>NC_059362.1:38881825-39240158 GCF_019703515.2 Myxocyprinus asiaticus
TCTCTCTCTTGGATAATCAGAATCAGAATCAGAATGAGCTTTATTGCCAAGTATGCTTACACATACAAGGAATTTGTCTTGGTGACAGGAGCTTCCAGTGCACAACAATACAAAAACAATACAAAAACAGCAGCTAGACATAGATAATAATAAAAAATAAAAAATAAATCTAATTATACACATACGTACAGACACACACACACACACACACATACATACATACACACATACACATGGGTAGTGCAAATCTAATACAATCTGTTATGTACAGTGCAAATGTTTTTTCTTTTTTTTTTTTTTTTTTTTTTCAGAGGAATGAAATGGCAGAAGAGGTTGGATGTGTTGGATAAATATAAGAAAGACTAAACTGTGAATTGCACATAGTTATTGCTCAATGGGGCAATTTAACTGTTCATGAGATGGATAGCCTGAGGGAAAAAAACTATTCCTGTGCCTGACGGTTCTGGTGCTCAGAGCTCTGAAGCGTTGGCCAGAAGGCAACAGTTCAAAAAGGTAATGGGCAGAGTGAGTGGGGACAATCGCAAAGCAATGGAAACAGCTCAAAAAAGTAATTGTAAATGAATTAATGAATATATACAGTATATTATACATATATAGCAGTATCTATCTATCTATCTATCTATCTATCTATCTATCTATATATATATATATATATATATATATATATATATATATATATATATATATATATATATATAGCCTACATTTTTAATAATGTGCAAAATGGCTTTTCTTTGCTCCTTTGCAATTCACATTGATAGAATCTGCTGAACAGGCAAATAAAATTATTCAGGTGCACGCGTACATGCCCATATTACACGCTCCCCAGTTGATCCATAACACCGGCCAGTCTCAGCGGTACATCACCGTAACATCTCTCATTCAGAATTTCAAATGTTTTTGTGTTGTTTTGTTGTTCTGATTAATTGCAAAACGTCTGTGATGATCACGTCTGTATGAATGTAAGAGCTGCTTTTAACTCAAGAACACACAAAAAGTGAAAGCAACCGAGGCAGTGTTTATGACTAATGTTTACATTGTAGTCTGGCGGTGTGAATAAAATCTGTGCTTTATAATCTTATGTGTTGTTTATTGACCAACAGTAGTATATACACATAAAAATATACTGTATATTGACATTATAGTGGTTTATTTTATTTTATTATTATTATAATGTGTTACAATCATGACATACCATATTCTGGGTGTTATGAATTTATATACAAGAATCAGCTTTATTGCCAAGTATACTTATGCATACAAGGAATTTGTCTTGGTGACTGAAGCTTCCAGTGCACAAACAATACAGCAACAAGACAGAGATAATAAAAAAAAAAAAATAAAATAAAAAAAAAATAGAATAGAAAATAAAATATATATGGAAATACACAATAGGACAATATATATATATATATACAATGTACAAATACAATCTGTTATATACAGAAGCAAGGGAATGTATGGCAGAAGAGGTATGGTATGTTGGATAATTATAAATAGACTAAGCTGTGTATTGCATATTAATTATTGCTAGTGGGGCAGTTTTAACTGTTCATGAGATGGATAGCCTGAGGGGAAAAAAACTGTTCCTGTGGCTGACGGTTCTGGTGCTCAGTGCTCTGTAGCGCTGGCCAGAAGGCAACAGTTCAAAAAGGTACATACACATGAATGAACATATTGTTTACATCTTGTGGCTATACTTTTGAAACTTTTGACAGTGCTTCACTGGAACCTGGATTTTTGCTTTTATTTTTATTTTTTTAAGAAAAGGAGGGGCAAGTCAAGACATATTTTTGTGGTAATTAATATTACGACACAAATGCTGTTGATTGAGCTTAACTTGTCATAAACCTAGAATATTCCTTTAATGTATATAAGCCTTCCTTATCTGTTATAGGGTAGACCGGGGCTAGTTGTCACAAGGTCCAAATCTTTGTTGAGTCAAAGGTTGAATCATTTTTCACAAACTAGGGTTTCTTTGTATGTTGTTTCAAACTTCAAAAATGTCTTAAATTAGGATAATGTTTGTGAATTATTTCGTCCAGACTAAAATTTCAATGTCATAATATTTTTATTATAACTGTTGGGTAAACAAGTGAACTCAATAAAACCAGACTGGGATGCATTATGTTAAGGTTCAGCTATATCATAAAGTTAGATTTTGACCGAAAGGTTGAACATTGTCCAGGGCAAGCACATTTTTTTCATAAAGATCACATTGGGGAAAGTTGTCACACGTGTTTTAAAAGTTAATTAATACCAGCTAATAGCTCGTTGAACACATTTTGAACTTTGAAACAAACTGACACTATATTATTCATATTACAGTGAAGCCTTGATATTAGGTTACACCTTGCACTTTGGTGCCACTCTAATCAATATTAAATTTGTGGCAAAATGCTTGCCAACAATATGTAGGGTTAAAACGAGTGGAGAGGCTATTGAATGAACACTGGGGGAAAAGGAGTTGAATTACATTTTATGATGCAATAGGCTTACTGTCTGTACTGTATAGCAGTCCTTAGCCCTTGTTTTTGTCCCTTTAGAATGCCTCTATCCCTTTTTCACACTAGAGGTCAGCATTTGACAACATTAAGACTACTGAAAACATCTGGCCTAAAATCCTCATAAATTATTGATAACTATATTGTTTCAAATGTCATCACATTTATAAATGACAGTGATATTTTTCAACTGCATACAAAATAAATAAGTAAACACAATTATATAGAACAGAGTGCAATACATATGCCTTGACAAATCTAATCATCTACAGGAGAAAACATATCAAGATTAAACTTTTGTCCTCTCCAGTGCCCTTGGGTCTGTTGTAAAAGGGATTCTAACCATACAGCTGTAAAAGTGCCTTCAAATGCAGCCCACCAATCGCCAGCTCTCTCTCCCACACATGTGACAGTAATTTCAGTTTTAGCTGACATTATATATAATTGATTATTGTGCATTTTAAATGCTTAGCACTTGATTTAATTTGTCAAGCCAGCTGCAAAACAAATTGCCTTCGGAGATAAATAAAAAGCTGCATTTAATTAACCAGACCTGATGTTGGACAGAGTAACTGTAAGTGGCCTAACAACACTATGCTCCCCTTAATGTTCACCTCATAACAAAGAATGAACTCGACAAGCCTGAGTAATGAGAGCAGACAGTGATATTACATCAAAAGATTACATCAAAGGGTCTTTCCAAATATCCTCAATTAGGACATTCTTTGATTCTTGGTAAGAGAGATTATGGAGATGGCAAGAATCAGTGCAAACTACGGTTAGACAAGTGATAAAACAGTCGCTATTGAATGGTATGATCTGAATCTAACACCTGAAAGATTTCTCTCTCTCTCTCTCTCTCTCTCTCTCTCTCTCTCTCACACACACACGCGCGCTCTCTCTTTCTCATTCACTCTCTTTCATTTTCTATAAATGAATAATGGCAAACAGCTTATATGGTAATGGCCTTATCTTAAGTGTTTGCATTTGATAGGTAGCACATGCTTATCAGGAAAAAGGCAAGGTAAATATTTTGATTAATGGATTTAGGATTTAACAGATATGAAGTGCAATTATGGCCAATTATATTTAATAATAGTTTTAGTGGATTAGGAGGCCTTCTGTAAATAGGTGCAATAGAATCAATGCAAATAAAAGCATCATACTAGATATCTTGCATGCATACACATTCCATGAACAACTGTAAGCTTATGCATAATGTAAACAAACAAACAATCCTAAATTAAGTCAATGGAAGTGGACTGACACACTGTCTCACTGAACTCATCGCTTGAATAGGCTTGGATATCTTCAGGTTGGTATTGGTTGTGAAGCCGTACACTCACTTTCTCTTGCTCTCTCTTTTTGTCTTTCATTTTCTTTTGTCTTTTTTCCAACAAAGTTGGACCAAAAAGCCTGGAAGGAACTGATATTTTCCATTGGATGTAGAACTTGGACCTCTGTTTTATAGTTGTTGTTCCCTCTCATTATTTGATTAATCTAAGGGAACCAAAATGAAACAGACAAAAATATATTAGTGCTGACTTCAGCAGATGTATTTTTTAACTAAAGAATAAATAAGTTTGGGTTACGCCATGCTGAGCTGCCAAAGATCCCATTTTATTGCTGTTCGAAACATCTTTGAGTAAGTGAAACTAAATGGTTTTGCCTCTCTCTGTTAATTTGTGCAATATTTCTATATGCCACTGCACAAATTGAAATCAAATGATCTCATCATGCAACTAGTTGATGTTTTAGAGCCAACGTTTTAAACTGCAACAATAAAACACACCTTACCAGTTGGATGTCAGAGGCAAACACTGAAAGCTTTTTTTTTTCTCTCTTTACTTTGAGGAAGTTCTTTTAAAGAGAACATAAAATCCATTTCTTTTCTTTCAGCTTGGTGAGACTTGGAAATGGTTATAGACGACATGCTGGCCAGAGGCAATAAAATATATGTTTTCACATTTAGCCTCAGCATAAGGCTTCAGAAGAGACGTCGCCACATATAACCTCACAAAGTCTAAGAATAAAAGGTTAAATCAGGTAAAGAAGTGATTTTTCTCTATTATACAAATAGGAGAGGTTTTAAAGTCTTGTTGAAAGTATTTTAACTGCCATACAAAGCACTGATATGTGTAGCAGTTAAATAAACTATTAATAAAAATAGGTTGCTTTCCCTGAAAGTGTAAAAACAGTGGCTCTGTGTCAAAATATTGCTCAGTTTGTTTGAGCATCCCAACCAGCCCGACACAGCAACATTGGCTCAACCAATGGCATGAGTTTAGGGGTGGGACTGTCTGTTTGGCTGACCAGTGGAAGATGAGGAAGTGTTCGGAAAACCTGTTGAAAACAGTCATTTTTGCAATTCTGCTTGGTGCCGAAATGACGCACTTCACCTTTAAAGGGTTAGTTCACACAAAAATATTAAAGAGCACCTATTATGGTTTTTAAACGTGCCTAATTTTGTTTTAAAGGTCTCATACAATAGATTTACATGCATCCAAGTTCAAAAAACACTTTAATTTGCAGCATTACCTTTTTTTCCCAGTGTCAGAAACGACTCATTCAATGATCCGTTCTAAAGGATTCATTCTAAACTCCTCCTTTCAGAGAGCCTACTCTGCTCTGATTGGTCAGATGTCCCAGTCTGTTGTGATTGGTCTACCGCTTAGTGTAGTGTTTGAGGGCGGGTCAAAGCTGTTCGTGAGCAGCCAATGAAGACCAGAGGCAGGTTTTTTATTACCAAATTACGTAGGTTAGTACAGGAAGTAAGTCTGGAATTACTAATGACTCGTTTCAGGTGTTCAGAATCGGTTCTTTCTTTTGGGAGTCAGTAACTCCATTTGTCGTGCACTTTGCAGACATTTTTACATTCACAAACACGCTATATAACACACTACATGAAAGGTAATATTTGAAAAACCATAAAAGGTGCTCTTTAATTCTCTCATCATTTATTGGTACTCACCCTCATGCCATCCCAGATGTGTATGAATTTCTTTCTTCTGCAGAACACAAACAAAGATTTTTAGAAGAATATCTCAGCTCTGTAGGTCCATACAATGCAAGTGAATGGTGATCAGGCCTTTTATGGTCCAAAAAGGAGATAAAGTCAGCATAAAAGTAATCCATCAAACTCCAGTGGTTTAATCAATCTCTTCTGAATTGATCCAGTTGGTTTTGGGTGAGAACAGACCCCTTTTTCACAGTACATCTTTACAGTCTCCTTGATTTCAAGCTGTATTACACTTCCTATCCACTTTTTTTCTGAACACAGAAGTGTTCCACGATTTGCCTGTTTTCAATTCACGGTCTCCAGTGTTTTACCCACATCAACGTATATTCTTAGCGGGTAAAGTATTACATTTGTAGAAATTGTCAAAAAAACGTGCTCTATTGTGCAGATACTTCACAGAGTTGAGATTGTTTTTTGTTTTTGTTTGTTTTTTTACAGTGCCACACTGAGTATGAAGATGACATGAAACGATGGTCAGTTACATTGATATCATTAACTACTTTGAGTTTCAGTCAACAACTGTACAAGTTGAGCATTACTGCAAATAAAACTTTGTTGTTGTTCTCCGTCTGGATCGCTCATTTCAGTTAGTTTTACATTGCGTCTCGCGACCAGAAACAGAAAACAGGCAGTTAGAATCATCATGGCACCACCCAGTGGTTGCTCAGAAAAACTGTGGATAGCACCATTTAGCGATCTGCCCATGCATCAAGCACTAGGAAGTGTAATCGAGCTTGAAATCATGATCATGCCTAGATACTGCAATGGCAAGATGTACAGTTATATTTTGGTCTGTTCTCACCCAAAACCAACTGGCTCACTTCAGAAGACATTGATTAAACCACTGGAGTCGTATGGATTACTTTTATGCTGACTTTATCTCCTTTTAGGAGCTTCAAAAGCCAGGTCACCATTCACTTGCATTGTATGGACCTACAGAGCTGAGATATTCTTCTAAAAATCTTTGTTTGTGTTCAGCAGAAGAAAGAAAGTCTTAGATGGCATGAGGGTGAGTAAATGATGAGAGAATTTTCACTTTTGGGTGAACTATCCCTTTAAGGCTCAGAGATGAAGGAGTAGATGCAAAATGTAAGGGTTGCATCAGTCATTAAGGAATAAATGGCAAAAATAACAACATCAAAACACAATGTATAATCAACGATAACACATATAAAGGAATATGACGTTAGTCTTTTTCCAAAGCTTTTCTACCACCTTATGCATTAGCTCCCATTAAAGGGGTGATGTTCACATCTGGCCTTTGTTTCATCCCTTTTTCAGGCCTATTACACAACCTGAAGCCTACATTTCAGGCCTTTGTTTGAAATCCCCAAGTTCTTGCAATTTGTACACCTGACAATCCTGGTTCCATTTAAATAAATTCACTTTTCTCCACATTTCTTCCCTGATTCACCTCCATGATAATGAAGCAATGAAACAATTTAGTCAGCGTGAACCCTGTTCTTTTACTCCATCGGGGGTTTGCATCAGAGCATGCCAAATGTCATAAAAGTAAAGAGATAAATAATGCAGCCAAACTCTCTGAACCATCTGGCATGTCCATTTATATGCTCCAGGACCAGTATTAACATTGTTTGTGCATTATTGCTCAGAAAACACTTACCGCAGTGTCATTAGGCCACAGGGACATGATTGGCCACAGTTTTTAAATTACCCTGGTACTGACACAGGGATTACGCTTAGTCGGTATACAATTTAAATGCTTGTTGTTCGAATTTAACTAAATATTGGACAGATGGAGGGCAAATTACCCACAAGAGCACAAGTTACAAGGCTTTACCTTGCCAGGTGTTTCTCATTGCGGTTATAGGGAAGTAACGTGAATCCCTCTTCATTGAAAGACCTCATACAAAAAGAGCAGACTCAAAGGAAGGTATTTGATGATGCCAGGTTTAAGACTCATGTTGTGTCTCATATGCATATTCAGCACTTCCCCATAAACACAGAGGCTTTAAATACAGAGCAACAGCCAACTGCGTACAAGATGTAACCACTAAAATATCTCTGGCAGACCGCAAACCAGGAGGTATGAGGAGCTGTGTGTGCTGAGAATTACATTACATGAGAATTAAAATTTTAAACTATCTCTGCCTGGGGGTTTGGGATTTCTGAGGGTTCAAGCATCTCATGTCTTTCTGAAAATTAATTTTCCAATACATACCGCAGGTGATAAGACAGTACTTTATTGATCTCCTGAAGGAAAATGAGGTGTTAGTGAACATACTGTAAATAACACAGTAACAAAAAAATATAAAGATTCTTGTAAGAACCAATACAAAATAAACATTAATACAATACAAGAATAGTGGGGAAAACCCTGATAAGATAAAGATCATTTGAAAAGTTATCAGAAAAGTTATGAAATCAATTGTGGATTGCTTTTCCAAGTTTCCCCTCCTGTTATGTTTGGGACATTTTTTAAGAGTTAAAAACAGTGAAAAACGAATCTTTAATTTGCTCAAAATGCCTTTGGATTATCCTCAACAATGAGAAAATGAATATGTAAAAAAAAAAAAAGAACGTTTTTAGGTTTTTATAATATTTGTTTCTATTTATGGCATGTCAAACTGTTTGTCTCCACCTTTTATGTATGGGTCAAATCTGACTTGGGGGTAAATAATGCTGGTGTTTAATGCAGCTGTGAAGCTTCTCTTGAGTCTCTCTCTCTCTCTCTCTCTCTCTCTCTCTCTCTCTCTCTCTCTCTCTCTTAAAGAGATAATAAACATTATTGTCACTTTTACTTTATCAAAATCAGCAAAGATTTCACCTCAAAAAGATATGTGCATATAAATATGAAGGCGGACATTTTAGAAATGATATTAAAAGGTCTTCTAATTCCAGAAGTACAGAAACTTTCACCAGGAGGCAGTAGACATACACTGATCAGCCACAACATTAAAACCACTTGCCTAATATTGTGTAGGTCCCCCTCATGCCGCCAAAACAGCACCAACCCACTCACCACAATTGTACAGAGTGGTTATCTGAGTTACCATAGAATTTGTCAGTTCAAACCAGTCTGGCCATTCTTTGTTGACCTCTCTCATCAACAAGGCATTTCCGTCCGCAGAACTGCCGCTCACTGGATGTTTTTTGTTTTTGGCACCATTCGGAGTAAATTCTAGAGACTGTTGTGCATGAAAATCTCAGGAGATCAGCAGTTGCAGAAATACTCAAACCAGCCTGTCTGGCACCAACAATCAAACATGCTATTATCTAATCAGCCAATTGTGTGGCAAAAGTGCAGTGCATACAATCTTCCTAAAAGCTTCAGTTAATGTTCACATCAACCATCAGAATAGGGAAAAAATTTGATTTCAGTGATTTGGACCGTAGCATGAATGTTGGTGCCAGATGGGCTGGTTTGAGTATTTCTGTAACTGTGGATCTCCTGGGATTTTCACACACAACAGTCTCTAGAATTTACTCAGAATGGTGCCAAAAACTAAAAATATCCAGTGAGCAGCAGTTCTGTGGACGGAAATGCCTTGTTAATGAGAGAGGTCAACAGAGAATGGCCAGACTGGTTTGAACTGACAAAGTCTATGGTAACTCAGATAACCGCTCTGTACAGTTGTGGTGAGAAGAATATCATCTCAGAATGCTATTCTGAGATGCGGGCTGGTGCTGTTTTGGCGGCACGAGGGGGGCCTACACAATGTTAGGCAGGTGGTTTTAATGTTGAGGCTGAATGGTGTATATTACATTGCATACAACAGGGTTTCAGCAAAGTATTAATCATGTTAATGATTTAAGGCTTTAGAAAATTGTTTATGAAAATGATACACACAGCTTTATTGGGTTATTATTTGCAGATATTATACACACACACCTACACATACTGCCAAAACTGGCACACTCAGTTTTTTGTAGTTGTTAAACTGCACAATGTTGATTTGACAATGCTGACAGTGTATTTGTTGTACAATAATATGTTCTTTTTTTGCAATATTCCAATGGTTGTAATGTTGCAGAATATACATCATGATTATGTTTTTATTTCAGAGTAAATTAATTGGTAAGTAATCTACGTGCCATCTTATTTTCAGTACTGTAAATACTTACAGTAAAGCTAAGGATTTACTATATATATATATATATATATATATATATATATATATATATATATATATATATATATATATATATATCTTCTGTACACGAGTAGTACCACAACTGACATATAGGTGGCACTCTTTCCAGTTAAAATGCTACTATATAAGCCTGTATTCAGTGTGAAAATATGTTGGAATGTCTATGCCAATTTTGATATTCATAATTAATAGATAAATGTGCTGTGATGAGTAAATCTACCGAAAATCTATTGAAGTTTTTACGGGACATTGACCCTAACATGACAGTTGTCATTATTTTTTAAACAAAACAGAACCATGTGAAATCGTTTTCTTTCCTGTGTTGATGAATTTCCTATGTGTAGATGAAGTTTAGTCAATATTTCTGCTCTGTTTCTTTCTGGTTTCCACTACTAGGTGCCCATTAAAGATGATATTGAAGCTTATAGACATAAAATCCATAAAAACCCAAATTTTATATCAGGAGTCTTTAGTTATAATAATAACATCCTCAAATGATCACATCATCATTGCTTTGGTTACAATGAATTGCTTGCTCTTGTTAATCTACTGTAACAGTTGCACTGCATGAGATTTATTTTTGCTAAAATGAAAATCTACTAACACACCGAGAATGGCCTAAAATGGAAATAAACTAGCTACATAAAAGTACATTTTAGGTATAAGATAATTTCTACTCACAGGGGCTGGTGCACTGATTTAGAAATGTGTACAATCATCTTACTAACAGCTTAACCATCCTTATCATATCCAGCATGAAGAACTGCATGCTTTTTTCAAAGCTTTTTTCAAGGATAAATGCTTTTTGTTCAGGAATGAGTTGTTAAGCTGCATCCACTTGCTCTGGGCAAGTCAGGGCCTCCCACCCACTGTCTGGATTTAATTTCTAAGCAAAGCTGTTTTTAATACAGGCTATTTGACATCCAGCTCTATCCCCCATGGTCCACGACTTGTTTTGGTATATGATACGGAGTGTGACCATTGAGGCTTGCATCAATTTGGGTGTCCTTTTTAGAAGAAATGCAGCCACTGTTGAACATGAGGTATAAAGTTTTTAGCACCAGACTCATGTGTGGTGTCACAAAGACAATCTGGAACAAAACAATAGATTTCAGTTAGGGTGACATTTAAACATTTAGGGTACATAATAATGTATAGGCTAGTAAACACAACTATACTAAAATGAGCATTGAACATGAATAAATGAATAGTGGGTACAACAGGGCTAAAGTCTCCCCAGGGTAAAAGGCAGATTTGATTTGATTTTCTCCCAAAACACTAAACAGCAACACAAACTACCTCAGCACTTTCCTAAACACCTGTTTGTTACTGTGCTCTGCAAAATTTTCCTGATCCACGAGATCTTTGCATTCAATGTCTAAAGTTTGATTTTGAGGTAATTTGATCTAATATTTAATCATTTTAAAAAATCTTGCAAATTTATGTAGCTAATGAAAATACCTGAAATTATCACATTTATGTTGAGCCAAAATACTTGTTTTTCATTTTCAGTTTTGTTCAATATGATTAAATAATAATAATAAAAAAATAATAATAACGGTCCAATAAGTGAAAGGATGGCATTTGGGGTAAAAAGTCCCCCTGTTGCATGAGCTAAAGGCCCAAATAAAACACATTGTTTTTCTTAAGTGGGGGAAATAGATTTGTAATGAATGAATATGAATATTCACTGTGGGCTCAAACTGGCTGATCCAATCACAATGGAGATTCATTCGTTTATAGAATACTTGAGATGTCATGAAATGCCAAATGTGATTGAAAAAGAGAATGGTTTACCCTTTCCAGAAGTAGCGTATTTAATTTGATAAAGCACACTGTAAATACCAACAGAAATATTAAATTGTAAAAAAAATGGTTTACTCAACTTGAGCTTAAGTTTTTACTAGTATTAATTTACCGTTGCTCTCTAAATCCTAAAGTTGTCATTAATAAAAACATTTAAGTAGTCCTAATTAAACAGTTCCTAATTAAACAGTTCTCTAAATCCTAAAGTTGTCATTAATAAAAACATTTAAGTGGTCCTAATTAAACAAAATTGACACATTCTTAAATATTGTTGTAGCTGGTTGATAACTGAGATTTTTGTGAAATCACCATGAGCGTGAGCTTGGAGCCGGTCAAGTTTAAGCTATTCTTTACTCAAATGTACTTTACAAAAGTGTAGATTTATATACACTAAGTGTCATGCAAGAACATGGAGAGGGATGCAATTTGAACCCAAATGCAGAATTTAATGAATAACCGACAAATAAATATATACACAAACTGAAATATGACTAAGGGTGTGTTCACACTTGGCAGGTTTGGTTCGATTAAAACGAACTGTGGTGTGATGGCTCTGTTAGTGCAGTTCATTTGAACAAGTGTGAATGCTGCCATCCTTGGTGCGCACCAAACAAGCGGACCGAGACCGCCTGAATAGTGGGTCTTTGTCCACTTCCAAATGAACTCTGGTGCAGTTCGATTGATATATGAATGCAACACGGACCAAAGATGTCTAAACGGACCAAAAAGAGGAAGTAATTTGCCTTATACTGACCTCAAGCATACCTGGTTCTTCTAATCATAGGAGCTATGTTGCCCATTACAGTTCGGTACAGGCGTTGGAACCGCCGTCAGACATCCTTGCAGCATATCTTCATTTGTGTGTGCAACGGAGGAATTCCTGGCGCTGTTTTGACTCCTTTACACATTTTATTAGCTCTTTGTTTGTTCTCAGCTGGTAAAAATACCACCATATAAACATATAAATCTAATGAGCGCACTTCGCCCAGCAGCCAGCATTGTTTTGGATGATCGGAAGATTCCATCAAAAAACATACGTCATGAAAGCCGTCCAATAAGTTTGGACTTTTTCCTGATGCCTTCGGTTTCGTATCTTTAGGTTCGATGTTAGAAATGCCAGTGTGAACGCTAAGCAAACTAGGACTAAATGTATCATTTTCTTTTTTGGTCCGGACCAAGAGAACTGAACTACAAGTGTGAACACACCCTAAGATGATGGGTACAAGAATAAATACAATGAGACAAATGTTACATTATTACAAACGAGACCAAGAGTGAGGAACAAGAGGGAATATATACAGACACAGGTAATATCAATACAATGAACAGCTGGGAACACTGATGGGAAACAGGTGAATGTAATGATGATCTGGAAGGTGCATGTTGGGAAGTGTAGTGTGGGGAAAAACTAGAACATAAGTCTATGAAAGTCAAACTAAGAGTCCGTGAACATGAAGGGATGATGCCCAAGGTGGAGCTGGCGGACTAACAGGGGACCGGGAAGGAGCAGGCAGACGGTCCTGAGGCCAAGGCGGAGCAGGCAGGCGGTCCAGGAAGATGGCTCCAGGAAGGGAGCGGGGTCCAGCGGTTTGGGAGGCGGCTACAGGAGGGCAACTGGCGGAGGATCAGGAGACCAGGATGGAAATGGCAAGGGTCAGGGGGCGAAGCCACAGGAGATTGAGACTTGTTTTTATAACGGACAGTTTTGCGCCAAAACAGGCGGGCTCAAACACCATAGCCAATATTAGAATACTGCCGTTATTGTAGAGAGGTTTCAACTAGGTTGTGTAAGAAGGCACTCCCCATATACGTAGCTACGCAATGTCAAGTGTACGGAGTCGTATGGGAACATCAGTTTGCCCATGTTAACGTGGGTTTGAATGGGAACTGGCGATTACACTTGTCAGAGCAGTAAATCGCAAGTTACAGTCTTTTATTTGCAACATCAATGTAACGAATGGTTGATAAGATGTAGGATCTATGTGCAGGCTTTAATAAAAATTATTACATTCAAACAACAAACGGGAACTCAAAACAACAACAAACGAGAACTGACAAAGGAATACAAGGGTATTTATACAAACAAAAGCTAATGAGGGAATGGAAAACAGGTGAGAACAATCAGGAATGGATGGCAGTGATGAGGGCAGTGCATACTGGGAAATGTAGTCCGGAAAAACACTTCAAAATAAGAGTCCTAGGACACATGAGGGAGACAGACTGTGACAATTAAAGCATCATAAGCTGATATGTGTCAATAATATAGCCTACTTTCAATTATTTCTTATACTTACTAATACTTATACAGTCTATACTTTTATATTTCTTTATAATAAATAATGGCTTAATTAGCCACAACAGATTGAGTCACTTTCTGCTACCATTACAGATTAACAAAGTGAACAAGTCATGTAATGTTTATTTTGTAATTACTGAGAAAAAAATATGAACTATCTAGTCCATAGTTAACAGGCTTTTAAAATTGCTTTTAGAATAGCATGAAGCCTCCACATGTGCTATGTCTCCACGGTAACATGCTCAACAAGCCACCTGATAAGATGCACGGATTGACTGTCTCAGACGCAGAGGCAACTGAGATTCGTCCTCCGCCACCCAGATTGAGGCGAGTCATTACGCCACCATGAGGACTTAGAGCACATTAGGAATTGGGCATTCCAAATTGGGGAGAAAAGGGGAGAAAAATAAATAAATAAAAATTCAGAGGTTCACGCTAGTGGACTTTCCTCTTCAGTTCACTGGGATGGCCATGGCAGAACCTTGATTTTGTGATCAGTGAACCATTTTTTTGTGTTGATTTTGATGTTTGTTTTGGATCTTTGTCCTGCTGGAAGATTCAACAATGACCCATTTTAAGCTTTCTGGCAGAGGCAGTCATGATTTTGTTATCTGTTGGTATTTGATAGAGTCCATGATGCCATGTATCCGAACAAGATATCCAGGACCTCTGGCATAAAAGCCCCACAATGTTAAAAATCCACCACCATATCTAACCGTGGGCATGGGGTACTTTTCCATATGGCTACCTCTCTGTGTGCGCCAAACCCATCTCTGATGTTTGCTGCCAAAAAGCTCTATTTTTGTTTGATCTGACTGTGTCTGGCAAACTGAAGACGCTTGAGTTTGCTGTTGAACGAGAGCAGAGGCTTGAAACCCTCCCAAACAACTTGTGGTTATGTAGGTGACATCTGATTGTAGTTTTGGAAATTAGTCCATAGTTAACAGGCTTTTAAAATTGTCAATTTAAAGATTTAGGATTAAAAATAGTAAGATTTTGCCAAACAAACAAAATCATTATGTTTCTGAAAAACTTTCTCATGATTTCTCAGAGTGTCATTTATTCTCAGCCACTGGTCAATTTGGCCTTTGTACTGGCTCTCCATAAAACAAAAGCACTGATATGAAAGATCATATTTTGGCAGTTTTATAGGTAGTCATAATCATGACACTGCCATGCGCAGAACGTTTGAAAAGTAAATGATGCAATTATAAAATTTTAAATCAAAATGAAAAAGCTCACAAAGGAATTGAACTCAGGTCTGTTTTGATGGTTAGCAAACACACTACCACTAGGCCAACAAACCTTTTCAGTGAAAATGAACAATTGTTTTATGAACTTTATGAAGCTATTGTTTTTTTTTCAGTATAAGTAATTTAAGAGTATAGCCCTATATTGTTGACACGTTTCAGCCTATGATGCTTTAATGTTGCAAATAAAAGACTTCCACATGCAATTTACTGCTTTTACAAGTGTCATCGTCCCCTCCCATTCACACCAGTGTCACACGTTAACATGGGCAACCTGATGTTATGTTGTGAACACATGTTAAAATCGCTCTTAAACTGTGTTAAATTCATTGGAACAGACATCAATCATACAAAGCGGGTTCATAATTATACCAACATTTTTATGATGTGCTAAACGTCTTTTCTTGGCTCCTTGGCAATTTACAATAAACAAATCTGCTGAAAAGACAAGTAAAATGATTCACATGCATGTGCACATCCCCAGATAACACGATCCCCAGTTGATCCACTCGTCAAGCCATCTTTAAAATTCTTCAGGTCGCTATATGTCTTATAAAATTAATTAAAGTGTGACATTACAGTGAAATTCAGCAAATTAAGAAAAAAACTTATTGTTTGCAAAGTATTTTGAAGACATTAGGACTTTCATTCTTAAAATGTGCAAATAAAGGGTAATACAACATACACAAAGATTTGAAAATGATGTTTAACTGTCTTGTCTCATTTCAGACTCAAGTTTCAGTCCTCAGCAGGTGAACACGAGAGTGACCTCACATAATACGTAACTGTATATTTTTTTATGATATTTAATATTGATATTTCAATAATGATGTTCTTTGTCCATGTGATAAGACATGTAGCAGCTTGCTACTATCTTTGAAGAAGTGTGGCAAATAGAGACAGCTGAACCCTTTCTGAGTGTCTTCATTGTATGATTACAGATACAGTGACAGAGGCCTTTTCATCCTGTAGCCTTGAGCTCATCAGTTTTCCTTTCTGATACAGGGAAGTACTGTATGACCCTTTGTTTAGTTTGCTCATTTGTTTGAAACAGTAGACCTAAATCAGCTTAGAGGAGAAATAGTGCATTAAAACCAGTTTAAACGTCTAGAGACATCTTTATTAATATATTAATATTAAATGAATACTCTTATCACTAATATTTAATACGTAAGGGATAGTAATGCATAGTCAGCCAGTCCTTATTTCAAAATAAACCCTGCAGGGTTTAAATGGACATCAAATATAAATGTTAATTATTTGCACAGACTGCACACATAAACTCACATATCTTTTGTAGATGCACTTCATATGTAACAACCTTTCTTTTTAAAATACACGATTTCAAAATTCATGTTGGAGATATGAATGCGTGTCATTTATTTTGTAGAACTAAACATGAAATTATCTTCAAGTAAATCTAACCACAGACTTTATGTTACTTATAAATCGAAAAGTGCTATTCTAAAACCCCCGAGGGAACTTATGGTGAATTACCCTTCCAGGTTGGCATACAGATTGACTGATCAGCTCCAGAGGAACTATTGGCATAGCACAGTATGCTCATAGTGTTTATGGTGGTAGATCAGCATAAAGTTCTGATATGCTCTATAAACGTGCAGGTGGTCTTGTTCACACAGCTACTCCCTGTGAAATCATCTTGGACTTTATCCTGAGTATCTCTCTAGGGAGTTTGACCTCAAATCCTGGTGCGCTGAGGTTTAAGATGTGAACACATTATGTGCTCTAATCTCTCAATGTTCTTTCCAATGTTCAACACTTGTGAAGATACTTAAGCATTCAGCATAGCTCACACCATGCTGAAGTGGAGGTTATGAGTCAATAGCCATTATTCACTCTGACTTGATGAATTGTTTTTGGCCTTTTAGAGAAATTACAAAAATGGTTGACAATTATCTGATATTTGTGAGGAGAGCTTTTTTACAGAAACGCAAACTGGCTGCAAATTCTCAGGCTTTTTTCAGACAGGCTGCAAAAAGTAGTTTTTTTATTTTGTGTAAATATGTTTAGTTTTTTGGGTAACACTTTTCCAATGTGGTTTCATTTGTTAACATTACACTGAAAAAAATGGCGAGTAAGATTTACTCGCAATATTTTACACACAGTTTTTCAAAGTAAATTTTAATTGTATAAAATTAAGTAAAATCTACTTAATTTCATGACACAATATTGATTGAAGTGAGAAAATAAATTCACCTTCTACATTTAGTTACATTTCAGAAACTATTACTGACTGACGTACATGGTATTTAAATGAACATTTTACAAGAACATTACACATTTTGAACTTTCATTATTAACACATTAAATAATGTACCACAAGACATATGGAAGCTTTCCACAGGAAACTATGTAGTTTATTAGACAACATCACCTTGCATTACTAGACATGGGATCACAATATTGAGCTGTGCACTGCACAGACCTCAATATTTGGTGCACAAAACATGATAATGGTAAAAATGAACAGATAATGTTTTTGATCATGACCGGGTAATTTCGAGTAGAAAATGAACTTCAGACTTCATGAAACAAGAAGTTATATCAAATGTAACAACAAAATCAACAAAAAATGGTGTAAATAAACTTGGAAACATGGAAAACATACAAACTCAAAACAAATTATTCAAGCAAGGTGCATGCTGGGAACAAGAGCTTTGAAAAGTGAAATAAAATTTACTTATTTTATGTACCACTACAATTTACTCAAATTAGCGAATAAATACAGTTGTGGCCAAAAATATTGGCACCCTTGGTAAATATGAGCAAAGAAGGCTATGAAAAACATGTCTTCATTGTTTATACTTTTGATCTTTCATTCAAAATATCCACAAAAATCTATCCTCTAATGCTGTGGTTCCCAACCCTGTTCCTGGAGGACCCCCCAACACTACACATTTTGGATATCTACCTAATCAAACACACCTGATTCAACTCAATCAGCTCATTAGTGGAGACTCCAAGACCTGAATTGGGTGTTTCAGAAAAGGGAGATATACAAAATGTTCAGTGTTGTGGGGCTTCCAGGAACAGGGTTGGGAACCACTGTTCTAATGGATATCAAACAATTGCTAACACAACACAAGTTTTATAAAAATCAAAAATTGTTGTCAAATATATGTGTGTAAAGCTCAGCGAGTAAAAATGCTTACTACCACCCCTGGAGTCCCGATTTCGAATCCAGGGCGTGCTGAGTGACTCCAGCCAGGTCTCCTAAGCAACCAAATTGGCCCGGTTGCTAGGGATGGTAGAGTCACATGGTGTAACCTCCTCGTGGTCGCTATAATATGGTTCTCGCCCTTGGTGGGGCGCATGGTGAGTTGTGGTGGATGCCGCGGAGAATAGCGTGAAGCCTCCACATGTGCTATGTCTCCACGGTAACACGCTCAACAAGCCACCTGATAAGATGCACGGATTGACTGTCTCAGACGCAGAGGCAACTGAGATTCGTCCTCCGCCACCCAGATTGAGGCAAGTCATTACGCCACTATTAGGACTTACAGTGCATTGGGAATTGGGCATTCCAAATTGGGGAGAAAAGGGGAGAAAAAAATAAATAAATAAAAATTCAGAGGTTCACGCTGGTGGACTCTCCTCTTCAGTTCACCGGGATGGCCATGGCAGAACCTTGATTTTGTGATCAGTGAACCATTTATTTGTGTTGATTTTGATGTTTGTTTTGGATCTTTGTCCTGCTGGAAGATTCAACCATGACCCATTTTAAGCTTTCTGGCAGAGGCAGTCATGATTTTGTTATCTGTTGGTATTTGATAGAGTCCATGATGCCATGTATCCGAACAAGATATCCAGGACCTCTGGCATAAAAGCCCCACAATGTTAAAAATCCACCACCATATCTAACCGTGGGCATGGGGTACTTTTCCATATGGCTACCTCTCTGTGTGCGCCAAACCCATCTCTGATGTTTGCTGCCAAAAAGCTCTATTTTTGTTTGATCTGACAATAGAACCCAGTCCCATCTGATGTTACAGTAGTGTCTGGCAAACTGAAGACGCTTGAGTTTGCTGTTGAATGAGAGCAGAGGCTTGAAACCCTCCCAAACAACTTGTGGTTATGTAGGTGACATCTGATTGTAGTTTTGGGAACTTTCTGACCCCAAGACCCAACTAATTTCTGCAATTCTCCAGCTGTGATCCTTGGAGAATTTTTGGCCACTTGAACCATCCTCATTACCGTGCATGGAGACAATATAGACACACGTCCTCTTACAGGCCAATTCATAACAACTCCAGTTGAATGGAACTTCTTAATTATGGCCCTGATGGTGGGTTCAATGCTTTAGTTATTTTCTCATAGCCACTTCCCATTTTGTGAAGCTCAGCAGCATTTTGCTGCACATCATAACTATAATCTTTGGTCTTACCCATTGTGATGGATGACTAAGGGAATTTGGCCTGTGTGTTACCTCATATTTATACCCATGTGAAAAAGGAAGTCATGGCTGAACAATTTCATGTTCCTAGTCACCCAGGTGTACTAAAAAATGTAAAATATGTATGAGAATATACTTCAGATATATTTTACATATAAGAATTTCTAGGGGTGCCAGTAATTGTAGCAAACGTGTTTTGGAGAAAAATATTTATTTAATTATGAGATTTTCCTCCCCTTTAAATTAGTTTACATCAATTAAATTATTATTATTTTTTTTTGTTGTTGAATATTTTGAATGAAAATAAAAAAAGATAAACTATAAAGAATATGTTTCACAGCCTTCTTTGCTCATATTAACCAAAGGTGGCAATATTTTTGGCCACAACTTTATGACAAGGTTTTCTACTTTCGGGTTGATACATAATGATGCATTGTAAAAATAACAAATAATCATAAATAATATTTATTTTTAAGCATGCATTTTTTACGTTTAAATTAAAAACAAATGTAGTATTTACTTAATATTTTCAAGTTCACGCTTACATTTAAATGAAAACTTATTCAATTTAGAAAGTATCTTTTCTGCTATAATTACTTCACCACAAAATATTTTTTTCAGTGTAGTTAATGCATTATGTATCATGAACTTACAATGAATAACATATTTTTAATAATAAATATTGTAAAAGTATTCTTCATTGTTAGTTCATGTTAACTAATGTTGTTAACTAACATTACCAAATGGAACATTATTGTAAAATGTTACTGTTTTTTGGAGTTTGAACAGCAAAAAACACATCAAACCCCATGTTTATGAACCTGTTCCAAACCACATTCATATGTGGGTTGTAATCCAATTAAAATTATTTTGTTAATCATGACTCACTTTGATATTGATTACGCTCTCTGAACAAACAAATCACTTGCGAAATGACTGTGGTAATAGTCCGTTTTTAAAGATTAGACTTAAAGACCAAAAGGGATTTGTGAGCTGCACTGTGAACAAAGCCTTAGATGTGTACTTTGTAGCCAACAACTTCTACAGATCACAGGGTGTAAAATATGTATGTGGTCTTAGGTAGTGCATGTTTATGACCAGCATGCCACAGTTGTGTACTAAAACCAAAATGAACTACATGAAATACATAATTATCAATGTTAGTGTGAGGTATGACTTGTGCTAAATTAGAGATGTAGTGTGAACAGTTTTTCCACAAAAAGTTTGAATCATTGACCTCTTCATAATAATAAAACTGACAGAGCTTACATTTCCTAGATTAAATTAAAGGGATAGTTAACCCAAATATGACAATTCTGTCAAATTCTGAGTAAATATTATTTACTCACCCTCATGTCGTTTCAAATTTGTATGACTTTCTTTTTTCTGTGGACACAAAAGGTCATAGTTGCCATTTACTTTCATTGTTTGGAAATGAGCTGCTTGGAAGTTCTGCTAGATAATTCCTTTTGTTTCCATGCTAGAAAGAAAGACATACAGCTTGGAATTACTTGAGGATGAGTAAAAGATGACAGAATTTAAATTTTTGTGTAAACTATGCTTTATACGCTTCTAAGAAACAGATACGCCTGTTACATGCAAGAAAGGCTTTTTAATTCACACTCGCAAGTCTTTTATCCACTGTAAGGGGGAAGTTATATAAATTCTGATGAACTCATTGTGAGCAATGGCTTCCATTAGTCTCGCTGCATTTTTATTTTGTTGGTTGTATCAAAAGCGCAGTGTTTGCCAGATGGCAAAAATAAACTATGCCTGTTCTCCAAATGTGATTGCAAATGGCTTTGATACTGTGGCATCTGAACTCAAGGTTGTGTGTTAGTAACAAACTACTTCTGTGAACTTGTTTAGGCTTTGAAACATCATTGATGCACGTCAAATAATTTGGATTTGTTCTATAAACATCCTTGAAACGGGTCAAGTCTAATCAAAATCCTTTGTGGGAGTTGGTGTGTAATGAGCATGTTAATGTATAGATACAGTATGATGTAGTCTATTTGTGGTTGTTATTTCAGGAGTTATTGTTCCTATATGACTTCACAACAATGGGGCACTTTTTTTTTTTTTTTACGTGAGACTGGAAATGGACAATTAAATGTACCCTCACTTTCTTTCAGGTACCTATATTTCTTTAACAATTTCATAAGTGGTTTTAAAGGAGTAATTATGATGTCTTTCTCATTGAATTTAATTTCAGTTGCTGAGATTTAACTTTTGATTAGATTTTTGGTGCTTGCCCCTGCAAAACTCGCCCCCCATAATGCTAGGGTGTTGTGGGTGGTTGCCAGGGCATTGCTATGCGGTTTTAATGCACAAATCCATTGTTTTGACCATATCTGATTTCTTTTGTCCTGCTCGTTTACATTCACTTAAAGGGATATATCACCCAAAATGAAAATTCTCTCATCATTTACTAACTTTCATGCCATCACAAATATTTATGACTTTCTTTCTTCTGTAGAACACCAACAAATATTTTTTAAGAACTTTAAAGCTCCAAAAAAATCACAGTCAGCTCTATATCAGCACTATTTAGCACTGTTTAGTAGTAGTCCTAAAACAGTAAGTGTTCAACATGAAAAGCAACAAAAATGGCATTATTTTACACCATTGTTCTTAGAAATGTCAATAAACATCACAAGAATTGCCTTTATTCCAAAAAGACGTTTATATACTCCACGTTGTTTACATCTGTTCGGGATATTCCTGTACATGTGGTTAGGGATAAACCAAATCATACTCGTTCTTTTACCACTATTCTCTTCATTAAATCTGATCTCATGTGTCTTTTTTTCTGTTTACACATGTGCAACAATATCCGATCTGTGTCGGATGTGAGTAAATCTTATTTTTTTGTGACCGTGTAAATGCAGCCAATGATATCTGGTCCATAAATATGGCTTGGGTACAGGGCTGAACTAGCCATCAGGAGCACCAGAACATTTCTCGGTGGGCCGGTCGAGTAGTGGGCCAGTCGGTCAAGTAGTGTTCCACTCAAAATACTCAAAGTGTGACCAAGCGGTGCTACCCAATTAAACTGTAGATGATCAACATGCATCTGCCAGGTGAACCGACGCTGAACCATATTGCTCTGGTGCATAACAGCCATATGATCCCAGAGGAATTTTAATGGTTCATCCACTCTCATCCACTGTGTTCCCATCACCACATTTAAGACACTTCCAATGAAACATGTGGTTATTCCTCCGAACAGGATTCTCAAAGAGGAAAAGAAAATGTGTAAAAAAAGGAAGTGCTTGGATCTGAAAACGACAAGTAATTGCATGTTCCTGGCAAAAAGTAGCACTACGTGCCTGTTTAGTTTTGTGTGTGGTAGGAAAGTGGTCTGCTTGTTTTATACCAACCAGCAGATATGCACATGAGCCTTTAACTTGTGTGCACTTATCAAATTGTAAACACTGGCAAGCAAGCCCGTATATTCATGTGGGAAGACTGTGGGGAGAGCTGACATGGGGCTACAAGCTGTCCAAATTGAGATCTATCTATCTATCTATCTATCTATCTATCTATCTATCTGTCTGTCTGTCTGTCTGTCTGTCTGTCTGTCTGTCTGTGTGTAATATGAGTACTTGAAGTAAATGGTTAATGTAAAAGTGAATGGTTAATCAGTGAATAATTGTGTAAATCTATAGATTTTCGACTGGTTTGATTCTTTTATGTTTTTTGTAAAGTATTTCAGATACACAAAACAGGATAATGAATTTGTGTGTTTTGCACGGCCTAGCACCACTTACATTTTCTTCAGATAATGTAAAAATCTAGTCTAGGGTTGATTCTCACCAATTTAAATGAATGAGAAAGACAGTCATCTGGAACATTTTTGTTTGCTTTGGTACTATTTTCAGAAGTACAAACTAAAGAACTGTAAATGAAGAGAAAACTTTTCTTGAGTCTCCTGCCTCTCCTGAGAAAAAGACCCAAATTAAAGCTCCAGAAGAGATCTCAACAATGTCTTAAACTGTATTCAGATTTGTTAAAGCTGCATTATGTATGAGTTTTTGGTTTAAAAATTTACAAATTGCCATTATTGATTTAGTACATAAACAATCAGTGTTCAAAACAATGTCCTTACCTTACCCCGATTCACTACGGTAAGCCTATAAAAATTATTTGTATTTTGAGCTGTCGGGTCGGACATAGTGTGAAATCGCTGGCTTATGTTGTTCATCCTTGCGTCATTACATCGTGTCCGTAAAAACAGCAAAGAAAAAACGTCTGTCTCATGTTCTGGCTGGAGAAACTACATTCAGTTCAGTCCGTCACACTTTCACAGTTCAGGACAGCATTGCAGCAATCTGGATGGATGTTTATTTGTTATCCATTTGGCAAAGTTGTTTACCTGCTATAATGCTTGAATATGTTTTCTGGTAGGGTTGTTAAAGCTTATATTGGTTGTCATGCTTGTATGAATCGAACATTACTCGTGTGTTAACCATTCGCAATGTATCTACGTTGTCGGGGGAAGTTACTGTGACATGTTTACTAATATTTAGGACTTCTGAAATTGACTTCTTGTAATTGTTATATTGTATATTTAAGCTTTATGTTTAATAAAGTATATTTTATTCCCATCATTTTTTAATCCTCTTTTATATTTTTAGTTTACGGTGTTATTGCGTATTGCATAGAAATACTATTGTATTATTACGGTTCACTTACATTATCAACTGAGGCTGTACAATATAATATAGAAATAGTAAAGTCTTCCATTGAACTCGTGTCAGCCATATGACGAGTTTCACCTCTTAAACTGATACGTGTAGTACAATACAAACATTAATAGTAGATAAAATACTTAATCATATTAATATTCTGGTAACTGGTTGTGATTGAGTCCCCTGCTCTCTATGTAAAAGCGTTTTGAGTATAGTGTCAGATTATTTAAAATATGTAAATAAAAATGTTTTTTTTTTTTTTATCTTCATTAAACAATATTTTAGTTTTAAGTGTTTAAGTGTTTAAAACAATATCAACATGAAAATAGCACATTATGTCTCCGGCTCTGAAAACCTCCCAGTCATGATCACACACAGGTGATGTCCAGGTAAGCTCAAATCATGAGATTCATCCGCCAGAAGAGCAATGCCAAAACACGACTGACGTAAAGTGTTCTTCTGCAAATTGCTTGCAATTTTAAGCTTCAACCACAGATGTCTCTAGAGAGCACAAAGTTACATAGTGCAGCTTTAAATTAATTCTTGTTTTACACAATATACAGTATTTACTCAAAATTCACACTTAAATTAGCTAAAAAGGGGGCATGTTTTAAAAAGTCACACTGTATCTAACCTACAGTAAAATAAGATACACTCTTTACTGACGAACCAATGATGCACCTTTTCAAGAAACCAAAGGCTACAATTAAAAGTCAGAGATTTCAATATAAACCCAAACATTTATCAGCAAATCATCTGAGCTATGCTATCCACCACTTTAATTGTATAGCTATTCTTATTGTATGTCAACAATTTGTCACTTGTTTCTTTGTATATTTCTCCTAAGGAATTTTAGGAGAAACATCTAAGAATTAGGCATAACTGAAACAATATTTTCAACAATATTTCCCCCTGGGTTGAGACAACTGAAATAAAATCTCCATGTTCGTCTTTTATCACATGCACACAATTGATTTTGGTGTTATCAAAAACCTTCTAGAGTCCTTGAGATTCAATTGAGTGTCAATTTTTTCTTACTCTGCCAGTTATCGGATTAGCTGAATCTTCACTAAGCTAAACACAAGGACAGTGCCAATGTTTTTGTCTATGTCTTAATAACTGGTTCCTCTCGCCAAATCTCCTTGATATGTGCCTTGACTTTCAAAGGGATTTCTTTACTAGTAGCCAAGCAGCAACATAATCACCAGCTCCCAGGGAAAACCACCGAGTTAAATAATCGACTGTAAACAGCCAGGGAATGTTAATTATGCACTGCCTGCATCCTTAGAGGACAAAACGTATTTAACTTGTAATTTTGTACGGCGGTGAAACCCCACACATGGTTGCGTGGGACCACACTAAATTCCACGTTTTCATTGCATCCCAGTGACCTGTCTACACTGTAAAGTGATGTGTAATTTTAGAGTGCTTTCAGAGAGTGTATTGTCTCCTTATGCAATTTAAAAGTCACTTGAGGTTGTAATCAAAGTAGATTTGTTTAAATACAGTCACAGCTTTGACCATATTTATCTCACAGAGGTCCGCATTTCTACCATTTCATACAATACACCACTTAAAGGGATAGTTACCCAAAAATGAAAATTCTCTCATTATTTACTCACCCACATGTTGTTCCAAACCCATATGACTTTTTTTTAATGGAACACAAAAGGAGATGTTGGAACAATGTCAGCCTAAGTCACCATTTACTTTCATATTGGGATGTAACGAGTAATCGAGTACTAGTTCTGCACCAACTCCCTGAACCACTCTTTCACAATTTGAGCCTGATGAATCTTGGCATTGTCATCCTGGAATATGCCCGTGACGTCAGAGAAAAATAAAAAAATCCATTGATGGGATAACCTGGTCATTCAGTACATTCAGGTAGTCAGCTGAATAAATTTTATTGCTGCATAACATTACTTAGTATGACACTCCTGTTCTACCTGCTCCATACAGAACTCGAACCGGCATCTCTAGCATGGGAGGTGGGTGCGCTAACAAGGAGGCTAAAGGCCCTAGTGTCAGTCGCTAGTACACCTCTTGAAGTCAGGAGAGTGAGGTTTATACACATTGCACAGCTATCTATCAGCTGGCCACCATTACACTCACCTCCCTAAACCTCACTCCTGTCCGGGTCACGGCACCATTATTACGCTCCTGTTCTACCAGCTCCGTACGAGAATCAAACTGGCATCTTCGGCACGGGAGGCGGGTGCTCTAACAATGAGGCTAAAGGCTACAGCCCCTAGCATCAGTCACTAGTGCTCCTCTTGAGTTCAGAAGAGTGAGGTTTATACACAGCTATCTATCAGCTGGCCACCATTATATTAACCTAGACCTGACAAACTGAAGCAACCCCAGATCATAACACTGCCTCCTGAGCTATGCATGACGGGTGCATTGTTTCATGCGCTTCCCTTCTTACCCTGATCTTTTTCCAACTAAATTTCTTCCGCGAAGCTGACAGTTCACCGCTATCCTTCCAGGTTTTAATTATGCGTTGGACAGTTCTTAACCCAATTCCAGTGATATCAGCAATCTCCTTAGTTGTTTTCTTTGCTTGATGCAGGTCCCTTCTGAAAGACAGTGACATCTTTGCTACGACCATGGGATATGTCTTCTGACATGGTTGTTTAAGAAATGAGAAGCTACACACTGCATCAGTTAGGGTTAAAAGAATAGTTACCAGCTGAAACATATTAATCACTGCAATAATGATCCAATCATAGGCTCTAAAGTATCTGCTGATTTAAATCCAAATGGTGGGGGCCAGGCAGTGTATTTTGATTCTTATTGAATTCTACTATGTTTGTATTTGCTTCTTGTTGGAGTCATGCAAACCAACAGATCTGCTTTTATTGGGGGAAGAAACAAGGAACTCGAAGATTATCAGACCAGAATGTGTGTAAGTGCATTAAATCTCCTAACACCAACAGAGCACATTTTTATAAAAAGCCAAATTTGACCACTTTTACCGTTTTTCTGAATAATAACATGTGAATTGATAAAAATGTGATAACCTTATTGCAGACTCAGAGTTTATATCTGTGCGTTACCCTCATGCCGTAAATATTTGTGCTGTTATTTTAAAATGTTTTTTGTTTTCCATTTTTCATTTTTATTAATACATATTTTTTATAATTTTTTTTTTTTTCAAAAGAAAATCATAGTTTGTTCAAGTTATCTTATTTTGAAACCGTTCTTAGTACTGTTTGTGAATAAAACTAATTATACATTTCACATACATGTCATACACGTTATTTTAACGTGATGTTTTATCATTTTAATTCATGAGTAATCGGGTACTCAGTTTGAATGTGAATGGTGGATGAGGCAAAAGTTCTGCCTCTCTCTATCTTTGGTGTTAGACAGAGGGAAAAAAACAGCAATATGGGTTTGGAACAACATAAAGGTGAGTAAATAATGACAGAATTTCCATTTTTGGGTTAAATATCTCTTTAACTGTTCTCATATGCCATCAAAAAGTTTTGGAAATAAGTGTTGTTGCACTGACTTTCCACTTACAGCTTAATTCAATTTGAGAGCAGATGATATGAAAGCATTACCTCCACACTGCTGTTATTTAGCTTATGAATATTAACACAACCTGTGTCTTCAACCCGAGAATGATTCTTACATGCTGTTTTAGGCCCCATTTTCCCCTCTGGCTATCGAAATCGTTCAAGACCTCCAAACGCTGCGGAGGAACCAGATGTTTGTGTCTTCGAGTGACACTTTTCATTTATTTGTGGAGCTGTTTTGTTTTTGGGTCTGCACACAAGCTATTTTCCTTTTGTCAGCATTGTGGATAATTTAAGAGCGATTTTGCACAAAAGAAAAAGTGAGATTTCTTAAATGTCACAGTGTCATCTGTTTTTCATTCATCACACATTATTTGGTGTCCTTTATAACAATACACCTTCAAGAAGCGAATAAAAGTGTGAAACTTCCAGCAGAGGTCCTTCTTTTATCAGTTTTATAGTGACAGGTTACTGTTCGCTGGGACAAACTGTTCCAATGCTTTCTTTGTGGATTCAGCTTATCCCATTTTCACTACATCAGAGGGCGCAAGCACATGTTTTACCCATCTGCCTTTCATAAGATCTTTTTGCGTACAAATGTGTGCGTGTGAGATGAGAGGCGATGCAAATAGAAGACACTAACACATTTTGACCATTTGTCCCATCATGCCACAGTGGTCCATGCTTAAGAATGTGAGGTTTGGAGACTTTATGGGTACTTACTGTATAATGGATGTTAAAAAGGTTGTTAAAAAAAGATTCAATGAAAGTGATGGTGACTGACACTTACATTTTTCCTAACTTCTATTGGTTTGGAATGACATAAGGATGAGTAAACAATGACAGAATTTAAATTTTTGGGTGAACTCTTCCTTAAAGATGTAAAGGCACTGGTATGTTTTAACACCATGTGCCATTGATGAGAAAGCTCAGCTGATTCACTGCTTGAACATGTATAAAGATGAATCAGCCAAACCATCCACTGACTCATGTTCATTTTCACAACAGTGTCACATATTTAACAAATCATTTAATATATCTAACACATAGGCATACTAACCCCATTGAAAAGACCAGCATTGGTGGTCACCAGCAAATGTTGGTTCCCACCAGGCTTCTTAACTAGCATAGTTTAAGGCCCAATAGTGGATGTGGAATATCAAGAAATCAATATTATTTTCTATAACCGTGAAAGGAAAAACTCATCAATGGATAATACATTCTGATATTCATCCATGTTGCGTGGGATTCTTTAAACCAATAGATTCCTGTGGGTACCTATTTTTTAATTTCCTGTTGAGGGCCTTGCAGGGATTCCTTGCAAATTCAATAAGAGCAAAACAACCTTGCGTCAATCAGGAGGCTGTGTTTGCATACCTTTAAAACAAACAAAAAAAAAAAGTGCATTTTTGGTGTAATTGATGTTTTTGTGGAGTAGATGAATTATTGACTTTTGGATTAGTTCGTAGATGTCGTCATGGAAAGTTCCTTTACGTTCATTTGATTTTCTGTAATTTTTTTACAAAATCAACTGAGCACATGCTGCATATACGAGTACAGTGTGGTCACAGTTGGGTTTTTATCTTCCAGAACCCCACAGTAAACCTTAAATGGTAACAAAACAAAGGTGAAAATTGATGATCTGCATGGGATTTCCCTCCTCAACAGATCACATGGGCCATAAAAAAAAAGAAAATAAAATCTTAAACTGGCTTGCTAGGCTTAGCTGGACTCACAGCCTGGTCTGCTTTGCTGGTTTTAGAGGGGTTTTGAGCACTTGTCAGCTGGTAAACCAGCCGAATACCAGCTTTGACCATCTCAAACCACCCTAAGATTGTTTTCTGGTCTTAGCTGATCTCACAGCCTGGTTAGGCTTGTCTGCCTTTCTAGTTTTAGAGGAGTTTTTGGCATTAGCTGGGAAGAGGCTAAAAAGCCAGCAAGATGAGCTAAAGACCAGCTTAGGAGACTTGCTAGACCAGCTTAAACCAGCCTAAGATGGTCTGATTTGCAGGTTTTAGAGGGTTTTTTGGCACTTGTCAACTGATCAGGCTCAGAGACCATTTGGTAGACCAGCTAAATACCAGCTTGGAGAGGCTAGGAGACCAGAAAGACCAGCTTTCTGGTCTTAGCTGATATCCCAGCCTGGTCAGGCTGGTCTGCTTTGCAGTTTTTAGATGGGTTTTGGGCACTTGTCATCTGGTCAGGCTCGGATACCAGTTACACCAGCTAAATACCAGTTTGGAAAAGCTAGGAGACCATTTTAAACCATACTAAAATGATTTTATGTTCTTAGCTGATCTCCCAGCCTAATCAGGCTGGTCTGCTTTGCAGGTTTTAGAGGGGTTCTAGGCACTTGTCAGCTGGTCAGTCTCGGAGACCAGCTGGTTGACCAGCTACACCAGCTTAATACCAGCTTGGAGAGGCTAGGAGACCAGCAAGACCAGCTTAAACCAGCCTAAGCTGGTTTTATGGTCTTAGCTGATCTTCCAGCCTGGTCAGGCTGGTCTGCTTTGCAGGTTTTAGAGGGGTTTTGGGCACTTGCCCCAAACCAGTTGGTCAGGCTCGGAGACAAACTATGCTGGTTTTTGTAGTCTTAGCTGATTTCCAAGCCTGGTCTGCTTGGTTTTAGAGGGGTTTGGGATATTTATCAGCTTATTAGGTTGGGAGACCAGCTGAATGACCAGCTAAATCAGCTAAACACCAGATTTGCCAGGTTGGGAGACCCCTAAAACCAGCGAAAGACCAACTTAAACCAGCCTAAGATAGTTTGCTAGTCCTAGTTGTTCTTCCAGCTTGGCATGGCTGTTATTAGAGCTGGATTAGAGGGGTTTTGGGGACTTGTCAGCTGGTCAGGCTGGGAGACCAGCTTAAACCAGCAAAGACCAGCAAAAAATCTGTTTTCTTCGGCAGAGTAAAGGTCCTATTGACTTTTTTTTTATCAATTTGATTTGATATTACAAAGGTAAACAGATCTGTCAGATCTTTTTGGGTCTTTTCTGGAAAGGGCCGGTTCTGGGATTTGTTTTCTAGGGTCGTCTGGCAGGATTTCAACTTCATTAAGAGTGCCTTTTTGTCTCAGGTTATATAACATGGCATCAGTAAATAATGTTTGGACATTTCCATCACCTTGTGTTCCACATCTTTAATTCATAAAAAGTTCCTCACTGGTAGAACTTTGCAGAGGGACAATGCTGTTGCTAAGCTCAGGCCTTCGTTCACACAGAAATGCGTAACTCCTCTCTGGCCCTCCGCTGGAAACTCTCTCAAAATGCAAGGGAGTACCTCTGGACTGGCCAGCTTTGTAACACTCTTTTGGCCTATCACTAGAAAGCCATCATTACGTGTTTTAGGGACTAAAGCCTCTGTGGACCATGGATAAAGATGCAGAAAAGGGAAGCTGAATCCAGCTCTGTGAGGAAGGGGGCATAAACTCATGTTTTGACCCCTCTCTTCAGTCAAGGTGGCCTGAGTTGGCACAGATGGTTCAGTCTGTCATGAAGACTAAAGCAGCCTTCTTGAATCTCAAACAGTCATATGTGTTTTGCACAGTGCCATGTGATGTTCAATGTTAACATGTTGTGTTAGCAACCTAAGTTGCCTTCAAGTCATTCCTGCTGTCAAGACAAGCTTAGACCAATATAAATTTCCATTTTGGTCCAGGCTGGTGTATGGTGGTTAGTTATGTTATTGCAATAAAGCCATTTTCTGTGGCACTCTTTGAATCTTTTTTGTTTCATTACAGCTCTGCATTAGCATTCTACACTAGCAATCGGCTCAAGTAATGTGTCAGTAATACAATGATATGTAATTCCTGTTCCATCTACTGCAAATATTCTTTGGGTTATTATTTTCAGGTGTCTGAAGTGAAAACATCTACATACCCAGAGCCCATTGGACAAAATCAGTATACAGATATGTCCAACATCAGCAAATAATTTAATCACAAAGTATCTAAAAAACTGTGTAGTTGAAGCAACCCATTTCTCAAACAAATCCACTTAAACCCCCTCAAATCATCACCACCTTGCTATATTATGTTTGCATCTAACTTCATATTATGTGAGTCATGAGACTCAGATATCACTGTAAAAGTATCCTACCTGATGGAGTGTATCAAGATCACTTTGTGAACTGGGGCAGAATTGCAGGAGTAGTGTTAACAATTCCCAGAGCATTATCCAACCATTAGTTGAAGTAATGTGGACGACACGTGTCCGTTTTGGAGAACTGACAATTTGGAGTCAATTAACAATTGTTCCTCATTTTCCCACCTTTCTAATGAGGGACTTCACCTTGCATTGAAGTATACTGTATACAAATGCCTTCTAAGTTACTTATACAAAATACCCATGCCTTGAGTGGTATATTCAAGAATATTGTTTCAGAATGGCTTGGCAAAGTCTAAATGAACTAAATGACCATGTCAGATACATGTGAATTGACTCTGAAATCAAATGTAGACACTCAGAACCAAACAGGTGGATACAAATAAAGTAAAGATGTTACTTGGTTGCTGAATACCTCATTTAAATACTTGAGTTCCCTGATCAAAAAAAAAGCAAACAGACTAAGCTGGTCTTTAGCTGGTCTACCAGGTCTCCCAGCATGACCTGCTGAAAAAGGCCCCAAATCTCTATAGACACCAACCTGACCAGACTGGGAGAGCAGCTAAGATGAGCAAACCATCTTCAGCTATTTTAAGCATTTCTTCAGCAGGGTGTGGCAGGATGAACGAGGCACGGACAATTATTCTTAAGTGCACAGTCCTGCAAAGGGGGTGTTTTATTGTAACAATAGATGGAAAAGGAACTTAATGGTGTATTGTGTCTTCGGTGCAAGGGCGTGGTGGGCATGCTGGGGTGTCTGTGATCGTGAGTCCTGTGTTTAGTGTAGCTTCCGCGGGATGCATGCGGTGATCGGCGCTCACTCGTTGCTGGAGTCTGGAATTGAGAGAGCGAGAGAGAAGAGGATTAGTGACATGCCTCGGAGTTAATGCTCACTGTCTTCCTCTTCCTCCGGCATTTAAATCCCCTCCAGCTAATTGTACGCAGGTGACGCCAATCAGCATCTGCATTCCGCGGTTGATTGGCAAATGAGCTCCAATTCCAGGGCGACGCTGAAACTCATGGGATACTCGCCACACCCCCCCCCCCCCAAGCGACGTCCTGGACCTGGAAGCACACAGAGGGGATGGGGGGGAGGGAGTGAACTTTTGCACAGACCTGACTATCCTTTGAACATCCTGGACAGGCTGTCCACATTGCCGTTGGCTGCCCCTGCTCGATGTTGCATCTTGAAATGGAAGTCTTGGAGGGCAAGGAACCAGCAGGTTACCCTGGCGTTAGAGTCCTTTGCTCGTGCCATCCATTGCAGTGGGGCGTGGTCAGTCAGCAGAGTGAAGCTTCGGCCCATTAGATAGTAACGTAGCTCCAGGATGGCCCACTTTATGGCCAGCGGTTCCTTCTCTACTGCCACGTACCGGATTTTGGCTGGGGTCAGCATCTGGCTGATGTACACTATGGGGTGTTCTTCTCCCTGTTGGACTTGGGACAAGATGGCCCCTAAACCCGTATCTGAGGCATCTATTTGTAGGAGGAAGGGGCAGCTGAAATCTGAGGTGTGTAGGACTAGAGCTGAGGCCAGGGCATTCTTCAACTTCTGGAAGGCTTCCTCTGCAGGGTGGCTCCATTGCACCTTCTCTGGCTGCCCCTTCTTGGTCAGGTCTGTTAGGGGACAGGCTATAGTGGAGAAGTGAGGTATGAAGCATTGGTAATATCCTGCCAACCCAAGGAATGCACGTACCTGGGTTTTGGTGGTTGGTCGGCCGAAGGAGCGTACTGCCTCCACTTTCTGTTCCTGGGGCATGATCAGACCCCTTCCGAACTGATAGCCCAGGTAGTGTGCCTCCGATGCTCCTAGGTGGCATTTCTTTGGATTGGCGGTGAGTCCAGCTTTCCTCAGTTTGGTCAGCACCCCCCGCAGTCGGTCCAGGTGCTCCTCCCACCGCTCCGAGTGGATCACAACATCGTCCAGGTAAGCCACCGCGTATGCCTGGTGGGGTCTCAGGAGGATGTCCATCATCCGTTGGAAGGTGGCAGTTGCCCCATATAGACTGAAGGGTAGCACCCGATACTGCCAGTGGCCACTAGGGGTGTTGAATGCTGTCTTTTCCCTGGACAATGGGGCTAGGGGTACCTGCCAGTATCCCTTTGTCAGATCCAGGGTGGATATGTATCGCGCTCGGCCCAGCCGCTCGATGAGCTCGTCCACTCGGGTCATGGTGTATCCGTCGAAGGAGGAGACTTCATTCAATTTCTGGAAGTCATTGCAGAAGCGGAGGGTGCCATCACCCTTCGGAACCATCATGATCGGGCTGGACCAGGGGATTCTGGACTCTTCAATGACCTTGAGTTGTAGCATCTGTTGTACTTCCTCCTCTATAGCCTGTTGGCGAGCCTCTGGGACCCGGTAGGGATGGTGCCACACGATGGTTCCAGGAGGTGTGTGAATTTCATGATGGATCATACTGGGACCGAACAGTAACTCCAATGGTGTGAACCCAGTGGATGCCTGAGGCACTTCCCTGATGCCAAACAGCACGTAGGGTATCATGAGGTCCCAGTCGCGCCCATCCTCGGTTACCACCCGCTTCAGCATCCGTTTTAAGGTCTTGTTAAGACACTCCACTTATCCGTCTGTCTGGGGATGGTAAACCGAGGTGCGGAGTTGTTTCACCTGCAGCAGCTTGCATACGTCTGCCATGAGCTGGGACATAAACGGTGTGCCCTGGTCGGTGAGGATCTCTTTTGGGATGCCGACTCGGCTGAACAGCAGGAAGAGCTCTCGAGCGATGTTCTTGGAGGTGGCTTTCCTCAGAGGCACTACTTCGGGGTACCGAGTCGCATAATCCACTATGACCAAGATGTGCTCGTGTCCCCGGCCAGACTTCGGCAGTGGTTCCACCAGGTCCATGCGCTCGAAGGGCACCTCAATGATGGGCAGGGGTATGAGGGGGCTGGGGGGAGGTCGTCGTGGAGCCGTTCTTTGGCAGACCGCGCAGCTCTTGCAATAGTGCCTCACTTCCGCGTCCAGTCCGGGCCAACGGAGCCAGTCCCTAATTCATCGGGTGGTGTTCTCAATCCCTAAGTGTCTGGCCATGAGTGGGCCAACTCGAGCACTGTCTCCGTCTTTGTACGTGGCACCGTCAAGAGGCGTTTCTCCTCCCCCGCCTGTGAGCGACACAGTACAGCAGACTATTTTCCACAACGGAGTGAGGAGAGGGGTGGGTGGCGGGAAGTCGTACCTTGCTGTTGACTACTCTGACCTGGTACCAGCAGTCTCTTAGGCAGTCATCCTCCTGTTGTTCCCTGCCGAACGTACCCCCTTCTGTTATCTGTTGGAAGAGGTCAGAATAAACATTAGGATCAATCACTCTCAACTCACCATCTCACTCGCTGTCAGTGGCCAGCAACACCGGGCGTCTTCGTGGTCTTGGTCGGGGTCCCCGGCGGCATTGCCCCTGGCAGTTGGCAGGTTGGACAGCTTGGGCCAAAAGAACCCCGGCCAGTCTCATGCTAAGAGCAGGGGCACCGGCATATCTTTAACAATACCGACTTCCACTGGCCAGCTTCCTGGTTCGGCCTTGATGGTAACTGACCATGTTGGAACGTAGTGTGTGTCGCCGTGCACACAGGTGATAGGGATTGAGGCTTTGCTGTGTGGTTGGGGACAAACTCTCTGGGGCTGGGCCAGGCTTACCGTGCTCCTGGAATCCAGGATGGCTTTCACCTCCCTTTCTGGGGCTTCCTGGGGCACTGCTCGGTGAACGATGCAACCTGCCAGCCAGGCTCGGGCCTCTGGGGGGTTTGGGTCTGTGGGCATGGGTTCCTCATGAACAGACGGTGTCACTGGTCTGCTTACTGGCCGTGAGGTGCCCTCCAGTGGTCGCCTTTCCTGGTGCGTTTTCCGGAAATAGGTGCCAGCTCTCTCTCCGCCGCCAAGGGCTTGTGTCGCCTCCGCCAGTTCCACAGTCTCCACCAGGGCGGCGAGGGTCTCAGGGTTCCGCATTCCTACAGCCCGCTGTTGCATGCGGGGGAGGGACTGGAGGATCTTGTCTACCACCACTCGTTCCGCTACCTGTACTGGCGTCGGTTGCCCAGACAACAGCCATAGACGGGCTAGACGGGATAGCAGTGAAGCCTGTACGCGGGCAGGAACCTGAGCATCATACACCCATTCATGGAAGCACTGCGTCGCACATACCGGTGAAAGCCCCACCCGTGCCAAGATCTCATTGTTTAGCTCTTTGTAGTCGTCAGTGGAGGCTGGGCTGAGTGCATAGTAGGTGCTGCGCTTCCCCCGTTAGGAAGGGCGCAAGTGTTCTCGCCCACTTCCTCCTATCCCACCCCTCCCTTTCAGCTATCACCTCGAACATATGTAGATACGCCTCCACGTCATCATGCTCCGTTAGCTTGGTGATCAGCTGACTAGCTCGGGCACAGGGTTCGGGGATTGGTACGTGAGTAGCGGCTTCCAATCGCAGCTGTATGAGCTCCTGTTCCGCCCACTCTTGACGTGCTGAAAGTTGTTCCATGATTTGTTGCTGGCGGAGGGAGATGTTTGCGAGCAGAAGCCTGAGCTCCTCCATTGTTTCCAGAGAGAGAGCTGGACCTGTGGGAAAACCAGATGGAGAATTTGGGTAAATTTCATTGTCTGACCTCATTTTCTTCATTTCAGCCAGCACTCTCCATCACTGTGGCAGGATGAACGAGGCACAGACAATTATTTTTAAGTGCACAGTCCCACAAAGGGGGTGTTTTATTGTAACAACAGATGGAAAAGGAACTTAATGGGGTGTGGTGTCTTCAGTGTAAGGGCATGGTGAGCGTGCCGGGGTGTCTGTGATCATGAGTCCTGTGTTTAGTGTAGCTTCCGCGGTATGCATTCGGTGATCGGCGCTTACTCGTTGCTGGAGTCTGGAATTGAGAGAGAGAGAGAGAGAAGAGGATTAGTGACATGCCTCGGAGTTAATGCTCACCGTCTTCCTCTTCCTCCGGCGTTTAAATCCCCTCCAACTGATTGTTTGCAGGTGACGCCGATCAGCGTCTACATTCCGCGGTTGATTGGCGAATGAGCTCCAATTCCAGGGCGACACTGAAACGCATGGGATACTCACCACACAGGGTTATCAAGTAGGCTCCTTTGTGTTGATGACTAGCAAAATGTCTTAGTTAAATACATCAGGTTTCTATGCTGGAACTCCAAAAAGCATGGAAAAAGTACAAGTGTGATGAGTACTTTATCATATATGTCTTTATTGTCTAGACAGGGGAAGACCTATAACTTTTGAACAATTTTAAGCTGTGCTTTGGTATATATTATATAAATGTAATGGTATGTTTTATAAAGTAGCATATAGCCCATTTAAGTCTGAGAAGAGGATGTCCATAGTCTCAAATGATGTACTACACACTGTGTGCTTAAAGTATACACTATGCACTTGGCAATCTAGTGTATGAATTTTCGAGGGTTTTATCTCAAATTGAACTCTAACATTTTTTAACTACATGGAAGCATTCTCTGTTTTTCATTTAAGGGAAATGAAATTATGTTTCAAATGCACATCCTTTCATTTGGTGTTGCAGCTAGCTCTAGCATGTTTGCTAACCTGAATCCAAGTTCAATAAGTGTCCTAAATGGCTTTTTACCTATTTCAAGGAATCACACAACATAAGGTACTATCTTTTCCACAGATGTTTGTTTAAGGAAAGTTGGGGAGTTTATTTTCTACAAGTCCACAGGGCCAAAAGTGCCCATAGCTGAAGAAAAATCCATTTACAGTAGAAGAACTAGATGCTAGTTATGCAGAAAATGTAGCCCATAATCCATGTTGGGGGTAATCTTATTACAAATTAATTCATTAATATAATATGATTATTATTATTTATTTTTTTAGTAGTGTAAAAATTAGTGTAGCACATTACATTACTGATCTTCGTTATTATATTACAGTTACTGACTTTCAGTTAAGTTAATTACTTTTAATTACATTACTTGGGTTACACATTCAGTATTTCTAAAATAATATTATGTAGAATGCATTTAAAACATGAATTACATTAATATGAACATTTGTTTGCATATCTATGACATTGTAAGGGCGTGTGCCCCCTAAAGAGTCAATAAACAGAGGAAATATATACTTTTTTTAATTTGTTGAGAGCTTTTCTGTGAAAAGTTTTAAAAAGTAATTTAAAAATAATTTGTAATGTGATTCCTTTTTTCAGTGTAGTAATCAGAAAAGTCAGTGATCTGATAACAATTAGATTACTTCTATTTTTATTTTTTAAATTACTCATTTGTAGTGAATTACTTTTTGTAATGTGATTCATTTTTTGATGTAGTGATCAGTAAAGTCAGTAATCATCATCTGACTGCAATTAGATTATTTCTATTTTTATTAATAAAAATGACTAGTTTGTAGTGAATTACTTTTTTTGTGTAACTTACCCAACATATAGAAGAATAGATAGCACACAATAATTTTTTTTTTTAAACCAACCTGAAATCATACTTTAATTTTAAGTTAAAGGGGTCAGGACATGCCTTTTTAAAATTATTTTAATATGTTTCTTTAGGTTCACTTATATATTAGTTAAGCTTTTTGCACAAAAACAGTCATATATTTGTAAAACATGACCATTTTCCACCCTTATTCTGAACCTCTGTCCAAAATGCTCGGTTATGGTGCTGCTTCTCCTTTAAGACTTGACAGTAAAAGACCACTGTTATGATTGACTCTCTGCTCTTGACTGACCTGTTCTCTCCTTGACATCTTACTGCTGACCACTACTGGGTAAGCTGCGGAAGTGATAAGGTAGAGTAGGCGTTGATGTGTTTTTTATCACAATGTGGAGGAACTAGAGAACGAGTCATTTGGCAGTTTGGTTTCAACAAATGCTCTTTTTCTAGTGAGTGAGGAGTTTTGAGTTCTGAATCTTACTGTATGTTTTTATAGTACAATGACCTCTAATATGTCAAAAAGCAAGGAAAATTTGGTTCCTCATATCATGACTGCTTTAAGACTGATAACTCTAAGGCTACGTCCACATTAATCTGGATACATTTGAAAACTGCGTTTTCGAAACGCTCTCTGTCCTCACTGCTGTTCTCAAGTGTTTTCCAAAAGTTGCTCATCCACACTGAAACGTATGAAAACTCTTAAATCCTCTTACTGTGCATGCGAAAATCGCTGTTCCATGTATGGTCTGAAATGCAATTATCCTTGTGTTCTGTTGCCGGAAAGCAATTCAGAGTAAATTTCCTGTCACCTTTGAAGGAATACAATGTGAAAGTTGTACAAAGTAACATGTATCTTTAACAACGCTGTCAAAGTGGATACCAGGCACAACAACGCAACAACATGGGACATCTTGATTGTTTTGGGTTGAATGGATCACATGACTGCATCACATGACAAAGAATACAAAGTATTTGTAAAGACGCCGTTTTCAAATTTATCCACTTGGGAGAGCATTTTCAAAAAGCTCCTTTTTCGCTGTGAAAAACAGTGTCTCAGTTGTGTTTTGAAACAAAAACGTGGTCAAAGTGGTGTTGGAATTCAACTAATTATTGCTTTATTAGGCAATAATCTTACAAAATTGTTTAGACATGAAGTCACTGATGGGCTGTTTTGTTTTACATCAGTTTAAAGAAAGAGACCTCTTTGTTGAACTGTTATCCTGAGAACAAATAAGTGAGTTAAATTGTGTTTGATGTAGCTTGTCACGAGAAAAGATTGTTAACTACAGAATGAAGCAGTTGGAATAACGGGTGTACAGGAACAGCTTCACACCCTTGATAGGACAAGTAAATTTAGTGACAAGCAAAGGTCTTGTAGGAGCTTTCTGAAGTTATGTGTTTATGCCTTGTGAATTTGTAAAGCAACATATTCAGTTACTTTGGTGAATATCTGACAACAACAGTCCATTTGAAGTCAGGCCAAGGGTCTCTGAATTTCCCAATAGTTGGCAATAACACCTTAGCTTACTTTGGCAGTTGTGGATGGAATGCATTTCCCTAGGGATAAAGATGATTACTGGATAGGAATAGTCAAGTCAAGTAAAGTCATTTTTATTTGTATAGCGCTTTTCACAACACACATCGTTTCAAAGCAGTTTTACAGAAAATCACGCATTAACAGAAAATGAAACTGTAATATCTATAAAGTCTTAGAGTCATCATTGTGTAACTGTAAATTGTGTATTAAAATAAAGAATTAAATAATAATTGTATTTAGAACCCTAATTAGCAAGCCAAAGGTTAATGGAGAAAAATAACCTTGGGAGAAACCAGGCTCACTGTGGGGGCCAGTTCCCCTCGGGCTAAACAGCATGAATTAATGCCAATATTACTTATTTATGTGCAGTGCAAGTCATGGTTTAAAATTAGTAAACTAAGTAAGTGTAAAGGGCCAGTGTTTTAACAAAGATTTTGTATGAACTGTCAGATTAATGACTAATGTCTTTGAAGTCCATTCTGGATTAACTGAAGAAATTAACATAGATGCATTGTCCTTTTTTAGTTGGCTGATGAAGGCTTTTGTTTGCAATTAATTGATAGTCTATGTATTCCATTTCAGGAGTGTAGTCCATCATTAGACTAAGGTGATGCAGGCAGAGATGAGTGAGGTCCATCACAGTTCAACTGGCAGGTCATTTCTGTGAGGTCTATCATAAATCCAAGGTTCAGGCAGTGGCATATGAAGTATCCCATGTCTTATGGTTGGACTTGGCATCAGTTCATCCTCTGAAGTCCATCGTAATAGACTGAAGTGATGTCTGGCTGGCACCGGCTGCATTTAGTCATCATCACTCAGAGACACATAGCAGTGGAGTCTGACACCAAGCAGGAATGGAGCTGGGTCTGGCTGGTTCTGGCGACCTTGGGACCCCATTTATTGCAGAGTTATAGATCATGATAAATGTTTCTGGTTCTGGCAGACCTAACTAAAGCAGCCTAATTGTGAGTTGATGGATAAATTAGGTGTATGCCTGGCTAAATAGATGAGTCTTTAGTCTAGAATTAAACTCAGTGAGTGTGTCTGCATCCCAAACAGTGTTAGGGAGATTATTCCATAGTTTAGGAGCCAAATAGGAAAGGATCCACCTCCTTTTGTGGATTTTGATATTCTAGGAACTATTAACAGGCCAGAATTTTGCAGTCGTAGTGAATGTGGAATATATTGTGGTAAAAGGTCACTTAAGTATTGCGGGGCTAGAACATTCAAAGCCTTGTATGTAGTTAACAAAATTTTAAAATGAATATGAATTTTAACAGGTAGCCAATGTAACAGCGCTAAAATGGGGCTAATATGATCATATTTCTTGGTTCTAGTCAACACTCTGGCTGCTGCATTTTGAAACAATGGAAGTTTATTTATTGAACTTGCTGGACATCCTCCCAGTAATGCATTACAATAATCTAGACTTGAGGTCATGAACACATGAATTAGTTTTTCAGCATCAGCAACAGAGCATGTGTCATAACTTAGCAATATTTCTGAGGTGGAAGTATGCTGTTCTACAAACATTGGAAATTAGATTTTCAAAGGACAGATTGGTATCAAATATAACACCTAAATTCTTCGCTGTAGAAGAAGATGTAACAGTACATCCATCAAGAGTCAAATTATATTTTAGCGGTTTATTTTTAGAGGTTTTTGGTCCAATAATTAGTACCTCTGTTTTTTCAGAATTGAGTAGAAGGACATTTCTGGCCATCCAATCTTTGATTTCATAGATACATTCTACTAAATTAGAGAATTATGAAATTTCGTCAGGTTTTGAAGAAATATAAATTTGGGTATTGTCGGCATAACAGTGGAAACTTATTCCACGATTCCTGATAATATCTCCCAGGGGAAGCATATATAAGTAGAAAAGCAGAGGCTCTAAAACTGATCCCTGTGGCACTCCATACTTAACTTTTGTTTGATTTGACAATTCCTCATTTACATTCCTCTGCTAAATAGGAACTAAACCATTCTAATGCAAGTCCACAAATGCCAACCTAATTCTCAAGCCTATTCAAGAGAATGTTGTGATCTATGGTGTCAAAGCACTAAAATCTAAAAGCACTAGAAGAAAAATGCAGCCGCGATCAGATGATAGGAGCAACTCATTTGTAACTCTGAGAAGTGCAGTCACTGTACTGTGGTGGGGCCTAAATCCTGACTGAAATTTTTCATAAATACTATTTCTCTGTAGAAATTAACATAGCTGGGAGGACACTACCTTTTCTAGTATTTTTGACATAAATGGGAAATTTGAAATTAGTCTATAACTAGCCAATTCTCCAGGCTCAAGCTGTGGCTTCTTAATAAGCGGTTTGATAACTGCCATTTTAAAGTGTCTTTGGACATGTCCAAAGGATAGCAAGGAGTTAATAATATTAAGAAGAGGTTCTGAGATTACAGGGAATACCTTTTTAAGAGCTTAGTTGGTATTGGATCTAACATACATGTTGTGGCTTTTGATGTTTAGACAAGTTTTATTAGCTCTTCATGACCTATGACAGCAAAGGATTGAAGCTGCTCGTGAGGAAAATTATGAGACACTGTTTTCTGAGTTTTCTGTGACAGATGACTGCATAATTCCAATTTTGTTTCTGATTATTTCAATTTTATCAGTAAAGAAACTCATGAAGTGATTACTATTGTGCTGCGACGGAATATCTGGTTCAGTTGAGGCTTAATTCCTAACCAATTTAGCCACAGTACTGAATAAACACCTAGGATTGTTGTGGTTATTTTCTATGAGTTTGCTAAAATATGTTGATCTGGCAGCTTTTAGTGCCTGTCTGTAGCTACAGACACTGTCTTTCCATGCACTGCAAAATACCACTAATTTTGTATTCTTCCACATGCTCTCCATTTTACGAGCTGCTTTCTTGAGAGCATGAGTGTGATAATTTTACTATGGTGTGGGGCTTTTTTCTTTAATTTTCTTTAATCGAAGGGGGGCGACACTATCAAGACTGCTAGAGAAGACTGTATTTCAATTTTCTGTTATTACATCAAGTTCTTCTAGACTTTGTGTCTTACTGAGTATATGAGATAGATCTGGAAGATTATTAGTGCAATACAAGCTATCTTTAGTGGTTGAAAGAATAGTTCTACCAGAGCGATAGTGTGGTGTAGATTGAGTAGCATTAGCTGATCACAGCATACAAGAGACGAGGTAATGATCTGAGATGTCATCGATCTGCAGCAGAATTTCTACTCCATATGACAGAATTAAATCTAGCATTTGATTATGGCAATGAGTTGGTCCTGTCACATTTTGTCTGACTCCAAGTAAGTTGAGAATATCCTTAATTGGTAATCCCAGTGTGTCAATTAAAGCTCTATTAAAGCTCTCAGGGGCGGCAGTTTGAGAGAGAGAGAGAGACACACGCATGCCACACACGTGTCTCTCTCTCTCGAACTGGAGCCTCCAGCTCGCAATTCAGTGCTGGGTGTGCATCCTCATGGCCCGGCCACGCCCTCCTCCTCATCACAGTTCGGTATCTGTATGAATCTTGTTTAGAGAAGAGAAGCAGATGTCGAAAAGACTTGTGACATAACATTACGATTCCCAGTCTAGCGTCTGGATTTAAAATGTTTATGATGGCATAGATAAGGTGTTTTTGTGGGAAGCTGTCTTTGTAAATACAAACATCCGTATATTTTTCTGCTTTCATTTAATTTAATGAGCAAGACCTCAATGATCAGATATTGTAGCTTTGATTAATAATCAGTGATCAGATATTGTGACTTTGATTCATAATCAGTGAAACTGTAACATGCAGGTGAGTATAACTTTTTTTTTGTGTGTGTTTGATTTGCATTTTGAAATTGTTATTTTTAGCCTACTGAGATGACAGACAGCGATGATGAAACAGCATTAGTCATGCGCAAGTTTTAATCGTAGTCTCTGCAGACAGTCAAGTGTCTCGCTAAACTGTATTTATCCTAGTGGAACTTTAGTAAACAAGAATTATAAACAATGGATGTGGTTAATTGTTTAATTGTTGGTGTAATTGTTGTTTAAGCTGAATAATATTTTCCAGTGACAGTCTGTCTGAAATTCTTTCTTGCTCAGCTGGTGGATCAATGCTCTCACTGGGCAGAATGATCTTACCGTGAATTCAGCAACAGTAGGTTGACAGTTCTTAAACAAAACTCGGTCTGTGCTTATCAAAATTCGAAGCACACCCATTGGGCGAAGCGGGAAGTGTTTTTGTTTGCATGGGCATGTGTAAGCTCCAGCTTCTGGGTGAAATGTCGACAGAGGGGTGCCAAAAGTGAGTTGTAAAGCGACTTGTTTTTAATTGTAAACTATATACTGTAATACATTGAAGAGGAATGCATATTTTATTAATTCTACCCCTAAACTTAAACCCCAACCCTAAACCTAACCATCAGTGGAGTAAAATCTAATGTTAGAAGTAAAAAAGTACCTCTGAATCTGAATGGTTTCTACATGGGACAAGAATCTTTGTCTCTGATGCTGCTGACGCAACACGCTATTGGTTGCGTGATAGGAGAAGGTAAACACATTGGAACTGATGCAAAAATGTCTGATGGGAGATGGCGCTTGTTAGTAACTCAGCAGAATGGGGTCGATGCAGGGTACTGGAATATTTGGTAGCAACATGCCGACTTCCTGTGTAAACATGTTGCAATGGGTCTTATTCAATAAACGTACAAATATTTGTGTGTAAAACCTGTATGGGAACGTTTTCATGCATAAATTGTGATTCATATATCCATTTGTGCTTTCGTTTTTTCTATAAATTTAGGATAAAATATTAAAAGAATAAACTCAAAGCATGTGTATCCAAAAATCACTCCTGTCAGCCTTAATCCACAGTAATACTTTGTTCATTTGAAAATCTGGTTTAAATTTCCTAATGTCGTTGTTTCCTGAAGTAAACGGTACTGGAGAACATTTTACGAAAGTCTCCGTTTTCGGTGGGTGAGAGGTGTAAACGTTGCCAAAATCAATGCCAAAATGTGTTAGAGAGGACATGGCATTAAAAACATGGAATGTGTTTGTGACACCATGTCAGCATTCGGGTGTGGAAATGAGGAGGCGGGGAGCAGTGACACGCTTCAGGTCAGGCTTTATATTCTCTTGTTTCTTTTTGTGTACAGCATAGGTACTTTTTGTTGCTTTTCATTCAGTCAGTAATTCACTCTCAACATAAACATAAATTTCTTCAAAACACTCTTTAGATCATAAACACTCAGTAGATCACACACCAACGCTGTACACTCTCCCTCTCTGGCATGTTTTGGCCGATTTTGAGGCCACTCCCCACTATCACTGCGGGATACAGCTGTTAGAAATCATGTTGACGAGTCACACCACTCCCTCTCTCCTGAAAACAGACACACGACCATGCCTCCATCACCACATACCCCACGGCCCAACTCAGGCCAGGGCAACATCCGGCCTGCAAACTCCCCCCCATTTCTGTAGAGAAAGACAGCCACAGCCATCTGTGCCCCCGGTCTGTGGATCACCTCAAATTTGAATGGCTGGAGTGCCAGGTACCAACAGGTGATACGCGCATTGGTATCCTTCATGCGGTGGATCCACTGGAGTGGGGCATGATCTGAACAGAGGGTGAAGGCCCACCCCAGAAGGTAGTAGCGGAGGGTGAGGACAGCCCACTTGATCGCCAAACACTCCTTTTCAATGGTGCTGTACTTAATTTCCCTCAGCGAGAGTTTACGACTAATGTACTGCACCGGCCGCTCCTCCCCCTCCACCTCCTGTGAGAGCACTGCCCCCAGCCCTCTGTCAGATGCATCCGTCTGCAAAATAAAGGGGAGAGAGCAGTTTGAAGCATGTACGTAAGAGCGGTCCCCCACAAAGAGCAGATTTCACTTTTAGAAAAGCCTGTTTGTACGACTCCATCCACTGGACCGGATCAGGGGCCCCCTTTCTAGTGAGATCAGTCAACAGGCTGGTGACGTCAGAGAAACTAGGCACAAACCTTCGGTAGTAGCCAGCCAGCCCCAGAAACTGTCTCACCTCTTTTTTGGTCATTGACGGTATTGTTAATTTGGGGATGCACCTGCCCATGGCCCAAGTGGAACCCCAGATACTTTCACCCACCCATATCATCCAAATAGGTGGTGGCATATGCCATATTTGGCCTGAGAATTTTGTCCATGAGACGCTGGAATGTGGCAGGGGCCCGAACAAACTGAACGGAAGAGTCACAAATTGGTGTAAGCTGAACGGTGTGGAAAAAGTCGTTTTTTCTCAGGATATTGGAATTAAGGGGATCTGCCAATAACCATACCTTAAATCCAGTGTTGAATAAAATTGAGCCGCGCCCAACCGATCGAGCAATTCGTCAATCCGGGGCATTGGGTACTCATCAAATTTGGACACCGTGTTCACTTTTCAATAGTCTACACACAATCAGACCATCCCGTCGCTCTTAGGTACCAGAACCACGGGGCTGGCCCAGTCACTGTGTGACTCTTTTATTACACCCATATCGAACATTGTCTCTAATTCTAGTGCTTCCACTTGCAACTTGGCTACCTCTGTGAGCTGCGACGGTGAGAGGTGGTCTCCACACGGGACCGAGGTGAATGAATTTGGTTTGAGATTCACCTCTGGCCCGAGCTCCACCCTCTTGGGGACTACCGTCACTAAGGTCACAGGGACCGCCTCCCTCCACAATTTTAGGAGATTGAGGTGGTAAACTTGACGTGCTCCGCCCCATCCGTTCACTTAACCTCATAATCAAGATCTCTGACTCGTCGTGTAACCTCAAATGGACCTTGCCACTCAGCGAGTAATTTAGAGCTTGAGGTGGGCAGTAATTCAAGCACTTTATCTCCCGGTGCAAATTTCTGTAGTTGAGTGCCCCTGTCATAGAGTCTGCTTTGACGTTCCTGAGCTTGGAGCAAATTCCCCTGTGTTAGTTGACCCAAAGTGTGGAGTTTTTCTCTAAGATCAAGAATGTGCTGTATTTCATTTTTGCTGTTTGAAGGCCCCTCCTCCCAGGCTTCCCATATGAAATCGAGCACACCATACGGCCGATGCCCATAGAGCAGCTCGAATGGGGAAAACCCTGTGGAGTCTTGTGGGACCTCTCAACCTGCAAATAACGGGGGGGTTTGAGCCATTTATCCCAATTTCTAGCATCCTCGTGTACAAACTTATGAATCATATTTTTAGGGTTTTATTAAATCATTCCACCAACCCATCCATTTGTGGGTGGTAAACACTTGTGTGAATTGATTTAATACCTAATAATTCATATAGTTTGCATAGTGTTCGCGACATAAATGTAGTGCCTTGATCAGTGGGTATTTCTTTTGGAATCCCCACTCTGGAGATAATTCTGAAGAGTGCCTCCACAACACTATGTGCTGAGATGTTGCACAGGTGCACTGCTTCCAGAAATCTCATTGCATAGTCCACCTGAACTATTGCAAAGTGATGTCTGTGTGCGGTCCGTTGTAATGTTCCAATGAGGTCCATACCGATTCTTTCAAAGAGCACCTCGATTAACGGTAGAGGGCGAAATGGCGCTTTTGGGGTGGCCGGTGGATTCACCAACTGACATTCACGGCATGCTGCACACCACCTGCGAACGTCCCTGTGAATGCTTGGCCAAAAAAAAAAAAAAAAAAAAAAGGGCCATTATTCGGTTAAGTGTTCTTTCCTGTGCTAAATGGCCAGCCATTGGATTATGATGAGCTGCCTGGAAGAGAGCTTCCCGATGGCTCTTCGGGACTAATAACTGGGTTGTATTTTTTTTTTGAGTGTCCTGTGTCACTTGATACAACCTATCTTTGATAATTGAAAAATATGGGTATGAGAGCGCGACATTAGGCTGGAGCTGTTGACCATCGATTACTCTCACTTGGTCAAACATGTGTTTGAGGGACTCGTCATGTGACTGCTTTAGAAGGAAATCCCCTTCAGGGAACTCCCTGAAGGCGGGGACCCTCTCCCTTGCATCATTTTGACATGGAACAGATGTAGTTGGCCCTGGCACCGCCTCCCCAGCCATCGCATCACATGTCACACACGTCCACACATATTTCCCTTAACAAATTCTTGAAATCAGGCCAATTCATACTCAAAATTAGTGGATGGGTGAGGTGGGAATTATCTGTGGACTCCACTCTGTTTTCTTCCCCTGAATATCTCAATGGTAACCACCGGATACGTGTGAATATCCCCAGAATATAGCCAGAATCCACCAAAGCTTGATATGTATCCCCCTGGGTACTCACCAGTATCCGATACACCCCAGCTCAAACAGGGGCAGCCTGTGGCGCGTCGGAAATCTGGACCAGCGTACACACCTCCATTACAGGACAACGGTCCAGGAAATGCCCTGGATCACCACAGCTCCAAGAGACTGGCCCAGGCCCCCCTCCTACACCCGTGGGAACAGACTCGCCAACTGGGAGGGATAGCAGAGAGAGGCAGAGTTAGCAGGAGAGAGAGAAGGGTGAAAAGAACCCCCTAAGTGGGGAGGAAACCTGGGCACAGGACCACCCAGCCTCCTGGGGGCAAGGACGGGACAGAAAGAGGAGGGGCGGAAGCGGGGTTTGGAGGTAGGAGAGAGAGAGAGGAAGAGCGAGAGAGATTACGGATCAGTGCTTCCCAGAAACGCCGTCAAGTAGTCCTCAGCCAGCTGGATCGCTTCCTCCAGCGATGCCAGACGGTGGCACTGGACCCACTCGGCCATCTCACAGGGCAGCTGGGTGATGAGCTGCTCCAGTACCACCTTGTCCACGATGTCCTGGGTGCCGTGGGGCTCCCCCACCAGCAACCATTTCCGGCAGGTGTCCCAGAGCTGCTGTGCGAAAGCGAACGTACGTCCGTGTTTGCCCAGCTTCAGGGCACAGAAATGTTGTCGGCTCTGTTCGGGGGTCCGGCCAACCAGCTGCAGAATGACTCTCTTCAAGTCAGCGTAAATGAGGAGGTTGGCTGCGGGGAGCTATCGGGCTGCAAACTGCACTTCCCCGGAGAATAATGGCAACAGTCAGGCCACCCACTGGTTAGGCGGCCATTCCCTCACCTTGGCTGTCTTCTTGAAGAGGTCGAGATATGCTTCAGGATTGTCAGCCGGCCCCATTTTGACGAGAGTGACCAGTTGGACAGCCGGGGTAGGCTCCGGGGCAGCAGCAGAAACCCCCTCGTGTCTGATCAGGCTCCAGAACACCTGTCGGTCCTCCGCTTGGGCCTGGAGCAGGAGTTGAAAACGCTGCTCCTGCTCCAGCCACAGCTCGACGAGGGCCTGATGCTGGTTCTGCTGGATGCAGGCAAGGGTCTTGATCACCTCGCCCAGTGATGAGGACTCCATGACAACGTTTCTCCTTGAATCCCAGGTTTCGGCACCAGTGTGACACCATGTCAGGGTGTGGAAATGAAGAGGCAGGGAGCAGTCGCACGCTTCAAGTTAGGCTTTTTATTCTCTTGTTTCTTTTTGTGTACAGTGTAGGTACTTTTTTTGCTTTTCATTCAGTTAATAATTCACTCTCAACATAAACATAAATTTCTTCAAAACACTTGTTAGATCATAAACATTCAGTAGGTCACACGTCAACGCTGTACACTCATTCCCTTTCTCCCTCTCTGGTATGTTTTGGCCACTTTTGAGGCCTCTCCCCACTATCACTGTAACAAGAAACAGCTGTTAGAAATCATGTTGATGAGCCACACCACTCCCTCACTCCCGCAAACAGACACATGACCACGCCCCCATGACCACAGTGTTTTATATATATATATATATATATATATATATATATATATATATATATATATATATATATTTCTATGCATAGTATTATTAGAAATTAAATAACTGAGTGACCCTACAATACAAACCTACAAAGACCCTACAAAGTCTTATTTATTTCAGAGTAACAAAAATGATATGCACAATAGCTTGACTGGGAGAAGGTTATGAATCAAAATGCAGCTGATCACATGTTGTCTAAGCCTATTTAAAAGGTGTTCAATAATTCTGCCTTCAAGTTTAAATAATTTTGCAAATCACTGCATTCCATCATCTTTTTTGTTGGTAACTCAGGTATCATCTAGAATTCTAAATGTTTCTCACTGGTAAATATGATTTTCCTTGGTCATTTATGTGCATGGAACTCGTAATTATGATATTTCTGACTCCACATGTTTTACATTTTACATCTACATTTTGCATTTGTCAGACGCTTTTATCCAAAGTGACTTTGGTGCATTCAATGTATACATTTTATTAGTTAGTGTGTTCCCTAGGAACTGAACCCATGATCTTAATGTTGCTAGCACCATGCTCTACCAGTTTAGCTACAGGAAGTGGTTTTGAGAGTGGTAAACATGACTTTACTCAAAGATATTGCTGTATATGTTCTCATGTAAGAGTGCATCTTTAGAGGGCAGAAAGATGCATTTGGTGGTAGTTTGCACCTAGTTGAGGTTGTACAGAAAACCCTTATATGGAGATGGTTTGAGCATATATTATGCTAATTATTAAACTGCAGCCATGCACTCCCTCTTTTAGAATTATCCAGAATTATCAACAGAATGAGTGAAAGAAACTGTTCTTTGTTGTCAAACTGTTGTGAATCCGCAAAATTTTTTGAGTGAGAACCTTTTCTGCGCACTTAAATAACAACATTTGTATGCAGTTATTAGTGAATGAGATCCACTGTAGTGGCTGTGTGTTATTCTGTTTAACATCCAGGAAACGGCAGTAAAATGCCCCCATCAGAGTGATGTCATTGGCTATTCGAAACAGGAAGGTTTATCTCTTTATTGAGGGTATCATTGGAATTCTATCAGGCCACACAAACAGAACACTTTATGCCCTCGGACAGGCCCTAGCCAACATAAGGCATTTATTATGGATTCCAGATGATTAACAGAGCAGTACTGACAAAGAATGTCTGGGTTTAGTTGTGAGCTGGAGAGAGAGAATGGGCATCAATCCTCCCACTTCCCTTCTCTCCCCCCAAAAGCTTTGAGGCAGGTGGTTCACATTTTATCCAGCATATAATTGAATAATAATAACAACACAAATTCAGTATGAAATGGAAAATTCACCCTGGTAACACAAAGTGAAGTTTCCAGCATGATTCTATCTTTGACTGAACCTCATGACACCATGTATGTCAGGTGAGAGCTGGAATCGGTAATAAATTCCAACAGAAGTGGAATGTTGCTCAGTGTAAAGGGCAGAGCTTAAATGCAATGCCAGTGTCCTGCTGTCTCTTATATCTGGTCAGTTCCCGAAAATGACCGTTGAAGTTTTATTCAACATCTGGTACATAACCACAGTGAGGCTTAGGGCAATCAGATTTGAATAAAGAATCTGATTAGTTGTGAAAAGACAAGCACACATGATAACTCAAATGACTAATTAGCATTTCTACATTTTACAGTTTTTCTGTTCATAGCAATGTTGCTTTAAATGTTATCAGTTATCCAATGCCTAAACATTAGACTTTTAAAAACATTTTAGTAAGGATGGGAATTGTAAGGAGTTTAATAACCTTTAAAAAGACCTCAAGTTTTGTATTATTTACATTTTAAGAATCATAAACTCTGTTGTGTGAACGCATATGTTTAACTACACATTTGTCATATGAACAACCAGTCAGTAATTACACTGATTTAAGTGTAGCCTTAAGGACATATTACACATTAATAGTTTTCAGATCATTTTGAGTTTCACAAGACCAAGGTAATGACTTGCAGTGCGCTGAGTGTTAGGGTTGTCACGATACAAAAATTTCAGAAGTCGGTACCAGTACATATGCTCAATATCAATGTAAATAATACATTAAATCAATTAAATGTGAAATGTTTCTCAATTAAGTAAATATTGCTTCATTTTTGTAAGTAGCACCCTATGAAATGAGTTTTATTTCTTTCCTAATTCCATTTTATTTTTTTTCCCAAACACTTTGCTTCCATTCCATGATTTAACATTTAATACAATTTACATTTAAACCATCAAAATGGTGTCATCAAATAAATTCATAAAACTTTAATCAAATGACAATAAAACAGTACTTATTAACATACCATTGCTCTTTTATCAAATTAAGTGCTTCGGTAAATATCCTCACAGGATAATTTAAAACACAACATTGGTCTTATATTTGTCAAATAAAGCATCACAGTATAAATGAAACATTGCTGTTGTACCAAATATAAGTTTTCATCACTCTTGCTTGTGAGATATTGCTTTAATATAATAATAATAATAATAATTATTATTATTATTAATATTACAGTTAATATTAAATTTGACTATACTCTAGTAGTACATTTATTTTGCAATTTTCTTTAATTTCACACGTTGAGCTTTTATTTTGAATTGAACTTTTAATTTGAAGTAAAGGCTTTTCCATTTCTGCGTTTTTGACGGTAGCTTCACATCTCCGGATAAGCAGTTGGTTATGTGGCCCAGTGTGATTATTAAAACGCAAAATGCTGTGATTTAATTATATAAATATAGAATCTGCAGGCGTTGCGCACTTCCCATTGAATGTGCACTCTATTCTGTCATCTACTTCAAAACTTGCTCATAAAAACATTTTTTCAGTGTACGAGCAGCTTTACTTATTCACTTCAAAGCGCACAGCACATGCAGACTGTTTATGTAATGAAATTTCATCCTTTTGTGGTTTATTAAACACACTAGGACAAATCATGATTTTCATTCGATTAATTGTCCATTTGAATATTGTCCAGTATTAAAGGACTAATAGAGCATGCGCTCAAATAAGCTTTTGAGCATTTGGATTTGTCTTGTGTCAGTCAAACAGCATGCTGGGACCGATTTGAGTCAGTGCTTGGTAGTACCGGTACGGCAGAAAATCTGGTATTGTACGTTTTTGAACAGCAACTTGAAACAGAAGTACCGGTACTTTTGACATCCCACCTGAGCTTCAAGAACCATACATTTCGACCAATTCAATGTGCGAGTGAGTTAAACTGATTAAACATGAGACTGAGACTACTTTGAGTCTTTTCAACAATTCATATATAGTATATACATTTATAAAGTGCTCATATGAGTTATTATTTTGCTAATTAAACTACAGTGGTTGTACTGTATGTGTCAGGAATTGTAGAATGAACCCAGATGCAGACTGCAGGAAAAAAACCAAAAATCTTTTACTTAAGGGGGAAAATAATAAAACACTGGGCATAAAAACACAAAAGGCCCAGTCAAGCCAAACACAGCAGAGAAATCAAAAACCCGTGAGAGGGCAAACTAAGTAAAGAAACACAAACTAGGACCAACAGACAAGAGGAATGAAACAGTACTAGATAAAGCACATGAGGGGAATATAAAGAGGGGGAAATCAAGAGGCAAAGGAGGAGGACAGGTGAGGGACATGAACTGCTAATGAGGGAAACGAGGGGGCGGAGTTACAATTAAGACAATACAGACGTGTTTGAGGGACTCGTCATGCGACTGCTTTCCCCCTCTAAAGGGATTTGCAATGGCAATGAAAAAATAAAAAGCCAAGTGCACTCACAACACTAGTGTCAGGATCCGGCCACAAAAACTATAGACAAGACCACCAAAGTGGCATGATGCTGACACTAGATACACAAGATGGGTACAAATACAGAAACAGATGACAGGATCCCGACACAACAAAAAAGAGAGTCAGGATCCTGACAGTAAGGTTATTGTTGTTTATGCAGATGCTCAATATCATTCAGTTTCGATATTACAAGAAATTCTCAATTCTCGATTCACGCTACTTTTCAGGGCATGTCCTAGTATCCATCAAGTTTCCTTTGTTTTTCCATCTGATAATGTGGTGTTCAAGCTAATTTATATGGAAGTCTAAGAATAGTAAAATTTTATTTGTTCCCATTGTGTGCACAAAATTCTTATATGAAATTATGTATTGTTCAGAGTTTAAATGTGGTATTTTTGGCCTTGCATGAAATGGGTATGGGCTCAATAAAAGAACCTCGTGTTCTCTTGTTAAATTGTGAATAGCTCAATAATTAATCATTGAATCAATTTTATTGTACCCACTGCATTTTACAGCTCGGAGTCTGGATGTATTTGCATTTACTGGAATACATTTTTTATTGCAGAGCCAACATACGTTCTGGTTCTTTCAAAGCAATGCCTCAGTACCTTGTAGACAATATGTAACAACAGATCAACAGTAACAGTGATACAATTAAGGCCCATGTAGTCATTATTTTCATTTTTCAGGCTAGCGGAAAACACTGAAATGGCTTTGTTGTTTAGTATGTATTTTATTGCATTACTGCCCGCAAACAAAGTCTTACACCGAATTTTACGAAAATATTGAACATCCAAATAATTTTATTCACTTTCTTTATGCCCTATGTGCATTATGTTACAAGTGTTGCAAGTTTTATGGAAGCTTTTGTTCAGCTTTTAACTCCTTTTTTTTGCAGCGTCACATATTTCTTAAGTTACATTCTTTCATTTCTCCAACAACAAAACTCGGCACACACTTTTCACTTTGATTTAAATAAGCATTTATTTTGAGAGGCCCTCTGTGGTTTGGCCGCCTGCTGCTGTTTGTGCAGTGCAGTGGAGATGCTTTACGATGATAAGGCTTGAGAGAAGCTTGAGTGTACTGAATCACCAAATGACTAGTGTTCTAGAGTCAGCCAAAAAATACTATAAAATCGATGTGGTCACCGGTGAAGCTGTGTGGCAGAGAGTTTTCCGCTTTGCAAAGAGGCAGGCATAAAAATGCCCTGAGTGATTCAGTATGGCTCATTCACAGAGTAAATGCAGCATATCAACTCGGTGACCTCTGTAAAGCTTTACTTGTGTCTGACCTCAACACACTACGAGAAAAACTTCACATTCGCCGGCTATCTAGGTCTCTAGCTCTGAGCCCATTCATGGGAAAGGGTAGATCATGTATTAAAGCACCCATTAGAACAGGTAAGATGTCTCATTAAAGAGTTCAGCTGAGATGTCATGCACAAGGGGCAAGCACTGTTAGGGGCCGTTCACACCAAACACGTTTTTGTGTCCGTCTGCGCTGTTTAAAAAAAAAAGTTTTTCTATGAAAACATGGGTTTAGTCGATGTCATTCTTGGACATGAATGCTGCATTTTTAAGACACCGTATCAATAATAATAATTAAAAAAAACGCATCTCAAGACACTTGCATTCTGTTTCATTAGTTGTGCTGCATCCTGTGCTGGGTAGGAAAGGCTTAAATGTAATGTGGATTAAGTAATCTTTGATTCTGGAAGTCTTCCCAGAACATTAATAGAATCACTTGGGCGAGGGATGAGTCAGCTCTGTAGATGTAGCGATGCCCAATTTGAATTAGTCTCTCATTTAATGAAAAACCCTTTTGAGTTGGTTCTTTTCAATGCATTGTTCTGGAAGTCTAAAAATGTAAACCTAATGTAAGATATTACATTAGTAATATTTTAGTCATGTAATTTGTAATCAGTATCAGATTACAATTCAGAAGTAATCTACCCAGCAATGGCTATCTTTTTTTTCCCTCCCCTTTTTCTCCCCAATTTGGAATGTCCAATTCCCAATATGCTCTAAGTCCTTGTGGTGGCGTAGTGACTCACCTCAATCTGGGTGATGGAGGATGAATCTCAGCTGCCTCCGCGTCTGAGACCGTCAATCTGCACATCTTATCACGTGGCTTGTTGAGCGCATTACTGCGGAGACATAGCATGTGTGGAGGATTCACGCTATTCTCCGTGGCATCCATGCACAACTCCCCACCAAGAGCGAACCACATTATAGCGACCATAAGGAGGTAACCCCATGTGACTCTACCCTACCTAGCAACTGGGCCAATTTGGTTGCTTAGGAGTGTGTCTAGCTTTTTAAATGCAAGAATATGTGGTGTGCACGGCCCCCAAATCTTGTAAATGGATTTGTTTTTGTTTAGTTTTTTTTGTCAATTTTAACAAAGACGAGACAAAATAATGCATCACGGAAATTTTATAGACAGTATCTGTTGGCAAAAAATACAGCAAGATGTTAATAAAGTACTTGAAGTAGAAAAATGTCGAAAGAATTGTGAAACTATGTATAGATAATACAATGAAGTGCATGTGCAGGTAAACTTGATATACAATCTGACTAGCACGTAATTACTTCATGTTTTGAATGGCAATATGTAATGAAAATAAAATTTCCTCAACTGCCTCTATCAATGAATAATAATCTCTTAAGCATGAAGAATTCGTAACACTTCTCATAACTTCTAAAAAGTAGCTGATACTTCAGCATGGTCTTTATAGGATGTTGTATTTTGTTATATGTTTGATACAGGTGGAAATGAATGTTTTTGGTCATTCACAGTTGACATTTTTTTCATCATTTAGCACATTATTTTCAACTAAAATGTTATTTTTGTTGAAATTATGTGCCATTTCAGTCAGAGTAAAATTAACCAAAATGAATGAATATGACATGATGAAATATTGAGTAGCAACATTTAAAGAACTATGACTAAAGCAAAAAGATGGCGGCAAGTGGTGCACTTGGGACACAAATTTCCACAACCTCTCTCAAGGTACTAAAGATTTACAAGCCTTAGCAGTGTGTTTAAGTGTTGTGGATCATCAAGAAATGACCTAAGGGATTCTAAAAACTGTACTGGTGACACTTAGTTGTTTTATAAGGAATCAACAGGGTTGCTGTGTGCCACTTGTGAACCTACATAAAAAAGGTTATCTAAATAACTACATAAAAGTGGGATAAGGATATTATTAAGATGACTGCTATTTTTAGAAAAAGGATATTAAGGATATTTGGCATTTAATGGCCAAAAACTAAAATAAGCAATGTATCGTAGTATTGAATAAAACTCACATTAGCTCTTGTGACTAATCACATGGTGGATTTTCGAGGTATGTGTCTGCCGCTTCAAAAATGCTAAGCAGTCTCACATGCTTCAGAAGATAAATGAGGGCATAAAGGTCTCTGGAAAGTGTGAACTGTGATAAATTAGTATTGGGTCTTCACTGCCAGTTAAGTGGCATGGCAGCACTCTCACCAAAGAAGTATTTATTTTAGCTTAGACTTTCTTAAATTTAAGAGGCCTGTTGGTATTGGAACTGATCTGCACTAGGATGTAGAATAGCAATTTGTTAAAGGGATAGTTCACCCAAAAAATTATAATTCTGGCAGCATTTACTCACCCTCATGTCTTTCTGCCATGTAACACAAAAGGAGGTGTTAGACATAGTGTTAGCTGCAGATATTTTGTCAAATTGTAGTTTGTTTTTTGTTCATTTTTGATAAACTTTTATTCCATTTTCTAAAAAAAATAAAAATAAAAAAAAAAGAATAAAAAAGGATTTAATGAAAGTGGTGTAATCATCAAGTAAAATAAATTTCTTGCTCCTCACCCTCATGCTATCCCAGATGTTTATAACTGTCTTTCTTCTGTAGAACACAAACAAAGATTTTTGGAAGAATATTTCAGCTCTGTAGGTCCATAAAATGCAAGTGAATGGGTGCCAAATTTTTTAAGCTCCAAAAAGCACAACATAGCCATCAAAAATCCATAGCTGTGTGTAAGGAATAGATCAATAATTAAAACTTTTTTAGCAAAAAATTCACTAGGGTCAAGGTCACGCAGCCTCTTGCTGCAACGTAAGCATGTTGGCAAGTCCACTTGAGAACTGACATGTGAAATACGAAAACATATGGAAGCAGTGTTGTTTACTACAGAGGAGCATAGAATATTCATACATAGATGCCTCATTCGGCTGACAAGGAGAGCTGTTTAAATCGGTTTGAATGCAAGTGAATGGAGGACATGCCTCAGACAGCTGCATAAACTGCTTTTGTGTGGAAACAGTATCACGGTCCATAGGAACAGTTGCTAATAAGGTTGCTACAAATGAATATCTATGCAGTGGAGGCTTATGTCAAATAAGAGGCAGTTTGAACTCCACCCTTGTCAACGAGCTGGCCGGAAGAAAGGATTTTTAGCAAAAAAAAAGTTTAAATATTGATCTATTTCTTACACACACCTAGTGTTTTGCTTCAGAAGCCATTACTTAATCCACTGGAGTCTTGTGGATTACTTTTATGATGGCTATATGTGCTTTTTGGAGCTTCAGAAATTTGGCACCCATTCACTTGCATTTTATGGAACTCCAGAGCTGAAATATTTTCCTAAAAATCTTTGTTTGTGTTCTGCTGAAAATAGAAAGTCTTACACATCTGGGGTGGCATGAGTGTGAGAAAATTGTGAGAGAATTTTCATTTTGGGTGAACTATTTCTATAATCACATTAATCATACAGTTTAAAAAAGTTTTCAAACAATTAATCATACATTTCAAAAAAAGTTTTCTAACATATTTTTTACATCATACATTTATACTGTAGGTCACACGTATCAGGAAGAACCCATTTGACTTGATCAAAATGTCTCCTTTTCATACAAATGTCAAAATATCTGATATTTTAAAAACTTCACACACACAGTCACGAGAGTTTAAGGGGTCCTCTATGTTTTATGTTTTTGGTCACATAATAAAATATTATTAAAAAAAAATAAAAATAAAAAAAATAATTAATTAATAATTCAGCTTTTGATTAGAATGTATTTATTTATTTACTTTTTTACTGTCTCTGGACGTTTACACCTTTTTCACTTTGAACCCCAGAAAAAATCTCAAAATGACTTTGAACTCAAAAATTTAAAAAATCTTAATGATAGAAGAGGTGTATTCAAGTAATTGTTTAGTGTAAATTGCATTTTTAATGTATTTTTGAATAACTAAATAGATCCAGAAAAAAATAATGAAAAAATAAAAAATAAAATAAAATGAGCATCATGCAATTGACCCAGAAATGTGTGTGTAGCCAGATATATTGTTTAAACAAACAGAGCAAGGTTGAAAGCACCACAGAGCTGATGCCTTGCTTATAGGGCCCTATTTAAGAGCGCTAGTTCTAAGCGCAGTGCTATGCGATACGGCATACGTGCAAAGTCAGTGGGCATTGCCGTGAAGTTTTCATTTTCATGCAAACATGCACTAAGTCTAGGCGCAAGTGGATTGGTGAAATCGCACGCACAGAACGCTAATGGGCTGGGTCAAGTGCAGTTTAATTCTGAGGTTCTTCTCCACTTATTGCACCTTTTGCATCCTATTATATATTTCTTTCCCCGTCAAGCAACGTCAATAGAAATGTCTATTCATAAGAATTTGGTAGTGTAAATGGGCTGTTATTATGAGTGCTGTCATCTTCATTTCAAATGGTGTTGCATGTCAATGTGTTTATTTTTAGTTGCTTTGTGATGTCTCTGTGCATGTTTTGTTTTCTATTCCCTCTGTGGCTCCTCCTACTCTCCATGACAGGTAGCTGATTGTCACCAGCTGAACCTCATTGTCATCAGGAGGCTGCCTGCTTAAAAGTCGAAGCTTGACTTCCAGAGTGGTGTCTTTCTCCTGCCCCAGTGCTTGTTGATGTACTGTGGTATGTCTCAGTGAGGTTTTGTTGTAGCCTTGGTGTCTTATTGCCTGAGATCTTCAGTTCTTGCAGTTGGTGAAGCTTACTAAGTTTATTAGTTATGTTAAAGTGTGTTATGTAAACTGTAGGAAGGTGGGTGCTATTTTTGTTATATTTCCACTGTTTTCTCCTGTGTTTTTGGACCAGTCAGGGAGTTAGTGTACATTTGTTGTTGATTTGCTTTAGTTAAGATTTATGCCCTGACTAGGTAGGGGGTTTTATGGTTGTTGTTTCTGGCCTTTTCCCCCTTCTGAAGTCTATTGCTTCCATCTTTGGTTCGAAGTGTAATTTGTAAATAAAACAAACTGTAAAGTCGTTGTCTCTGGTGCTGGGACAGGGGACAAACTATTGCTCAAATATCTACTTGCTACTCCCCTTTCTCCCCCAGATTTAACTGGGGATGTAACACATTTGCATAATAACTACATCCTTGCTGTGGCCCCTCTACAGTTTTGTCTGCCATCATTCCAGTGTTATGGTGTTTAGTGGTAAAACTACTGAGGGTTTTTGCTTCTGTGACTGCCAGTTGTGCTGCTCCAAACCGGGATGTACTGTATATGTACTCTATTGGCCTTTTCTGGGACTGTTTGCTCCATCCTGCTCATCCATGTCTAACCTGTGGTCTTGACAGTTACGGGATGTTTTAAACATGCTTTGCTGCTCTCCTGTTGTTTCATAATGTATATTTTTGTATGTTATATTTTCTGTACAGCATCCTTGAGCTTTGGAACTGCACTATATAAAATAAATGTATTATTGACCTACTGACAAACATCATGGCTAGTGTTAAGTGATTGATCTGCTGGTGGAATCCCCAAAATGCAAATACAGGAACTGAGTTTAGACTTTGCACCAAGAATAGATGTGGTTCTCAGACGTCTTAGGGCAGGGGATGGGAACCTATGATTCGCGAGCTCCATTAAGCTCTTTGTTAAAAATAAAGTAGCTCGCCGTGTGTCTCACCATTCACCAACACATGATCATTTAAAACTTTCTAGAGATGATTTTCCTGCAGAAAGTGTGGGTGTGATTGCAAAGCTTGAAGTCATAGACACTTTTGATTTCCTTTTTCCTGAATTTGTCAGCCTACTCCTGGTGAACAAGGTTTGACATTAACACCCACCAAATGCTTATTTAAAAAAAAAAAAAAAAAAAAAAAATCATGCACAGTGGTGGGTAATTTTGCTGATGTATCAGCCACTGTGGAGGATGTTATCTTCTAGAAGTAAGACTTCTGAGTAATATGACAAGAATTTGACGAAACGTGTGATATTTTGAACAATGGACGAAAGAGAAGCCGCCGATGCGCGCCTGATTTGATGTGTGCACCAGTGAGCTCTGCTGTTCACGAGTGCAATGAAAGCACTTCTCCAAGACACACACATGCATGGAGTTCTGGGCCTTGTTTCCCAATAACTATTGAACTTAGCAGTTAAGAGCATTTTCTACTAGCGATTTTACAAACTTTTTTTTTTTTTTTGTGCGCCTAGGGTGTCATATACTGTAGTACCTGCCAAATGCGACGAGGCTCAATCCAGTTCGCGAGCTCTTTTTGTCCTAATGCAGGTATTTCATGCACGAGTAATTTTGCTCATCTACCCGCAACAGGCAGGTGACCTGTAAGATGTCTCGGAGTGACACATGACAAGAAATGCTGTTAGTCACAAAGAAACGTGCTGGAAAAAAGTTTATTATTTAAGAACAGACAAAAGAAAAGCCGTCACTGCTCGTGTCTGGTTTGCTGTTTGTTCAGAGAACACATGAGTTATTACTCCTTTTTCTGTTTCATTCGTCTGAACTTTTTGCAAGCATAATGTCGTCTATGAGAATGCTACAAATGATCTCTGATCATCTCAGGAGGTGCTGTGAGTTTCGCTTTATTTCCACGGAGCAGTTCTTTCTGACGCATTGTGAACGCAACTCTGTTATATATAATATATACGGTATTTGTATTAAAGAAACAAAGACGGTAGTCATTAAATCATAAAATAATAAGACACATTGAACCTATAATTGAGTTCTATTTTCTTCAGGCAGCATATTATCAAAACTGTATTACCAAAACACAATACAAACACATTTGATAAAAACATGCATTTGGCAGCATTTTTTTGGGAACAAATGGGAATTTATTAGGCTTATTTATTATGATGAATATTATTATCTTTACATTTATAACCGTCTTTAGTTCTTAATTTGTAGGGTATTGGTAATTTTTCACCTATTGTCATTGATGGATGCTTGCGTGATGGCAAATGTTTGGATTTGAGGTGGCTATATATACGATTTGAGCACTTTATTTTAATTGGTTTCGTTTAAAGTGCAATTTGAATTTAGAAATGTACTTTGTTGAAGTTTTTCCAAGCTTCAATACATTTATTTAATTTTGAAAGCAAAATCAATAAAGCAAAAATATTCACTGACCCTCGGCAGGGGGGTTGATGATATAATCGGATATCGCAACATTTGAGGCGATTATCCTTAAAAAAAAATTACATATCGCCCAGCCCAAAAAGGAAGTAAACTTTTCCATGAACAATTGTAAAATAATTTTATGGAGACTCGCACAAACACGTGTACTCAATTCCATATTACAACATGTTACCTATTAGTTGTTGCATATTTGTTTTCTTTTTGTGTTTTTGAATAGTCTATGGGCATAATAAAAATGTTATTTTATTAAAGAACATTGTTTTTTGAAAATAGTAAATTATTAGTTTGTGCTATGTGTCTTTAAAAAAAAAATGCATGAACCAAAAATATAAAAATTGGCTCCTCAGTGAAAATGTTCCTGACCCCTGTCAGCGCAATGACCTATTTCTCAGGAAAATAGCAAAATGCGCTTTGCACCACTTCTTTAACATACAATACACCCACATATTGTAGCCATTCGGCCACAAATAGCACAAGCACTTACACACATGTGCACTTGTGCTTTGCACTGTCACAAAAATTTCACTTAGAATAAGCACGTTGAAAAATTACACACTTCACCTTAAAGCACTGTCATAGAGTCCTTCAATAGGCATGCACCTGCTCCAAAACATTACAGTTTAACTCACTTTTGTCTTTTAAATGTTCTGCAAGCTATAATATGATTCAGATAAGATCCAACGTGGCAGTTCATAGAAAACGTTTCAGACAGGCAGGGTTGGTTTAATTTGGGACCAGCACTGGAGAGAGAAAGAGAGAGCAAGAGACATAGAGTGAGCTTGTTTGCTGGCATTTACAGCCTTGATTTTTCAAATGGACTGTAGAGAGGGAGAATAAAGTCATCCTTGTCTGTCCAGTCACGTTTTGTTCCCTTCTCACATCCATTTTAATAAACCCCTATTTTCCATCCAGCCAAAAGGACCTTAGCAACAGCAGAAGAGCTATGCATACAACGTGCATACAAATGACTATAGCAATTGTTTTTGATGAGTTCAGGGACAGTGTGTGAGTTCCTCAATGTTCTAATATCAAGGCTAATATTTGTCCCCCACACAAGTATCTGAGGACAGTCTTGTTTTCAAGTTCTCTGCAGCTCTGATACTAATTCCTGCCAGACAGCCAAGAGCCTGTGGACCATCTGTCCTTGCTCCACCTCTCCTTTAATCAGATAATTTGGCCTGTTTGGTGTGTCTTTCCTTTTTAATATGCAGCCTATGTGCTCAAACACAGACATCACTGTATCCCGCATCCCACTTTACGCTTAACATGTTGCCCTACGTGATGGTTTATACTTAGCAGAGGGATGCAACCCAAGACTCAATAATTTTAGAGCACATCCCTTTGCCCATTAAATGGTGGTTTGCTAAGTGGATAAGTAGATAATGAACTAGTCTATAATGCCCTGTCTTTCCTCAGACCGCTGCCTTTTGCAAATGTGTGGATGTGCCAAGGTTTCTGCATTTTTAGCAACACAGTTTGGACATTTTTGTGAAGAACAATGGATCTGCTTTTCATTATATGGGCTATAGCAGGGATATTACTGTCAACATATTTTGTCAAACCCTTCTGAGGTCTTCACTAATGATTTGAGTGATGTACGTTAAAGGGATGATTCACCCCAAAATACAAATTCTGTCATCATTTACTCACCCTCATGTTGTTCAAACCAAATATGACTTTCTTTCTTCTGCGGAACACAGACATTTTCAATGATGTCTCGATTTCCAATTTTATTTCACTGGCAGTTGAGACTCACTTTAAAGGTTAAACAACCAAAAGTGTTACAATTAGTCCATGTGATTCATGCGTCATATTCCAAGTCTTCTGAACGCATATGATCACTTAAGTCATTTTCACTCTCAAATTAAATTAAATCATTACCAAACTCCGTAAACAGTGCAGAAATCAAACATGACAGCTACGTCAATAACATCAAACCTTGTTGGTTTGAAAGATCGGGTACTTCATATTATAAAAGATAATTGGGTATATTAAAAAAAATAATATATATATATAGATATATAATATATTTTATTTATTTATTTTTTGTTATTTGATATTAGACATTGATTGTCTATTGTTAATTGTATTGTCAACATATTTAATTTTCAAATCCAGGAGTGAATGCAATAATATCTACAGATTTCATAGAAATTTGAGACATGCACCCATGGGCATAACAATATTTATAGCTTTTTATACCATATACTGTATACATTATGGTATAACATATTATAACCATTATAACATTATAACTAATTTTGGGCAATAGTCATTAGATTTTAAAAGCTTTGATGTTTGGAGATGTTAGGCTGAATTTTAGGGACTGACATCTTCAGTCACCATCCACTTTGTTTGTATGAAAAAAAAAAAAAAAAAGATGCCATGAAAGACAAAGGCTAATAGTCAGCCTAACATCTTCTGTTTTCCACAAAAAAACAAAACAAAACAAAGTTATTTGGGTTTGCAACAACTTGCACGAACGTAAATGATGACAGAATTTTCATTTTTGGATGAACTATCCTTTTAAGGACACACCTCAGCCCATGATGCATTTACACAATTGAAATATTGTGGAGTGCATTCCTGCAGTCTTCACTTCTCCATAGCACATAACTGCGCATCACACCAAAGGGCCAAACATCTCTCACCTTCATGCTAAACAAAGCTGGTCTAAGTTTAGATCCAGTCTATGTAAATCAAGCTCGAATGGAAATCCACCTTTTTGTGGTCTCACCTACAATGTCAGTGTTTGGCTTTGTGTAAGATGAGAGTTCTGGGAAAGGTTAAAGGGATAGTTAACCCAAAAAATGCAAATTCTGTTATCATTTACTCTTTCCAATCCCATATGAACTTCTTTATTCTGTGGAACACAAGAGTCCAAACTTTGAAGAATGTTGACGGTGCTCTTTCCCATACAATAAAGGTGAATGGCGAATGAGGTTGTCAGACCCTAACATTCTGCCTGAAATCTCCTTTTGTGTTTCACAAAATAGGTTTTGGAATGACATGAGAGTAAATAATGACAGAATTTTCATTGGTTTATGAAATATTCCTGTAAAGAAAATGGGAGGGAATGCACTTTGCAACCCCTGCAGACTGCCGGATATTCTGGGATCAACTTGACGCACAGCAAAACACTCTTAGACATTTTTCCTCTCCCTAACAAATTTTTCTCTCGCCTTTTAAAAGAAGTGGTCTTGTCGGAGGTATTGGAATACCTCACTTTGTCATGTGTTCTACAGATGTTGGGTAAAGCAGACAGAACTAAGACCAGCAAAGGAATTAAAGCTGACACTTATTTACCCTTACCCTTTTTTTCATGTTCTCAGAGGAAAATGTTATTGCTCAGAAGTTGCTCTTTTAACACACAGGAGACTTAATGGCTATGTTTCATTCAAGTATCAACTTTGTCTTAGATGTTTTCTAAAATTACATACTTTTGATTTTGGCAAATCTGAGCACAATTAAAACATTATTGAGATCTCTGAAACTCTAGACACATTTGAGATCACTAGGGATGTGCAAAACTACCAATTTTCATAATCGACTAGTTGGCAGGTTGTTTGAACTACTAGTTGGTGTTAAGGATAATTATGTTTTAGTGCTGTCACGGTACCAAAATTTCAGTAGTCAGTACCACCAGTGAAATTCCATGGTTCTCAATACCAATTACGATACCACAGCAAAAATATGCTAATATTAGGAAGGTGCTATTGAACACACCAGTTTAATTATTTTTAATTATTTAATAATTATTTTAATAATTATAGTTTATTATTATTATTTTCCAATTCTTTCCTGAGCATTTTTTAAAGTTTAATTTCATCATCAAAGTGGTGTCTAATCAATAAATTCTTAAAACTTTTAACAGGTGAAAATAGAACTTTTCAATGTCAGGCATTGCATTTTTTTTTTTTTTTTTTTTTTGCCAAACTTCAAACAGCAGTCTTGTGTTATATGTTCATTTAATCTGCTCTGCCCGCTAGGGGTCAATAGCGAACCTGAGATGTGTATGTGGTAAGAATCATAAAGGAGAGAGCTAAGAGAGCACATTTGTGGTTGCTGCAGTTTTTATTAGTTACTAGTAAAGGTGTAAGACACAACATTTGGCGAAGAGGATGGCTGCACTCAGTTTACCTACACCTACTTTGATTTTGCCATGCCCGGGTCAGCCCCTGGTACCGATTCATACTTGGCGGAAGATGTTTGAAATTTATCTTGTCACCATCGACACCACTGGAGATTGGTGGAGGAGGAGAGAAAACATGCCGTTCTACCACAGTGCCTGGGAGCCGAGGGGTTGAAAGTTTTCTACATGCTGCCTAATACAGGTCAGACTGTTGCTGATGCTTTCAAAGCTTTAGAGGAACATTTTCAACCTGCTACAAATGTTGTAGTTGAACGGCATAAATTCAGACAACACGCCCAAAGGCCAGATGAATCCGTGATGGATTTTGTTGCTGCTTTATGCGAACTCAGTGTACTTTGGAAAACAGCACGGACGAGATGATAAGGGACCAATTAGTGGAGAAAGCATCCTCCGCACGCATTCGTGAGCGACTCTTGCTACAGCCTCAACTAACACTGAAGTAGTTCACCAACTAGTAGTTCAATGCTGTTAGCCAGCCAAATGGAGACCGCTGTGGGGCACGCGCAAACTCTGGAGGTGTTTGGGCATTCATCACACATGACGGGCTGTTTCGATATTGCCAGGTACTCTATGGCTTAGCCTCGGCACTGGCTGCTTTTCAAAAAATTATGGTAACGATACTGAAAGGCCTTGATGGAGTCCAGAACTACAGTGGCATGCAAAAGTTTGGGCACCCCTGATCAAAATTTCTGTTACTGTGAATATCTAAGCGAGCAAAAGATGGCCTGATTTCCAAAAGGCATAAAGTTAAAGATGACACATTTCTTTAATATTTTCAGCAATTTAACTTTTATTTCCATCTTTTACAGTTTCAAAAAAAGGAAAAGGGCCTGAAGCAAAAGTTTGGGCACCCTGCATGGTCAGTATTTATTAACACCCCCTTTGGCATGTATCACAGCTTGTAAACGCTTTTTGTGGCCAGCTAAGAGTCTTTCAATTCTTGTTTGGGGGATTTTCACCTATTCTTCCTTGCAAAAGGCTTCTAGTTCTGTGATGCTTGGGCCGTCTTGCATGCACTGCTCTTTTGAGGTCTATCCACAGATTTTCAGTGTTTAAGTCAGGGGACTGTGAGGGCCATGGCAAAGCCTTCAGCTTGCGCCTCTTGAGGTCGTCCACTGTGGATTTTGAGGTGTGTTTAGGATCGTTATACTGTAGTAAAAGCCATCCTGTTTTCATCTTCAGATTTTTTATAGATGGTGTGATGTTTGCTTCCAGAATTTGCTGGTATTAATTAAATCCATTCTTCCTTCTACCAGTGAAATATTCCCCATGCCGCTAGCTGCAACACAAGCCTAATGAATGATCGATCCACCCCTGTGCTTAACAGTTGGAGAGGTGTTCTTTTCATGAAATTCTGCACCCTTTTTTCTCCAAGTATACTTTTGCTCATTGCGGCCAAAAAGTTAGATTTTAACTTCATCAGTCCACAGGACTTGTTTTCCAAAATGCATCAGGCTTAGATGTTCATTTGCAAACTTCTGACACTGCATTTTGTGACGAGGACGCAGGAAAGGTTTTTTTCTCATGACTCTTCCATGACGGTCATATTTGTGCAGGTGTCGCTGCACAGTAGAACAGTGCACCACTACTCCAGAGTCTGCTAAATCTTCCTTAAGGTCTTTTGCAGTCAAACAGGGGTTTTGATTTGCCTTCCTGGTAATCCAACGAGCAGTTCTCTCTGAAAGTTTTCTTGGTCTTCCAGACCTCAACTTGACCTCCACCATTCCTGTTAACTACCATTTCTTAATTACATAACGAACTGAGGAAATGGCTACCTGAATACGCTTTGCTATCTTCTTATAGCCTTCTCCTGCTTTGTGGGCATCAATTATTTTAATTTTCAGAGTGCTAGGCAGCTGCTTAGAGGAGCCCATGGCTGCTGATTGTTGGGACAAGGTTTGAGGAGTCAGAGTATTTGTAAAGCTTTGAAATTTGCATCACCTGGCCTTTCCAAATGATGATTGTGAACAAGCCATAGCCCTAACAAGCTAATTAAGGTCTGAGACCTTGGTAAAAGTTATCTGAGAGCTAAAATCTCTTGGGGTGCCCAAACTTTTGCATGGTGCTCCTTTCCTTTTTTAACTCTAAAATTGTGCAAAACAAAAATAATACACTAATCTTGCTTAAAATGTTGAAAAGAATGTTTCAACTTTATGCCTTTTGGAGATCAATTAATCTTCTACTCACTTAGTACCATTCACAGCAACAGAAATTTTGGCCAGGGGTGCACAAAGTTTGCATGCCACTGTACCTGGATGATGTGATCGTGTATGGACGCACTGCAGCCGAGCATGTTCGCAATTTGCAGGCTGTTTTAACGGCACTACAGCACATAGGCCTTACCTTGAATTGGGCGAAATGTAAGTTCAGCTGCAAAAGCCTCCCTTATTTGGGCCGCACTATTACTGCGCAAGGCATGTTTTCAGTTGGACTGAGGATGCACAGAAAAGCTTTGAGAAACAGAAGGAGCTCATAGTGAACAGCCCAGCTCTGGCAATTTTTTATCTGGCACTGCACACATTAGTAACCTGTGATGCCTCGGACTATGAAATAGGGGCTGTGCTAACACAGATTCATGCCGATGGTTCTGAGCATATTGTTGCATTTGCTTCCTGCTTTCTCTAGGCTGCAGAGCGGAAATATGCCATAGTGGAGAAAGAAGCTCTGGCCTGCATTTGGGCTGTGGAACGGTGGCAAACATTCTTGTGGTGCCATCGGTTCACACTTCGTACGGACTACCAGGCACTAACCACTCTGCTGGCAACAAAAGGTATGGGGCACGCTGGAATGCGCGTTGCGAGGTGTTTCACATGCCTGCTCTGCTTCAACTATGAAGTATTGTACAAGCCAGGGTCCAAAAACGTCACAGCAGACTGCCTCTCATGTCTGCCCTTGCCCGCCTGGGAGGATACTGATTCTGCCATCGAACCGGATATGGTGGCTCTACTCTCCGCCGAACCGTGTGATTTATCAGTGGATGAGTTTTCCAAAGAGTGCGCTGGTTGCCCTGAATTAACAGCGCTGCGACTACAACTACACACAGGCTGGCCTAAAAACAAGAAAAACGTTCCACCTGAACTGGCATCATATTTTCATGTTAGGGATGAACTTGTGGTGCAAGACAACCCTGCCCATATCCCTGCTTGGGGCCCTAATTAATCTAGCACATCAGGGTCACCAGGGCATTGTCAGGACCAAGCAGCGTCTTCGTGACTTGTATTGGTGGCCTGGCATGGACCACTCAGTTCAGTCTGCAATCTCCTCTTGCCAGCTTTGCCAAAGCCACAACAAAAGTGCCAATGCACATGTTCCTCCCCTTCAGCCCGTACCACTTCCTTCTGCACCATGGGAGAAGGTAGGACAAGACATTGTTGGACCATTCGAGTTAGGAACCTGGGACTGCAGGTATGCACTCACTTTAGTTGACTATTACAGCAAGTGGACAGAAATAGTGTTTACCAGTAATGTCACTACCGATACTGTCACTGACTTTCATACTACGGCATTCAGCCATTTTGGCAACCCTTTGGAAATTGTGACTGACAATGGTATACAATTTACATCCCTTGCCTTTGCTGATTTTCTTAAAAGCAGGAATATCAAACATGCCCGCACCTCCCTGTATTTTTCACAAGCTAATAGGACTGTGAAGTGCAAGAACCATGTTCTGAAGGATTGTGTTCAAATGGCAAGCTTGGAGGGTAAGCCCTGGAAAGCTTCTGTGAGAGATTTCTTGCTGCATTATCATGCCACACCCCATGCCACCACAGGTTTTGCCCCTAGTGAACTGTTACTTGGCCTGAGAACAACCCTACATATTCTACCCACTGGGCCCCTCTGCTTGTGATGATGCTACAGTGCGAGCTCGTGTCTGGGCCTGCCAGTCCCAAGTAAAAACTTACACTGACATCAAATGAGCAGCGAAACTATCTGCTTTGAAGGTAAGTCAAAATTTAGTTCACCCTGTACTGTGCTGGGAAAAAAAGGACAGGACACTTACATCCTTGATGATGGAAAAGTGTGGAACGCCACACACTTTTCACAATGCCCTGGCCAAAGCCATTTGGAGAGGGGCCCTACAGAGGTGCCAAAGCTATATACCGCACCGGTAGCTCAAAGACAGTCTAGAATTAGATACCCTCCCATCTGGAACAAAGGCTATGTTACGTGAATATCACATGCACACTAATTACAACATTAAGCTATTTGGGTTTCAAATGTTACATTTTTGATGTTTGAACAAAGGCATTTGCACTATTCTGTTAAATCTGTGATTGTATATTCTTGTGTACAATATATATATATATATATATATATATATATATATACAGTTGTGCTCAAAAGTTTGCATACCCTTGGAGAATTGGTAATATATGTACCATTTTTAAAGAAAACATGAGTGAGCAGGCAAAACACATTTATTTTATTTCTTATGGGATTCATATTCAACTGTAGGTTATAACAGAATGGCACAATCAAAAAACAAAACATGGCAACAAAGAAAAAAATGAAATGACCCCTGTTCAAAAGTCTGCATACCCTTTGTTCTTAATACTGTGTATTGCCCCCTTTAGCATCAATGATAGTGTGCAGTCTTTTGTAATAGTTGTCTATGAGGCCCCAAATTCTTGCAGGTGGTATAGCTGCCCATTTGTCTTGGCAAAATGCCTCCAGGTCATGCAAAGTCTTTGGTTGTCTTGCATGGACCACACGTTTGAGATCTCCCCAGAGTGGCTCGATGATATTAAGGTCAGGAGACTGTGATGGCCATTCCAGAACCTTCACCTTTTTCTGCTGTAACCACTGGAGGGTCAACTTGGCCTTGCGCTTAGGGTCATTGTCGTGCTGGAAAGTTCAAGAGCATCCCATGCGCAGCTTTCATGCAGAAGAATGCAAATTGTCTGCCAGTATTTTCTGATAACATGCTGCATTCATCTTGCCATCAATTTTCACAAGATTCCCTGTGCCTTTAGAGCTCACACACCCCCAAAATATCAGTGAGCCACAAACATGCTTCATAGTAGGGATGGTACTCTTTTCACTATAGGCCTTGTTGACCCCTCTCCAAACATAGCGCTTATGGTTGTGACCATAAAGCTCTATTTTGGTCTCGTCATTCCAAATTACAGTGTGCCAGAAGCTGTAAGGCATGTCAAGGTGTTTTTTTGTGGCATTGGCGCAGTAAAGGCTTCTTTCTGGCAACTCGACCAAGCAGCTCATTTTTGTTCAAGTATCATCATATTGTGCTCCTTGAAACAACCACACTGTCTTTTTCCAGAGCAGCCTGTGGGTTTTTCTTTGTATCCCGAACAATTCTTCTGGCAGTTGTGGCTGAAATCTTTCTTGGTCTACCTGACCTTGGCTTGGTATCAAGAGATCCCCAAATTTTCCACTTCTTAATAAGTGATTGAACAGTACTGAGTTCCATTACCTTGTTATGCAGGTCTTTTGACAGTTCTGTTCTGCTCCCCATGGCTCAGTATCTAGCCTGCTCAGTGCATCCACGTGAGAGCTAACAAACTCATTGACTATTTATACACAGGCACTAATTGCAATTTAAAAAGCCACAGGTGTGGGAAATTAACCTTTAATTGCCATTTAAACCTGTGTGTGTCAGCCTGTGTGTATGAAACAAGGCCAAACATTCAAGGGTATGTAAACTTTTGATCAGGGCCATTTGGGTGATTTCTGTTATCATTATGATTTAAAAAAGGAGCCAAACAACTATGTGATAATAAATGGCTTCATATGATCACTATCCTTAAATAAAAGACAGTTTTTTTTGCATGATCAGTCATATTTTCAAAATCAGTGCCGAAATTTCACAATTTCTGCCAGGGTATGCAAACTTTTGAGCACAACTGTATATATCCTGCTTGTGATATTTGTATTAATTATTATTATTATTATTATTATTATTATTGCAGTGAATCATATATTTTACTATACAGTTGTAATATATTTTAATTCAATTTCTTAAATTTCAGGCATCTAGCTTTTCTTTTGAATCGTGCTTTTATTATAACGTGTGTTGCCAGAAGCTTCGCTTTTCCGCATAAACAGTGCGACAAGGTATAGCTCCATGAGTGTGACCACTGAAGACTTCTAAGTCACATCTGAAATCTCATCTCTTTACACTGGCCTTTGAGTCTGACAAATTAAATGTAGGACAGTTTTGAAGTGTTTGAATTTTAGATTACTGGTGTTTGAGTATGTGGTAATTTTGAAATTGTTATGTTTTATAATGTATTACTGTGAAGCACTTTTGTCATTTTGTTTTAAATGCGATATAAAAAAGTTGAGATTAGAGCACAAATGCTGTGATTTAATTATATAGTTTACACGTGCTGAGTGGTTCACAGTTGATTAATGCTTTGCTCTGTCATCTGATACAATGTGAATGATTCTCAATGTCTGGGGAGTTTCCATTGGATGAGCGGTTGGATTTAAACAATACGCAGCTCATCCACAGCAAGATTGCAGCCTTTTGCAAATTTGCAAATTGCTTAATTTGATGAATTGTCCATTTCAGTGTACAAGGAGTAATAGAGCACATGTTCAAAATAAGCCTGTGAGCATTTTAAAGCACTAAAAGCTGCCAGGTCAGCATATTTTAGCAAACTCATAGAAAATAACCACAACAATCCTAGGTGTTTATTCAGTACTGTGGCTAAATTGGTTAGGAATAAAGCCTCGACTGAACCAGATATTCTGTCGCAGCACTATATTAATGACTTCATGAATTTCTTTACTGATAAAATAGAAATCATCAGACATAAAATTGGAATTATGCAATCATCTGTCACAGTACCTCAGAAAACAGTGTCTCATAATTTTCCTCACAAGCAGCTTCAATCCTTTGCTGTCATAGTTCATGAAGAGCTAACAAAACTTATCAAAACACCAAAAGCCACAACATGTATGTTAGATCCAATACCAACTAAGCTCTTAAAAGAAGTATTCCCTGTAATCTCAGAACCTCTTCTTAATATTATTAACTCCTCATTATCCTTAGGACATGTCCCAAGAAACTTTAAAATGGCAGTTTTCAAACCTCTTATTAAGAAGCCAAAGCTTGTTCCTGGTGAATTGGCTAATTATAGACCGATTTCAAATCTCCCATTTATGAAAATACTAGAAAGGGTAGTCCTCCCAACTATGTTCATTTCTACAGAGAAATGGTATATATGTAAAATTTCAGTCAGTATTTATGCCCTATCACAGTACAGAGACTGCACTTATCAGAGTTAAAAATGAATTGCTCTTTATCATCTGATCGCAGCTGCTTTTCTCTTCTAGTGCTTTTAGATCTTAGTGCTGCCTTTGACACCATAGATCACAACATTCTCTTGAATAGGCTGGAAAATTATTTTGGCATTTGTGGACTTGCATTAGCATAATTCAGGTCCTATTTATCAGACCGCAACCACTTTGTATGTGTAAACAAGGAATTGTCAAATCTAACAAAAGTTAAGTATGGAGTGCCACAGGGATTAGATTTAGGGCCTCTGCTTTTCTCCTTATATATGCATCCCCTGGGAGATATTATCAGGAATCGTGGAATAAATTTCCACTTTTATGCCGATGATACCCACATTTATATTTCTTCTAAACCCAACGAAATTTCACAATTCTCCAAATAAGCAGAGTGTATCAATGAAATTAAAGATTGGATGGTCATAAATTTCCTTCTGCTCAATTCAGACAAAACAGAGGTACTAATTATTGGACCAAAAACCTCTTAAAATAAGCCACTAAAATATCATTTGACTCTCGATGGATGTACTGTTACGTCATCTTCTACAGCGAAGAACTTAGGTGTTATATTTGATACCAATCTGTCCTTTGAAAATCTAATTTCCAATGTTTGTAGAACAGCATTCTTCCACCTCAGAAATATTGTTAACTTACGACGCATGCCCTCTGTTGCTGATGCCGAAAAACGAATTCATGCGTTCATGACCTCAAGACTAGATTATTGTAATGCATTACTGGGAGGATGTACTGCAAGTTCAATATGTAAACTTCAACTGGCTCAAAATTCAGCTGCCAGAGTGCTGACTAGAACCAAGAAATATGATCATATCAGCCCCATTTTATCGTAGTTATATTGACTAACTGTTAAATTTCGTATTAATTTTAAAATTCTATTAACTGCATACAAAGCTTTGAATGGTCTAGCTCCACAGTACTTAAGTGAACTTCTACCATGCTATATTCCATCACGTTCATTACGATCACAAAATTCTGGCCTGTTAATAATTCCTAGAATATCAAAATCCACAAAAGGAGGTAGATCCTTTTCCTATTTGGCTCCAAAACTATGGAATAGTCTCCCTAACACTGTTTGGGACGCAGACACACTTACTCAGTTTAAGTCTAGTCTAAAGACTTATCTATTTAGCCAGGCATACACCTAATTTATCCATTAACATTTCTCAGAAACATTTCTCATAATCTATAACTCTGCAATAAACTGAATGGCATCTACTCTAATATTATTCTATTTGTTTCCCTGTCTCAGCCTCGGGATTCATATCCCAAGGTTACCAGAGCCGGCCAGATCCAGCTCCATTCCTGCTTGTTGTCGGACTCCACTGCTACGTGTCGCTGAGCGATGATGACAAACTACAGCCGATGCTAGCCAGACATCACTTCAGTCTTTTACGATAAACTTCAGAGGATGAACTGATGCCAACTCCAACTGTAAGACATTGGATACTTCATATGCTACTGCCTAAACCTTGGACTTAGGATGGACCCCACCGAACCTCACCGAAATGACCTGCCGGTTGAACTGCGATGCACCTCATTGATCTCTGCCTGCATCACCTCTGTTTACTGATGGACTACACTCTTGAAATGGAATACATAGATTATATCAGCCAACTAACAAAGGACAATGCATCTATGTGAACTTCTGCAGTTAATCCAGGATGGACTTCAAAGACATTAGTCATTAATCTTACAGTTCATACAAAATCTTTGTTTAAACACTGACCCTTAACACTTACTCCTTAACACTTACTTAGTTTACACATTTTAAACCATGACTTGCACTGCACACACATATCTAATATTGGCATTATATTCATGCTGATTTGCCAGAGGGGAACTGGCTCCCACAGTGAGCCTGGTTCCTCCCAAGATTATTTTTCTCCATTAACCACCATCTTATGGAGTTTTGTGTTCCTTGCCACAGTCGCTTCGGCTTGCTTACTGGGGTTCTAAATACAATTATTATTTATTTATTTTGATACACAATTTACAATTACATAATAATGACTCTAAAATTTTATAGATATTACAGTTTCATTTTCTGTTAAAGCATGATTTTCTGTAAAGCTGCTTTGAAATTATGTGTTGTGAAAAACCCTAAACAAATAAAAATGTCTTGACTTGCAAACTTCAGGAGCTTGACAGAGGGGTCCTTGGCGGTGCAGTCATTTGTGTACAGGGAGAAGAGTAGTGGGGAGAGCACACATCCCTGGGGGGCAGCAGTGCTGATTGTACAGATGCTGGAAGTGAATTTCCCCAGTCTCACTAACTGCTGCCTATCTGTCAGAAAGCTGGTGATCCACTGACAGATAGAGGTGGGAACAGAGAGTTGGGTTAATTTAGTCTGGAGAATAGCTGGGATAATAGTGTTGAAAGCCGAACTGTAGTCCACAAAAAGAATCCTTGCATATGTCCCTGGTCTGTCCAGATGTTGCAGGATATGATGCAATCCCATTTTGACTGCATCATCCATGGACTTGTTTGCTCGATAAGCAAATTGAAGGGGATCTAGAAAGGGTCCAGTGATGTCCTTCAGGTGGGCCAAAACCAGTCTCTCAAATGACTTAATGACTACAGACCCGTCACTCTGACATCTGTGGTTATGAAGTCGTGGGTTTTTGGGTTTCTTTGGAACAGGGATGGTGGTGGAGCATTTGAAGCAGCAGGAAACATCACACTGCTCCAGTGATCTGTTGAAGATCTGTGTGAAGATGGGGGCCAGCTGGTCAGCACAGGATTTTAGACAAGTGGGTGAAACACCATCTGGGCCCTGTGCTTTAATTGTCTTTTGTTTCTGGAGGACCCGGCACACATCCTCTTCACAGATCTTAATGCAGGTTGAGTAGCAGGAGGGGGGTGGTTGAAGGAGTTGTTGATGTTTATGCTAAGTGAAGGTCAGACTGGGTGTGGGGTGTGAGACTGGGCTTTTCAAATCTACAGTAAAACACATTTAGGTCATCAGCCAGTTGTTGATTCCGTAAAGTGTTGGAGGATGGTGTCTTGTAGTTAGTAATGTCTTTCAGGCCTCTCCACACTGATGCAAGGTCGTTAGCTGAAAACTTGTTTTTCAGTTTCTCAGAGTAGCTTCTTTTAGACGCTCTAGTCTCTATTGTCAGTGTGTTTCTGGCCTGATTGTACAAGATTTTATCCCCACTTTTGTAAGCATCCTCTTTGGCCTGACGAAGGTGCCTCAGTTTTACTGTAAACCATGGTTTGTCATTGTTGAACGTTAAATAAGTCCAAGTAGGAATGCACATATCCTCACAGAAACTGATATATGATGTTACTGTATCTGTGAGCTCCTATAGATTGGTGTCTGCAGCTCCAAAAACACTCCAATCAGTCCAGTCAAAGAAGGCTTGTAGTTCCAGCTCTGCTTCATTGGTCCATCTTTTTACAGTCTTTACTACTGGTTTAATATTATGGGTACACATCTAGTTCACAACATCAAGCAGTTTAAACCTTTCTAACTGCAACTATTTATTTATCCAGTGTCAGACAGAATCAGCAAAATACTTTCATCTCTCTACATCACCTTACAAATGCAGGAACATTACTTATAGCAGAGGATTTAATGTCTAACAGTGATCATCTTGAAATGTATTATTGATACAGCACTTTGCTATAATAGTGCATAAAAAACTAAACCTAAATCATTAAAGAGATGAAACTTCTTGCAACTCTTTACTGTGCTGACTGTTCTTCACTGTTAAGCACAGCAAGCTATAATCATGCAAAAACACTCTCTAAGAAGTTGCATCTCTCATTTAATTTGAGAATTGAGTCTCCCATTAAAACCGCCACCACTGAAAATATTAATGTTAGTAGTTAGTTTTTAGATGACTAGTCAATGAGTCGACCACCCTGGCACATCCCGAGAGGTCACGAAGGTCTTTAAAAGAATAGTTCACCCAAAAATAAAAATTATTTCATCATTTACTCATAAAAAAATTTCATACTTTACCATCATGCCATCCCTGATGTGTATGACTTTCTTTCTTCTACTGAACACAAACAAAGATTTTTAGAAGAATATCTCAGCTCTGTAGGTCCATACAATGCAAGTGAATTTTGACCACAATCACGAATTGAAGCTTCATTAAACTTCCTATTGCTTGGAGTATATGCAGAGCACTATATGGTGCTAGGAAGTGTAATCAAGCTTAAAATCATGATGCTGATGTCAAGATTTATAATGAAAAATGAGTTATATTTTGGTCTGTTCTCACCCAAAACCTATTTTCATGGATTAAACTACTGGAGTCTATGGATTACTTGATATTACTGCCTTCCTGTGCTTCCTTCTTGTAGCTTCAAAGTTTTGGTCACTGTTCTCTTCCACTGTATGGACCTAGAGAGCTGAGATATTCTTCTTAAAATCTTTATTTGTGTTCTGCAGAAGAAAGTAAGTCATACACATCTGGAAAGGCATGAGGGTGAGTAAATGATGAGAGAATTTTCATTTTTAGCATTCCTTTAAGGAGAAGAGTCTGAGATGCAGAACACTTAAGAAAGAGTCTCTATTTGCCCTCATTTTAATCTAATTTCTGTCTAGGAGAAACTACTGATATTTTAAAGAGATCTCATTTGTAGTTTGCCTTTCCTATGGAGGAAAGTTTTTATTCAGAGTCAGTGTCTGTCTGTAATCACTTCCAAAACACATTATTTGCTTTAATGATGATATGGACCAAATTAGTTTGTGTTAGCAAATTGCACAGTTTACAATTTCTCTCACGCACTTTTGCTATGTTCCATTTCCCTTCTGTGTTTCCAATGATGTTCATTGGCTTTGAGCCATAAATCCCAAAATAGTTCAAAACAAGAGGATAAGAGGCTTTCCGAAGGAGCGTACTGCTGACAGAAACTTGTGCAGAAAATACTGCAAATAGAACGTTTTGCTATGCATGACTGGGCACAGCCTGTGCAAGATGCAACAGGAACATATCAACACCAGAGCTGAGATGCATTGTTCTGTAAAGCCCAATTGTCCTGTTTATTTCCTAGGCTATGTTTTGTACAGACGGATATGTAAATGCTTACATGTGTAGGTCTGGTTGAAAAGGCTGTAGAGGTGGGGTAGGTGAGTTAGCAGAGCTCCTCAACTCTGTCTCAGCAGTCTAACTTCCCACCCAGTTGGGTCACCACCTCCATTCGGATGGTACAGTACAGAACTCTGGGCTCTTGCTGCCTGGCTTCGAACACAGATGTTCTCTTGACATCGCATGAGAGGAATACATCAGATCCATTTGTCATTTTCTTAATCATTATGTTACACCCACAGATTTCATCCCTTAGGAGACAGATCACTAAGGAACACACACAAACAAAAGCTACGGCCCAGTCTGTAAAATGTGGTGACAAGTAAGAGGTCCAAACTAGAGGTGTTGCATATTCCGCATGCCAAACGGTCATTGGATTACTGATGGGGCAAATAACAGGTTTTGGCAACGCGATGACAGGCTATTTGAACAGCGATGTCATACATCGCTCTTTTTCAAACATCTCTCTGCTCTTAGCATTGATGTTTATGGCTCGTTTACGGGTGTTTTCCTCCCTGCTGCAGAGTCTTCAATGAAAACTTTGGCTCTCTGGCCCCTTCACTAGTATTATGATTAAACATCTGTCCCTCTGAAACGCAATGTCTGGGAGACTAATTATGCAATACTGGAATACGAGCAGGGAGTGAAGTGTAATCTAGCATGTCTGGATGTAAACACAAACCACAAATACCCAGCCATTCTTTTCAGGCGAGAATTAGTCCATTGAAAGATTGATTGAGTGATGTATTGTTTCTTAAGAGGGGTAAAAAGCACAGGTTGGAACTGCGTGACATGAATTGGAGCGGGAATGACAGATATTTGGAGAGCTGTGCTGTCCCGTTCACAACATGTGTTTTTTAACGGATGACTAAGTGCTAATTTTTTTGGGTTAGTGATCGCATCTCACGGCAGGACGATTCAGATCATGTGTGAATATAATCAGCTACATTCAAACAGATGCAGAGAAGGAAACTTGATAGCCGTTCTCAGGGGTGGATTTAGTCATGAGCGACATGGGTGGTGGGGGTGCTTAAGGGTTTGCTGAATGGGAGTTTCGCCCAGGGTGCCATACAAGCTAGAACCACTACTGGCCGTTCTTCAACAGAACATGTTGTGTGATGTTAAAAAATGGGTTTCTTAAGATTTACAGATTTTGCAGACAATGGTATCCAAAACAACTTAGATTGCATTTAGCATTACATTTTTTATCATTCCATGCATTCCCCGCAAAGTGTTCATGTAGCTAAACGCATAGAGCATAGTTTCTTTTACTGGATGGAAAAAGGTCTGGTCCACATTGCAGCTTATTCTGGCCAAGAACTGCCAACTTAGACCTTCTAACTGACACGTAAAGTGACCAATCACAGTTTGTATTGTTCCTACCTGACTTAACTGACTTAACAGATTTCTACATTGAAAAATAATTTTTACGTTACTTTCTAAAACACTTTTTACAGAAAAGATTTTGTTTTTTTGCCCAAAGAATTCAAAATATTGACCATTTTCCTCCTTGTTCACTGACTAATTAGAGGGCACTCTAATATTAACATAATACATGTTTTAAATTAAATGTACTCTATTTACTAAATATGTGTAACCTAGTAAAGATATTAATAGTAATTAACTTAAAGTCAGTAACTATAATCTGATTATAAGAATTTGAAATGGAATCTGCTACAGTACTTTTGTACCAAAAGTAATTAGATTACAGTAATTCATTACTTTCTAATTAGATTACACCCAACACTGATCTGAAACTTAATTTAAAAACTTAATTAAAAATATTGAAAGTCCTTTTTGATTTAAAGGAATATTCCAGGTTCAACACAAGTTAAGCTCAGTCGACAGCATTGTGGCATAATGTTGATTATCCCCCCAAAATTATTTTGACTCATCCCTCCTTTTCTTTTAAAAAAAAAAAAAAAAAATCTGAGTTACAATGAGGCACTTACAATGGAATGAATGGGGCCAATTTTTGTGAGGGTTTAAAGGCAGAAATGTGAAGCTTATATTTTATAAAAGCACTTACAGTAATTCTTAAGTTAAAACTCATTTGAGCTGTAAAGTTGTTTAACTTTAAAAATATTTTTTTTCCTTTTTTTTTTTAGGGACGAAATTCATTTTTGTGGTAATCAATATAACGACACAAATGCTGTCGACTGAGCTTAACTTGTATTGAACCTGGAATATTCCACTAAAATGATGCCCAAAGTAGACCTGTCCATAGCAACAAAACAACTCTATCAATAAATAAAATATTATTTTTTATAATAATTTATCTATTTATGTACATTGCATTGTAGATGTAAAATGAGGCTTTTCTCTTTTTAGTGGAACATTTAAGAGTTTGCTTTGATTCTGAAGCAAACACCTCCATCATGTATACCTCTATCAACCTTTTTTATGACTATATACTGTATATTATATCATATACTATACACTATAAATGCATTTTTTTTATAAAGGTGTTATTTAATAACTATTTAATAAATAATAGAGGTAATTTACTCAGTGTGATAACTTCTGTCTCTGTGTTTGCGAAAGAACAGATTCTGGCGTTAGCAACAGTAACTATTAACTTGAGGGTAGCAGCGCTTTACAGAGGATCATTTCCACACCACGGAGGATGCAGTTTTTTTATTTACAAGCTCTTCATCACTTTCACTTGGAAAGTAAAGTGTCTGGAATTAGAGATTGCATTAACCAAGCATTTTTTTATTATTTACCGAATTTTTAAAAAAGGGAACACACTCTCATCCTAGAAGACCATGAGAAAAATGCCCCTCTTAATGCAACGTAGCACAAAAGTAACTAATGAGAGATAAAAATTATATGATTATAATACATAATGATTATATGTACTGCAGCCTCTGTTTTGAATCTATATTCATTTCCATTCAGTGTCATTTTGCATTACTGCAATAGAATGGTACTCGAAAATGTCTACTGGTTGACGCATTTCTGCCTTTATATCGATTTAACCTATATAACATCTACCTCTATCCATAGTTTTCCAGACCAACCACTGGCCAGCACCCTGATGATTCTGATTGCTGCTGGGTGGTTTTCTGGTTCTGGCTTTCTTGAGAAGCAATGTAAAAACCACCAAAACAAGCAATCTACATGGAGAACAACAACCATTTTAAGTGTTAGTTGGAGTGAAAATGAGTTCAGGCTCAACTTGTTCAGTTGTTGACTGTCATATAACAACTTGAAGTAGTTAATGAAATCAACATAACTAACCTCGGGGCATTGCTCCATGTCATCTACCCACTCAGGAGAGATACACTGTCAAAAGACTATCAACGCGACTCTGTGTTGGCACTGTGGAGCCGTATGTTTTCATATTTAGCAATTTAATACACTAAACATCACATTATCCTCTAAAAACATAGGCTGATGCAAATGAAAAACTAAATCAGGCTTCTGTTATGAATTGTGGAACACTTCCTCGTTCAGTAAAAAGGTGGATAAGTGCTTAATAGATCAAGAAAGCATTTTCCAGTTTTGAGTGCAATATGCATCAGATGGTTAGTAAATGGTCTGTGGACGGTCTGTGTCCAAGATCATGGGTTTGATTTCCTGAACACACATACTGGCTAAATGTATACTTTAAATGTACTGTACTCTTTGGATAAAAGTGCCTGCCAAATGCATAAATGTTATGTAACCGAACACATGATTCATTACACCACCTTATGCCGTACTCTACCAGTTGAGCTACAGGAACTTTGTTTTTTATTATCCAAGTGTAAGCCAAACACTTGAAAATTGGATTTTCCATTTAACCCTGAACAGACAACTATTGCACTCTATTTCGTGGTGCCCTCTCAGTGTTATCATGATCAAGCATGCAGCACTGGTACAGCATGCAATCCCAGCTAGTAATGTCGGCAAGTTCTCCCCTCAAACAATTAGCCTAATAGAGGTCTATTAGTGGTGGGTCCCTGCAAAGTCATGGAGTGTAGAACAGGAAGTGTTAACATCTGGACAGCTGGCTTATGGTGTGGCACTGAACTGTGGCACTGAACTCTCTGTCTTCCTCTCATGTTGAGTAAAAACAAACAGAACTCCCATGTTTTCGACTTGATGTATCAGGGGTTGAGGAGGTTTGTCTGGCTGCCTCTCTTTGCCTCTCTGACGTCTTTGTGGTCCCCAGTCTGGTTATTGGTGGTGAGGAATGCTCGCTGTTTGTTTGATTTGCATCACGTTGTGTTCCCCAACATGAAACGGAACTCATTAGGAGACTAATGTGCCGAAGAACTGTCATGCAATTCGGCTCAACTTGAAGTTCGTTTAGTCTGAGCAAGACACGGATAAACAGATCCTCAGAAATAAGACTATATTTATAATTATTTTCAAGAACAAATTTGTCTGAGCTAAACGAACCACGACTGCTATTTTTATTGCCATAATTTGATTGTTTAGTAGCATGCAAAATAAGTGTACACCAAGGCCATTTCGGTATCTAAAATACACGTGTTTTTACAATTTTACTGGATTTAAGCCTATTGTACACTGTTAGATTTTGGCCACGATTTTGCTGTCCGATACAAATGTCTGGAATCCAAAAGATTCCTTTTCCTAATCACTAGTCTTTGATTACTAAGTGTAACATGCTCCTAGATGGGCCATTAATTGCCTTGGCGATGAATCTTAGCTTCTGACTGTATCTGAAATTTTGGGTCAATTTCGCTCTAAAAAATGAATATTCCATGACTCCAGACAGACACTCTGAAATCGTAAAAAAAAAAAAAAAAAAAAAATCTGGTTAAACATTGCCAATATTATTAAAGACTTGCTTGGATTTGTGCGGTATAATTTAAATTTCACTTGCAAATGAGGATGTCAGAACAGACAATGGTGACTTGAAACAGCCAGTTAACACTGTCAATCGTGACAAGTCTACATGATACCTCCAAAGATGTACATCATAAAAGATTTTTGATATCACACTCTCTGACTTGGCTCTTACCCAAAGTCTCATTGGGGTCATATCATACAATCTGACAAGCAACAATTGTAAAGGACAGGAAAAAAAGAAAAAGAAAAAAACCCAGAAGAATGCATCTGATTTGAAATCCTACAGTATATATGCTGCAGATAGTGTTGTGTAATGCCACTTGCCTGTACTTACTATTCATCAATCCCAGCAGCGGTTAGTGAAAGTATTTGACATTATGTTCTATAACAAGGATTTAAATGGCCCTTTAATAATTCAATTTCATGTGGTCAGCCTCAGTGTTTCTTTTAGGGAAATGCTAAGAATTTTTACACCCCTACATTCCTTAACATAAAATCATCTTGGTGTCATTTATGCTCAGACATGTGTACTTTAAAGGTACAATCAACAAATACCTTAAAGGTGAAGTGCAGCGTTTTTCAGTGTTAAAATACCTTCTCCTGCCCTAGTTTAGTATGCAGAAACAACTATAAGTAAGCCATTTGTAGATTGATTCCCCCGAAAAGCGTAAACACCCTGGTTCTGTGGCGCCATCATAACATTGGTCTGTTTGTTTGAGCATCTCATGAACAAAACTATGTAATGTAAAAAAAATATGACCCAGACTAAATTAAATATGGGTATTGAGTTGCCACTTGATATCAAATGTCTTGACACTGAAGCAAAACTGGTTGAGGAACACAACTTTACACAATGTCTTACTAGGAACTTAAAGCTGGTTAAAAAAGCTTGGAATATATTTGTATATGTTTGAATCCAAAATAAATCCAAAAATAAATAAGTTGCTAACATAGTACAAAATCGGAGTAACTACCAACACACTTTAGAGAGTTTTTAACTAAAATTCCTGGAAATGATCCTTCCCATTTTGATGATTAGCATTGCGAGGGTTGGACTGCTTATCTGACCTTTTCAAGCAAATAACAAAAGCATGACACTGATTAGATGCCATTACACTGATGATATTGTCAGTGGCAAGCATTTAATATGATGTTTAATCCCAGTCTTATGTGCACAGAGACTCGGTTCACTTATTTTATTAGTAAAAAATGAACTTATTACATTACGGCCACTTTAGAGTTTGCTATTTGATACAATGATGACATATTTAAAGAAACAACCTAGAAGATGTTATTGCAGATAAAGACCTTTGACAGGAAATGCCTGCCAAATGTCATAAGGTTCATAAACATAAACATTTATGTATATCTGGTTACATCACCTGGGTGCTAATGTAACTGGTAATAACTGGGCCAGATTTATGGGCCACGCACGTGCACATATGGGGTTGTCTTGTCCTCATGAACACCCTGATCTGCAGAATGTGATTCTGAACAGAACGGAAGGAATTAAAGGTTGGACTGGGCCTGCGTGCATCTTTACATTGTAGTCATCCCAACTCACTTATCTCACTTACTCGTACTGGCCAAGATTTAATTTCAGACATCACATGCTCAGTGTAATAAGCATGATAATATCACATTCAAACAACATACTAGATGCTCTGACGATTACCTGATGCTTGTTTGTGTATAACTTTGCAATGCATAGCCAATTAGTTAATATTGTTCATTTTAAAGGAATACTTCACCAAAATGACAATTCTCATTATTTACTCACCCTCATGTTGTCCCAAATCCATATGTTGTTATTTTGTCTGTGGAAAACAAAAAGGAAGAATTTTTTTTAAAGAGTCGTTATGCGGTTCATAATGACCAGGGCCTGTCAAACTCAAATTCAAAGGACAAAGAACACCATATAGTAAAAGTAGTCCATATGACTCAAGCGCTATATTCCAAATGTTGTGATGAACAGTCTGAAATTTAAGTTGTTATTCTCTGATAATATTCAACCCTTCTGAAGTTATGTCTAGCCCATGTCCATGTCCAGATTCAAAAGTGCCTTGACTTGGAATATATCTTACGGACTACTATATATCTCTTATGGACTACTTTTCTGGTGCTTTTTTTTTTTTTTTTTTTTTGGTGATTTTTGGAGATTGACAGCCATGGTCACTATGAACTGTCATTGTATGGCAAGACTTGCGTCAAAATTATTAACAGCATACAGGTTTGTAATGACATGAGGGTGAGTAAATAATGACCGAATTTTCTTTTTTGCGTGAACTATTCCTTTAAATACTTGCTTTAAATATTAATGAGATGCAAAGAGTTATTGATTTCCATCTTAAGTTTGGGTCTTAGTTCATCTTAATTGTGATTCTGGTCAGCCTCTTTCAGTGTAAGAGAACACATTTGCAATGTGCCCTGACAATTGCCTCAGATTTTTGCCATCATCACATCTCGCAATTATCCTGAAAACCAATAGAGGGCAGTGTGATGCGAGCCCTTCAGATACATATTCAGGCTTATTCTGACTTAGACTCTGAAAGTATATGCATATAAAAATCAGCTGTAGTTAATCCTTGTAACTTTGTTATGACTTCTTTTTTATAAGTTTGGTAGAATCATAAAAATCATATATTCATTTACAAGTACACTTTTCAACCTGCTCTTGAAAACCAGTCATCTTCAAACTGACCTTCATGCCTCATACTGGCAGTTCCCCACTGTTGGAAATGCTATAGAAATCAATTGCCGCTCAGGGATAAATTATTATTATTTATTTTTTTGCCTTTTTGAACATTCCTTACCCATGGAGTTGAAGACAATGGCAAATGCCCTTCCACACATTGGTTTTTTTTTTAAATCAAAGATAACAGAATTTTTCAAGTACATTCGATGTTTACTTACCAAAATCAGAAAATAAACAATGCACTGTTTCCACTGTAATCAACTAAATAAGTACTCAAGTAATTTAGTTATACCATTGGATATCTTGGGTTGTTGCATTCCATAAAGCTGAGTAAATAGACCCAGAATTCCCCAGAATTCAAAAGTATGTCCACCTTGTGTTTTTGACATGATAACGTCTTGATAAGTCTGTCTTCATTATGAAATGCAAAGGCACGGTATTGCTTTTAATGGCTACACACATTTTATTTTATTCAAGCAATATCACACAGGCAAGACTGCTGTTGTATTGAATAGCTGATGATTTTCAGTACAACTGCACAATTGCGATTGTGATATTGCTTTTATACAACAGTTTTAAGTAGTTTATATGGAATAACTTGTATTTTAGACACAATATCAACAGTTATTTCGTCTATTTTTGCTTTGCTAATGAAAATAGTCACAAACGAAGCCAAAGCGGGATCAACTGTTGTGTGTGGCAGAGTAACCCTAACAGGGAAGCATCCCAAAGTTGTTATATTAAATATGAGCACTTTTAATGCTAATTTATACTAACTGTGCAGACTTTTTTATTTTTTATTTAAAGAATAGTTCACCCAAAAATACAAATTCTCTCATCATTTGCTTACCCTCATGCCATCCCAGATATGTATGACTTTCTTTCTTGTGCAAAATACAAAGATTTTTAGAAGAATATCTCAGCTCTGTAGGTCCATACAATGCAAGTGAATAGGGTCCAAAACCTTGAAGAAAAAAAAAGTACATAAAGGCAGCATAAAAGTAATCTATAACACTCCAGTGGTTTAAACCATTTTCTTCTCAACTAACTAAATCATCCTAGTCAAAAATGTATGTTGTATACATACATTTAGAATGCCACTTGTCCAATCAGATTAGAGGAACGGAACTAACTGTAGTATAATATAGAATCTTTTATTAATAATAGAATCTTTTATTATGAATATAATACATATTTGCCACACACAAGCCTTAGAGTTATTACGTGACTCCATTTCTCCCTCTTTGGATAATTTCCTCTGATTCTGTGACCACATTTAAATGGCAGATTGAGTGTGGGTACCGTAGCCTGAGTAAGAATGTGTGGACGACTCCCTGGTGATTTGCGTCTGGTAGAGAGGTGGAAAGGGAGGGATAGCTGCGTGTCTTTACAAAGAGGAAGACGCCCCCTCCCACCCTTGTCCTGTCTGAGGACGCCTCAGTCACTCACTCCACTTCCTGTCTAAGGAAAGTAAAAATGAGAGACAGACAGGGTTGAAACTTGCAGTAAAAATGTGTGAAACAAACTGATAGTCTTTTCAAGTTCATCTGACATTTGGCCCAAATAAAAGGTGTGATGTCAACTATTTGCATTACCGTTTTTCGCAATTTTATCGTTTAGTTGTTGTAACCCTAGCTCTAACCAAGCAAAGAGCTGTCAAAAGCTTGAAAGACCCTTTCTCAATATTCCTGACTTGGTATTTTAAGCATGCAGAAAGGCTTTGGGCTAATAGGAAAACAAGCTAACATGACATTCATAATTATCTACTTATATGTGGCCAAAATAGAAAGGTGTCAACATAAGACTGTTTGAAGTTTGGGAAACGGTTAGTTTCTATTGTATTAGATCTGTATACGTCAGTTTAGGACGTAGACGAAAATAACTGTAACCCTCTGGTGCAGTGTGTCCACTATAGCAGACAAATATTTAAAAGCAATTTTTAACCGTTTAGGATGTGATGGTGTTACATGCAAGCCACCATGGGTGACTATCTTTGACTCTTACCCTCACTCCTCTATGAATGTCTTAGTTATATGTAACTGTATTTCAATGGACAGATTTAAAATACATAATTTTGGGGTAAAAATTATTGGCGATAATTAGATCCTTATTTTGAAGTAAAAAAAAAAAAAAAAAGAATAAACATTTTAGGGGTCATGTCTCAAGGGAATCAAATTTTACTTGATATTTTGACATGTAAGAGGTCATTCTACTATAAAAACATACTGTAAATTTCAGAAATCAAAACTTAATCCCCAATGCAATAAAAGCATTTATTGAAACCAAGCTGCAAAAATGCCTCGCTCTCATGAACACCTCTACAGCAACAACATCAATGCCTACTTTAAATCATCGCACCCTTGCCCCCGCCCACTGGTGCTCAGTTCGTAAACAGAGAGCAGGACAGACAGGCCTAGTGTGGCCTAGTGTGGCCATCTTGACTATTTTGAATTATTTTTGTATATAAACATGCACTAGACAGACACTTTTAAAAGGCGTGGTCGTGGTGTTAAGTTACAACTCTGAAAATGAGACCTCATTCTGTTTCATTCAGCTTAGCTGCTTTTGCTGTTTTGAGCACAAATGTGTCCTGGATGCCTTCTTGTGCCCATCTATGCTATTTTTATAGTTGGTGTAAGTAACATGCACTAGATGGACGTCTTTGACCGACTGATGCGTTTCTGGCGATGTGCACATCAGTGCAGTGATGATACTGTACATATGTGAGCGTCTTATTTCATCATGCTTTGGACTATGTATGTGTGGTTTTTTTTTTCAGCACATATCAGCATAGGCTGCTTGTGAAACATTCATAATACAATTCAAGCTTTGCAAAGGAACTGTTATTGATGGGGCAGTAAAAAACACTATAAGTCATATGGGTTTAGAACAACACGAGGGAGCATAAACAAGGATGAAACTCTCATTTTTGGGTGAACTGTCTCTTTAAATGGATGCCCACTCCTGCTTATTGTTTGTGGAAGCCGTTCCTGTTCAAACGGCCAGTCACTCTACTTTATCCTGTTCATCATGGAGCACTCTTGTTTTAGTAGGTGTGTGATTTACTAGTTCAGAGAACATATTTCCTGCCAACTGCCCTCCAAAAGCAGTATTTGAACTCCATGTCTATGCTGACTCGCCATGAACACTGGCATTACAGTGTCATCAAGATCACCATAACAAAATGAATCACTTCATAAGATACAACACCAATCAACCAATATTTTCAATGGGCATTGGACAAATAACAGAGTAGTGAAACATCTGAACATTAGAGAAAAGTATGCTAAATGTTAACTGCCTGGGGATGCCTTGGTACGTTGCCCTGCTAAGTCTGCAGGCAATTAGGTGATGTTCTTTACAGATTGTAGCATAGCTGCTGCCTCGCAGTTCAGGGAACTGATGACAGATTAATTTGACATTAGCGGGAGAGCCTGGCGGCTCATTCTCTGCAACTTCCAGGCCCAGACGGCTGGAAAAGGCTAGCGTGGGAGCGAGTGGCAGTACGCATGGATTTCCTGTCATGCTTTTGCCTCCTGGAGAACACTTTCCCAAGAGAGGAATGAAAGGCGAATGCAGCTGAGTGCTTCCTCTGTGCGGGCCGCAGCTGCTTGACCAAAGTCTTTTTTTTCTTCTACAAGTGCTTTGTCAGCATGCCACAGCAGCCCAATCACTGGAGGGGGTTGACAATGACAATAGAACTCCAACTCGGGCCAGAGAGTGAATTGTACTTGAGTGTTCCCTACATGCACAATGCTAACATGGCCTCAACACTAAGATGTTGTGCAGTGACAAAATGGAACTATGAGTGCTCTTTGTGGGACAAATAGAGTTTGATATCTTACATATGTGGAAAAAAAAGGAAAAACCTACAGTTCATGATTTCCAGAGTGTGAGAAACAGTTTCTCTTGGATTACATTTGATGGATGCTTTTATCAAAGTGACTTTCGGTGCAACATATACATTCTGCCAGTGAGCATGTTCCCTGGGAATCAAAGCAATGACTTTGGTATTGCTAGCTCTACCAATTGAGCTAAAGCTCTTAACAGTTCAGGACACCATGTCATTTTTTGTCATCTGTATTAGCTTCAAAGACATAATATTAAATGGAAGTACCTGCTGAATATAGTTTGCGCTGTCGGGTCGGATTTGACAAAAATTAACTACTCCCTAACACTGCTAGTGTCTACACCAGGCTTCGGCTTCACCAGAAAAAAACAGCATGACTAAGCTTGTCCACCAGTTAGACCAGCATCAAACCAGCACTAACCAGCATCTGAACCAGCATGGAAATTCATGCTGGTCTTCTCAGTAGGGTTATCTAACATTGTATGTGGTCTTAACATTGATTGTTGTGTCCTCTGTCTTGTGGTTTGATGGTATTGCTTATACCTAAATAAGAGGCTGAGGGTTAGAACTTACCCTGAGAAATGAGCCAATCGAGGTTTTGTGCTTCTAGCATTTCCTGTAGCTCTAACCGCAGCATTGATTTACAAATCACAAACAACCACAATCACAAAATAAATCGCCATCATCTGTGTTACATGCACGTCTGTTCGTTTAACCAGACTTGTTGCAACCTGGCCCTAAAATTACACCCTTCATTTAGAGCAGGATTGCAGTTTGCATATATATATTTTGTATGTCAGCTCTTTCATTTTCTTCTGCTGGCCAAAAAGATCTCTTAGTTCAGTCAGTTTGAAGTAAAGCAGTTGTCTTTAATACAGTGAAGCATATGCAACAGCCATTATTAGTCTGTATGTTGGCATTATTGTTACCAAGTCAACGACTTTCCTAGAGATAAAGCTACTTTTGATGGATTGCCACAATTCTTTCAGACCATGACAAAATCAACATTGTTTTTCTTTCAGAATTGTGTCACACCACTAATTTATCTGAAGTGATTCAGTAAGTGCTTTTAGTGCTTTTAGTGTTCCTTCAGTCTAATGGTGTTGTTTATTGGGGTGGTTTAAAGGAGAATAAGCCAGTAAGATGGGCTATCTCACGTTACTGATTGTTGTTGCCCAAGATGACTTACAGTACAAATTAAATTATCAACATAATTTGAGTGAAAAGTGGAATTGAAAAATTAACATGAATTTAAGAATTTTTAGTGTTTGGTTTGGGCCCACTCTTGCCTTAATGACAGCATACACTCGAGCTGGCATGGACTCCCCATGGTTGTGTAAAATGCAATTGTTATCTTAGCATAATATGAGAAATGTTCCGAAGATCATTGTGTGTGCTTCAATGGAAATATGGAAATCCGACCTTTTGTAGAATAAGTAGTATAAATTAAATGGTATAAATTAACATGGTCACCCTTTTTCTACATTTTACATCATCACCTTTATTTAATTAAAAATGTGCAAAATAAATAATAAATAATGAAATCAATAAAAATAATAATTTCCAGGTTTAAAAAAAATATATATATATTTTCAATGTGGCCTCAGACATTTGGACCCCACTGTACATCATGCCCTTCCATACCTGAACTCCAGTGGAACATCAATAGCATTAACTGTTCTGTTTGCTTGTATATGACTCATTTAGTCCAGCGATTAAGATTCCGAACCCTATTTGGACATTTCACATAGATCCAGAATGGGTGACATAATTGCAATAACAACACCATTTTTGGATGAATAGATCATCAGCACCCAGAAAACACCAATATGTTGCTTTCACAAAATTTTCTCCACCTGAGCCAAGAGTGCTGATTTTAAATTTTTTGAACCCAACAACCCCTTAACAGGAAATACATTTATTCCACACCTATAAAATCCAGTTCCCATGTATCACATGGTAGGAGGGTAAAGAAAAATATTAACTCCCCTTTACTTTCGGTGTGGATGCACTGAAGAATATTTGAGGGATGCAAAGGTTTTAAACATTCAACAGATGACTAATGAACAGCAACATGTGTGTTTGTGTGTGATGTGAGGAAACTGAAACTGTAATCTTGAGGCAGAAGAAAAAATGTTGTGTATTGTAAATGTGAAAATGCTGCCTATATAAACCAGGGAAAATTGGATTAGTTTTTTCTGTTGAGGGAGGAAAACATATCCGAACTAGACTTGGACCGACCAACGGAACATTTGAATAATCGCATATGGCCCAGTGTTTACCTATGTATGCTTTGAGATAAATCTTTTTGCTATTTGAAGCTCTGTTTTGATTGAACACAATTGAGAATTTCTAAAAGATGTTCAATTCCATCTTGCAATGTGATCATGGCTAAAATTATCTCAGTCATACACCATTACTCAAAAACACCATCCAGTTGCAAATCAATAAGTTCACACTTGAATTTGTTAATCCAGGGCCATTCTAAACCCAATGTTAAAGGGATAGTTCACCAAAAAATTTAAATCTGTCATTATTTAATTACCCTCACATTGTCCAAAACCCATATTACGTATTTTCTTCAGTGGAACACAAAAGGAGGCTGAATGACAACCTCAGTCACCGTTCACTTTCACTGTATGGAAAAAAAAAAAGATGCAATGAAACATAAAAGATTCTTTCATTGCACAACATGCAAGGCAAATGAAAGGACATAGAATGTTTTCTGAAATGGGTGGACACCATGCACAAATAAAAATGTAATGCTAAAGTTCACAAAAAGGCCCCTTGAGACCATTACATAGATTATTTTTATATAGCATCGTTATTTCACAGACACCAGGGAGGTTGTCTTAATTGCATGTGTAATATTTATTCCATTGCTGGAATGGACCGTAATCACTATTTTTGGACTCCCAAATATATTGAATTCTAGTTTCACTTTTCAGTTTGGATTGGCAAAAGGTGCAATACGCTGGCAGACCTCAGCGGCATTTAAGTAAGAGCACCAAATAATCAGACTGTTAAAAGAAATGGGGTTCTGGCAAATACAATCTGCATTTATTCCCTCTCCCTGTCACATACAATTGAGTTTATTGGAATACAGTAAGGAAGGAGAATTCACTAAGGTTCTAGTTATATATTAAAATTCTAAATTGGGTATAAAGAAAAATTTACTGCATACCTAACAATGCTATTCTCAGGCTGTTACCGTATTACAGCATGTGCTGTGGGACTCTTGGAGGGGGCAAAAAGCTAGGAACCAGAGAATGGTGCTGTTCTCAATTAGCATGCCAGTCTGAATGGCATGTCCGGCTGACAAAGCTTTACAAGTGGCTAAACACGGGGACCTATGAAAGATGTGCACTGCCGGCCTCTATCAGCTCTACTGCAACCTGCTCGGTTTCTGCAGAGGAAGAACGAGAGACACATATAGAGCGAGAGAAGTGTGTTTTGAGTTATGTTCTATAGACCTACACTGGGCACTTAACCTATACACTTGGCCACCTGGTGTATGATCTTTTAAAGGGTAGCATCAAACAAATGGAACAATACAAAAATTTTTACTGCATGGAAGAATTCACCATTTTTCAGCTGATGGAAGTGACGTTTCAAATGCATGTGATGAGTTACCACAAGCTTTAGCACGTTAGCCAACCTTAGTCCAACACTTACATCTCAAATAGCACACATCTTCACACAGTGTGGGGTTATGGTATTGCATTCAACTCACGTTTTCAAGGTGCTGTCTACAGAAGTTTCAGTAGTGACCGATTTGGAGCAGCAACTCCTTGCACCACATAAATAGTGCTCCACACAGGAGACTTGATTCACAGTCGATTTCAGTAGAGTCTGACATTAGCATGCTGCCACGATAGCGACACAGTACTCTAATAAACAACAATACGTTGCACAAATATTCAGTAAAATAATACATTTGAATTATTATTGAACTATTTTAATATCTGCCTACTTTATAGGTCATTACTAGGGTTGCCAACTTGCTACCAGCCAAATACAGGACATTGCACCCCCCCCCCCCCCCCCGTTCTGAAACCTTCTGAGCATGCAGAAACAACCTGAAAAGTTCAGAGCTTCTTGGAGGTACAGTAATTTGGAGGTCAATGTCTGTCTATCTGTCTGGTCTTTAGAAGCACTTCTACCAATAATACAAGGAGACTTGTAACCAGAAGTCATGCTCCAGCCGAGATAAATTCCAGGAACAAATAAGTCAGGTCATGCAGTACATTACCACTTTATTATGTTCCCTTAAAACTCATATAATTAATTCTATACTAAGAGTTCCATTGAGCAACTGACAAACAGATTTGAATTGAAAATAGTGAGACAAGGTCAGCACCCAGCTGTAATAAATTATATCGAAATTTGAAAATGAAGATAAATGACACTTTAACAGTCTTGGTTTACACTGGAATCAGTGAGCATGCGTCTCAAAGGTCTATTTACAACTTCATCAAATGTAATCTGTGTAACATAATTTGTTTTTTTTTTCTGAACCATACTGTCTTGTGTTGCTGAAAAGCCTAAATATTTATAAAAGTTGAATGGTTTTTAATCTTATTAACAAACTCGTGACATGTTAAAAAGGGTGTTTGGTCAGATTTTATTGTATATTTGAAGTTGCAATGAATTATGAAAAAATCGTATATGATGCCCTAACCAGACACGAAATGACAAGTTTCCAGCTACAAGTAATTTCTGGGTCCACACTGTATCAAAAATGCTGTGCACTGTGACAAAATCACAAGTCATTCAGAACTTATTTGATGTTGACTGTGCTTAGTTGAGCTATCTGGCTGTCCAAGTGTACTTGCAGGGATGGACTGGACATTGGAAGCACCAGGACTTTTCCCAGTGGGCCGGTCGTGTGGCACGTCCTCCCGTCGATCACAAGAGATGCATAGGCCAGATGGGCTGGATTTTTCCAGGGCCATTTACTCCCAGTCCAGCCCTGTATAGATGTCACAATGTGAACCTGAATACAACCCCAATTCCAAAAAAGTTGGGACAATATGAAAAATGCTAATAAAAGCAAAAATGTATGATTTGTAAATTATATTCACCCTTTGCTATATTGAAAGCTCTACAACTACATATTATATAATGTTTTACCATGTGAATTTCATTATTTAAAAAAAAATGTACAGTAATTTCAAATCAGATGATTGCAACACACTCCAAAAAAGTTGGGACAGTCGAGTGTTTACCACTGTGAAACATCACCATTTCTTCTAATAATACTTATTATGCATTTGGGCACTGAAGACACAAGTTTGTTAAGTTTAGAAAGTGGAATTCTCCCCTATTCATCCATAATGTAGGTCTTTAGCTGCACGATTGTACGGGGTCTTCGTTGCTATCCATTGCGCTTCATAATGCGCCACACATTCTCAATTGGAGACAGGTCAGGACTGCGGGCAGGCCAATCTAGCACTCACACTCTCTGACGCACCCCTGGCCCATACAGACACTGGCTTTTGGACCTGACGCTAATAACAGCTTGGATGGTCCTTTTCCTTTTTGGCCCGGAGAACACAATGGCTGTGTTTTTCAAAAAACATTTTGAAATGTGGACTCTTCGGACCAAAAAACACAGTTCCCTATCTGTCACTCACTCGATGTTGTGTCGATGTAGTGACACTAGGGGTCACTCTTGGGAGCCCGAGACACCTCTGGTCTTTGATAAAATGCCAAAGAAAATTGGCGAGTGGTATTTGCATGCCAATTCCCCAGACATACTGGTGCACTGCAGAGAATGCCCCTGGGTGTTTCAGCAGAAATAAGAGTATATTTCTCTAAAAGAGTATATTTCTCTAAAAGAGCAGCACACACGGAACGTCTTTTTAAAGGACGTAACACAGTTCAGCCACTTATGGCGTTTCAAATAGGGACCCCTAGTGTCACTACATCGACACAACATCGAGTGAGTGACAGATAGGGAACATCATGGTTACTCGTGTAACCTCCGTTCCCTGATGGAGGGAACGAGACGTTATGTCCCTCCTGCCACAACGCTGAACTACCCGCTGAAATGGCCGGACCTTATATCGGCTCCTCAGCATAAAACCTGAATGAGTGGTTGCATACCAGCTCCTTTTATAACCGTATGTCCGGGGGAGTGGCATGCAAATACCACTCGCCAATTTTCATTGGCCTTTTATCAAAGACCAGAGGTGTCTCGGGCTCCCAAGAGTGACCCCTAGTGTCACTACATCAACACAATGTCTCGTTCCCTCCATCAGGGAATGGAGGTTACACAAGTAACCATGACGTTCCACTGTTCTACTTTCCATCTAAGATGAGACTGAGCCCAGAGAAGTTGGCAGTGCTTCTGGACAGTGTTGATGTAGGACTTCTGCTTTGCATAGTAGTGTTTTAACTTGCATCGGTGGATGCAGCGGCGAATGGTGTTGTCTAATAAAGGTTTACTAAAGTAATCCCAAGCCCATGTTCATGATATCCATTACAGATGAATGATGTTTTTTAAGACAATGATGTCTGAGGGATCAGAGATCACATGCATTCAGAAGTGGTTTTTGCACCAAAATTTTACCAGATTCCTTGAATCTTTTAACTATATTGTGCACTGTAGAGGGTGAAATGCCCCAAATCCTTCCAATTAGTCTTTGGGGAACATTGTTCTCAAAGTGCTGGATTATTTGCTGAGGCATCTGTTGGGAAATTGACAAATCTTGAACGATCCATGCTCTTGAAGGACTAGGTTGTTTTTGTAGGTTCCTTATACAGTATACAGTACTATGACACAATTGCCTCACCTGTTTAACATCTCCTGTTTCACATTGCCTTGTTATTTCAACTCGTCAAATTTGTATTAGTCTTAAATTGCCCCTGTTTCAACTTTTTTGGAGCATGTTGCAATCATCAGATTTAAACTTACTGTAAATTTTCAAAAAAACAATAAAATTCACAAGGTAAAACATCATATTATGTGTAGTTGTTGTGCTTTCAATATAGCAAAGGGTGAATATAATTTACAAATCACTCCTTTTTGTTTTTATTAGCATTTTTCATACTGTCCCAACTTTTTTGGAATTGGGGTTGTATTTGAAGGAAGCATTGTCAGCAGGAACTATAAACATTTTGCATCAACTCAAACACTCGCTTTCACAAAACTTTCACGTCTTTTGAAGCAAGTGCACAATGCCATGGTCAGTTGTGGTCAGATTAACCTGTATTCATGCTAGACGAAGCCGAGCTACAATTGCATTATCAAGGTCTGTGTTTAATGATGGACTACAGTGTTTACAAGACATTTTAAGGAGAATTATTTTTTAGTCCAACTGTAATCAAACTTAAAACAATCTTATGTAATGTCTTGATTGTTATTATGACTATTTTTTTTTTTTTTTTTTTTTAGATGAATTTGTAGCACATCATGTCTCAGATTCATGTTTTTTGTCTGATTTTCAGAAATATGGAATGATGTCTGATGCATTTTGGATTGGTGTTAGCTCAAAATTCGGCATTAAATAATGATACATTTACTTAGCACATTAGCCTGGTTAATAAGCCTAACCATCATCTCAGGAGCCAAACTGGAATTGGAGTGTGCTGCCTTTTCATAAAGCAAAATACTTTGATTTGACAGGCTTTAAAGAGGCTCTGAGGAAAGAGGAGGCCCTCCATGGTTGTTTGTGAGAGGCAGAATGAGCTTTTTATTCCAGATTGTTGGCAGCAATGCCAATAATAGAGGCCCTCAAAAGAGTCCGTATAGAAGCCCAAGTCCTCAGTATGCTCTTCACATTTTCCCAGGCGAAAAATCCTGCGCTACGTTTGTTTGGATCGTTTGCGCAACCCAGGGATGGACAAACACGTGTCTCTGTGGATACTGTGTCCATCGGTAAAGACAGAACATATATTAATGACCATAATGATCCAGATTATTTGAAGCAATTGAAACGTAGCCAAATGGGAAATGGGCTGATCAAACAGTGCTTCTTTCATGTCCATGTTATAGGTCAATAATCCTGGCAACAAGCTAGTTAGTTGTTTTCATTGTGCCACCAGTAAAAAGGCCACCGGATGCAGGGGTGTAAAGTAATTGAATAAAAATACTTAAGTATTCTACTTAAGTATTATTTTTTGGATTTGTACTGTACTCGAGTACAATTTAAACAGAATACTTGTACTTTTACGTAATTACGTTTTCAAAGAAAAATGTGACTTTATACTAATTACAATTTTATTTAAACTTGAAAATTACTCATTAAATTTTTGCAGATCATTTTCTTTCATCTTACTGGACTAAAGCCGCTCTTTTACTGCATCCAACAAATGAAAGACCAGAGGTCAGTCATTTCAAATTCATTGTCGCATGGTGGCTGTGTGGAGTTCTGACAATCTGCAGAGGTGGAATTTCAGATCAGATTTGAGCTTTGGATATGTTGAAATATTTGTGTGACTAGACCATATGTGACCGCCCGACTGAATGTGATGTATTCATTCAAAATTATGAGCACAAGTGAGAAACACTGACGGTCCTAAACTTTATTCTAAACGCCTGCTAATTCTACAGATTGGACCGTTATGAAGTCGAAAATTATAATTCACGTTGCAAATATATATTTATATATAAAAACAAAAGGCTTTTGTAATTAAATGTGTACATGTCATTTATTTCTACACTTGCCTTCATTTTGAAAACTTATCTATGAATTTCTATGCTCCTTATTTGCTGAATTACTGTTGTTGTTGTTGTTAGGCAACCATTAATTATAATAATAACTATAAAACCAGCAATGATAATGATAATAATTATGATAATAAAAATAATGGAATTGGAGTAAATATTAATTATGAATTTCATTGAATTCATCCATTTGCTCAAAAGCAAGGTTTGGTAGCAAACCTCAGAAAACAATTTATAACAGCAACAACATTACTAACTTTCTTCAAAACTTTAGTTTTTTTTTTTTTTTTTTTTTTTTAATCTTTCTCTGTCTCAAAGCTTATTTAGATTTTTTTTAATCTAATTCTCTATGTCTCAAGGGGCTGGGTGCTATGACATCGCAATTCGTGAGTGCCTTCTCCCATGCGATGAACATTGCGTGACTGGCAACATTTTTACAAAATAAAATGATGTGGTTCATTACAGGTCTCAGGGCATTTCTGAGGTGAAATGTCCAATGTGTGGCCAGAGTGAATTGTTTTCCCAAACAAATGAGGTTTTTAAGGTTAATGCTTGATTAAGTTTTAAATCAACAAAATTGACCTTCCTACACTAAACCTAACCGACAGTGTCATAAAAAGCAAACTTGAGATGGAAAACACAATGTGGAGGTGAGGGCATGGCCGAGCACCCATCTGGGGAGAGAGGAAGAAGTAAAGAGGTTCACCTCGAGATGAATTTGCTGGTAATTACTGTTTCTGTGTTTGCAGTGAGAGATGGGGGAGATAAAAACGGCCAAACTCGACGTTGTGTCGATGTAGTGACACTAGGGGTCGATCTTGAGAGCCCGAGACAACTTCAGATCTTTGAGAAAAGGCCAATGAGAATTGGCGAGTAGAATTTGCATGCCACTCCCACTGACACACGGGTATAAAAGGAAGGCTGGAATGCGGATTCATTCAGATTTTTTGTTCGGGGACGAGCGGTTGTATTTAAGCGAGCTGAATACTACTACTGATCCATTCACCTCTTCAGAAGCGTGTGCTGTTGGATATACGGTGCATTCCAGCGGCTTTCTCTCTACTCTGCACTCCACTGCAGACTACGCCCCTGGGTGCTTCGACAGCGCTTTAAAAGAGTTTATTTCCTCTAAAGAGTATATTTCCTCTATTAGAGCAGGCACAGTGACGTTAAACGTCTTTTTAAAGACACGTCTTTTTAAAGATGCCCTCCCGTCTCTGTGCAGTTCCTGGATGCAGTCGTTACCTCTCCGCCTCTGATGGTCACGATCACTGCCTCATGTGCCTGGGCCAAAATCACGTTGAGGAAGCGTTCCTGGATGGCTCATGTTCTCATTGCGAGAACATGACCATGGCAATGTTGCGGTCGCGGCTTTCCTTCTTTCGAGGGAAAGCCACTTCAGCTGTCCCCCCTGCTGGTCCTTCTACCTATGGGTACGAGGCCGCCCTGGTTGACGCTGAAGGCGATTCGGGGGCTTCAATGGGTACGGTTCCACCGCCCACTCCCCGGTACGCTCGTTTGCGCCCGTCCAGTTCTGGGTAACTCAGACAGGTAACTCGCCTCAGTGCCAGCCTAATGTCTCTTTTGGAGATTGTGAGCCGGATGTCTTGCTGTCTTGTCCTGAATAGCCAAAACTCCACCTTCCGTGACAAAATAGTATTATATCTGTGTTTCAATTGGGTCAATTCTCTGAGGCAATCAGATGACATTCGGCACTTCAGCTCTGCCTCGGCACTTTTAAAATTCCCTTCCAACTCCACAAGTTCTCGTGCTGTGGACTTTTTGATGAATGAGGCATACTCTATGATCCGATCCCTAAGAACCACTTTAAGTGACTCCCAAGCCACGCCCACAGAGGATACTGAGGACCAGTTGGTCTCCATATAAATATTGATTTCAGCCTTTAACATTTGTTGGTATTCAGTTTTTTGCAAAAGGGATATATTAAAGTGCCAACTATACGATTTCTTTTTCTCCGTATGTGGCAACACCTCTAAACTCACCAGGGCGTGATCTGAGACTAAGATGTTTCCAATTGAGCAATCTGCAACAGATGAAATGAGGGACTTAGATATAAAAAAAAATCTATTCTAGAATAAATCCACATTAGTGCAACAATCAAACCCCGAACTTCCCCCAGAACCAAACAAACAGAAAAAAACATGCACAAACTCAAACAGTCCATGTACACCTACGAGAGTCCCCCCAGTGCTTCTATACAAAATTTGTGAGACAGAATTACATAACAGAAAATGATCTATAAAACAAACTCCAGCCAATAGGTGGAATAAGTACAAAGAATGTGTAGATTCATCCACATACCTGTACCGAAGGTTTGTTCATCCACAAAACAAACTCCAGCCGCTAGCAGAACCAGCACAAAAAAAAAAAAAAAAAAATTTCAGTTTCGTCGGGCAGTCAAACGAATGTTCAGTGAGCTGGCCAATTCGGCTGTTACATGAGTGTAACAAATGCCCTAATCTCTCTAATGATTTGCAAGAAATATTCCACAAAACAAACTCCATCCAATAGGGGGCTTAAGCACAAAGAACATGCAGATTCATCCACGAACTGTCCCAAGGGAGTGTTATTCCACAAAACAAACTCCAGCTGCGAGGCGGAACCAACACAAAAAGAAACAAAATAGGCACTCAGTTTCCTCGGACAGTCAAGTGAATGTTCAGTGAGTCAGGCTCACTCGGCTGCATCGAGAGCATCACACAATGACTTACTCCATTGACTTAATGAAGGACATCGCTTGCTGTGGGCATGTAAATATTTTGCGGCCATCCTTAGTATCTATTCTCAATTTGGCCAGGAACATTAGTGCAAAAGCGACCTTCCATTGATGTAAGAGTTTCTTGCATTCCTTGAATCGATCACGTTTCTCTCTTGACAAATTTGCAAAGTCTGGGAACAAGAAAATGCTGTGGTTCTTCCAAGAAAGCCTTTCTTTACTCCTCACCTCGCGTAACACGAGATATTTATCGGATGATCTCAGAAATTTGGCCAGAATTGATCGGGGCCTGTCTCCCTCAGCGGATCTCCGAGCTGGAACTCTGTGAGCTTGCTCGATTTCCAGCTTATGGCCTGTTATGTCGAGCAGACTCGGGAAGAGCTCGTCTAGGAATTTCACCATATCTTGGACTTCTTCGTTCTCAGGAATTCCAACAGTTCGGACGTTGTTTCGCCGATTATGATTCTCAAGGTCTTCCAACTTTTCCCAAACACACTCCAAGTCTGCCTTGATCGCTAGTGGGTTAGCAGCTAATTCCCTCTCTGATGACTCCAGATAATCATACCGTTTCTTGACATCCCCCATTCTTGTAACCAACTCAGTGAATTTCATCTCCATGGCAGTGATCGATTGACCTATTACAGCAAGATCCTCCAAGTCAGCAATTCGACAGTTGACGCTGGATCTCTTCCACCGCATCGGCCTCTTGTTCAGGGTCTTCAGCTTGAGCATGTAAGTGTCTTTTAATGTCTCCAGAGCCAGAGAATTTTGAATTCTTTGACATATTGTCTTCATAGAACAGTTATGAAACCAAGTGTATCGAATCTCATCAGATTATGACACAACAAGCTTTAACTTCCTGGCTGATGTCTTGAGATGTTGCTTCAATATATCCACATAATTTTCCTTCCTCATGATGCCATCTCTTTTGTGAAGTGCACCAGTCCCTCCTGCAGCAAATCACCCCAAAACATGATGGTGCCACCCCCATGCTTCACAGTTGGGATGGTGTTCTTTGGCTTGCAAGCCTCACCCTTTTTCCTCCAAACATAGTGATCGTCATTATGACCAAACAGTTACATTTTTGTTTAACCAGACCAGAGGACATTTCTATCTTTGTCCCCATGTGAACTTGCAAACTGTAGTGTGGCTTTTTTATGGTGGTTTTTTAGAGCAGTGGCATCTTCCGTGCTGAGGAGACTTACAGGTTATGTCGATATAGGACTCGTTTTACTGTGTATATAGATACTTGTCTACCGGTTTCCTCCAGCATCTTCACAAGGTCCTTTGCTGTTGTTCTGGGATTGATTTGCACTTTTCACACCAAACTACATTCATCTCTAGGAGACAGAATATGTCTTCTTCCTGAGCGGTATGATGGCTGTGTGGTCCCATGGTGTTTATACTTGTGTACTATTGTTTGTACAGATGAACGTGGTACATTCAGGCATTTGGAAATTGCTCCCAAGGATGAACCAGAATTTTGGAGGTCCACAATTTCTTTACTGAGGTCTTGGCTGATTTCTTTTTATTTTCCCATGATGTCAAGCAAAGAGGCACTGAGTTTAAAAGTAGGCTTTAAAATACATCCACAGGTACATCTCCAGTTGACTCCAATTAGCCAATTAGCCTATCAGAAAATAACTGGCTAATTGCCTAAAGGCTTGACATCATTTTCTGGAATTTTCCAAGCTGCTTAAAGGCACAGTTAACTTAGTGTATGTAAACTTCTGACCCACTGGAATTGTGATATAGTCAGTTAAAAGGGAAACAATCTGTTTGTAAACAAAACGTGACTTATATTCCAGAAAATATGGTAATTAAAAATAAATCGTGTTTAATAGCAGAATTTATTGGGGCAGAACTATGCTACCCATGAATCTCACAGAGAGAGAATTACGATAAACAAAATGGCCAAAAAGGGCTCCACAGCAAGCACCTACTTCCATGATGCACTGCAAAAGACGTAATCGAGTTGGTCTCCCTACACGCTCAAACTACTTACACTGTATATATGTGCATATATATGAATATTTTGCTATAAAATTGCAATTTAGAAATATTGTTTTTACAAGATTTCAAGTTGTTATCAACATTTGTGAAACAATTAGATTTTTTTTTTTTGCTAATGTGAAATATCTTATTGAAAAGGCAATCTTGACGCAGTTTTGGTTGTTTTGATCTTTTCCCATTCAAGTACATTAAAGCTGTACTTACTGTATATGCCTATTACCTATAGAATATAGCTCCCTGGGGGTGTTACCAAGATGGTTGCAGAGTTGAATGATCTTCCTTGAAGGGACTTTGTTCCAAGTTATTTTTTTATTTTTTCAAAGATCTGGGTCAGTTCATGAATTTTTTTTTGTCCATCAGACACCTATGACTATATGAGAATGGGAGTATATGAAGCAGCTCTTCCTGAAATCCCATAAAAGTCTCATCAACACAGATAACTGTTCTGTCACTCCTATCACATGATGAATTGATGGTGACTGGTATTGAGTTAGCTTCCTTCTATATCCATTTCTCATAAAAGTTGTTTTTCACAAAAATGAGCAGTTACCTCTTGTCCACTGATGTGATCGTTTGGTCACCTGACAAGTCAACATTTGACAAGTCACCCTTATGTTAATTCTAGACCTGTATGACTTTCTTCCATGGAACACAAAAGGAGATTTTAGGGCAGGATTTTAGGGACTGACAACTTCAGATATAAGGGGACTTTTTTTCTCCAAACAATTAAAGTGAATATTGGCCAAGGATATAATTTTGAAAAAAATAAAATAAGATATATATATAAGGGTTTGAAACAACATGAGGGTGAGAAAATGATAACATTTTCATTTTGTGGTGAAATATCCCTTCTAAGTCTAAGCCTCTCTTCCTCTGCTCTGCCACGTCTAACTGTGGACAGTAGTAAATCTGACACTTGTTCAAGTTGTTAAAAAAATTACTTAATCTCCAGGCAGGGGTGACTCAGTCATCTATGAAAGAGTAACATGGCGCACAAAACAAAAGGCTCCGGCAGGATTAAGCTGTCCCTCTCTCATGCTATGGAGCTGGATGCTGCAGCTGGTATAGCGGTTTTACAAAAATCAGATAGGATTAGAGTGCCAGACTAATGACCTGAAATTGGGACTCAGAGGAGAATTTTTCCCAACCCTGGGCAAGCAGCCAGGGCAACCCTGCAAGTAAAACTGTCTCAATTAGGTAAAGGCCTCCTCTTGGGAGGCTTACAGGATGAAGTTTACCATAACAGATACTTCCTTCTAAGTTTGCATATTCCTCGTCTTTGCAGTTTGTTCATAAAGGTTAATGAAGGGCCGATATTATCTTTCTGGCTACATTCACACGGCAGCAGAATGGTTGTAAGTCTTGTTTAAGAGTGGTAATATGTTTGGATTCAATATTTTCATGATTCAAAAATGACCACAAATTAATTTTAGTTTTAATTTGATCTTTACTGATTGCGCATTGCATGTGCAGCCTCAGAGACACGGGTTCTGGTCCCATGGAAACCAGGAAGTAATCACGCTCTCATAATCAAATACGAGCATGATTCAGAGTTTGGATTTTATTTAAGATACAAATTTTACTCCACTGACGGTTAGGTATAGGTTTGTTGTTTGGATTAAGGTGTATGTTTAATAAAATAAGCATTCCTGTTGACTGTGTTACATAATTTACAATTAAAATACAAAATCGCTTTTGGCACCACTTTTTAGACATTTTACCTGGAAACTGGAGAACACACATGCTCAAATGTTCAACAACACTTCTTTTTCGAGAATTTATTCAAATTTTCATTAACAAATCGATTTCAGCGCAAAAAAAACTTTCGACCTACTGTTGCCGAATTCACAGTGAGATCAGCCTGCACTAGATGGTGCTGAGAAATTTCAAAGCGTAAAACATATTTAAAGGATATCAGTTATGTATTTTCATTGGCTGCACTAAAATTGTAAAACTAAAATATAACTAAATACTAAAACTACCAAAAATGAAAATTACAATGAAACTAGGAAAAACTGTGTTGTCAGTCGATTAATTGTTTTTAATCTTGATTAATCGCATATTTTTTTCATAGATAATCACGGTTTATCGCAGATTATTAAAGTACTGAAATTTGATTCTAAATATACATCTTTTCCTGTCAAAATCCATTTATTTCCATCCTGGGGTAGAAAACAAAACAAGATGTAACAATGTAATGCTTTATTATCATTTTTCAAAGGAAGCCTTCCACAATATAAAGATTGAAATGCACTGAAATAACACCAATTCAAGTAACATTAAACATTTCCCAAAGTCTAAGTGGGAGTTTGACTAATTGAAAGAATTAGTCCCCACATAGGTTGCATATTCATTGCAATGAGCATTAAATCTCTTAAACTCTCATACAATATTAATTAGCCGGCAGACTGTGGCTATCCGCTTTGTCACAGCAGTCGCGAAGCCGTGTTAATGATTTTGCGTCAGGGCATCAGCACCAGTGTCAAGCGGCGCTTTTAACTCCACATGAAAAGCACTTGCAGACAAAAATGTCTCATTCTGCATTTTGGTGATAGTTAAGACTTGCCGTGCTTCTGTGGTAATTAAAATGTGCAAAAAAATGCACTAAAGTGAAATGACAAATTGAAAATAAAAAAACTATAAGCCTGGCTCACACCCAGTTCGGTTATGAACAAGAGTGACAACCACATTCTATAATCAAAGTGACTGAGTCTAGAGTCCTGATTGCAGTTGTGTATTAAATCAAATGTCAAAGCAAAAGGTGAACCAAATGATTAAATATGGAAATTTTAAAGACTCATTGAAGTCTGCAAACTCAGTCTGGCATTATTATTTGATCGTATTCCTGGTTGAGCCCACTATTTAAATTTCCAACCAACAAACAATTACAAGTTATCAGGCCAGCAAGCAACATACTGATGTTGTGCATGTTGATGTCAGTGGAAAAGCTGTGGGCAAAAGCCACAACACTGTGGAATATTGGTCAGCTTTTAGATTGTCCCAGTTGAAAAGGACTCCTACATTATTGCATGATAGCAAGGAAAGAGTGGTTTCATCTCAAAACCATTTTGAAATGATAAATGTGTGCTGCTTTTATTCATCAGTAACAGATGGAGAACAAGAAAAGTTGCAACAAATTACAAGACTACATTTTCCCATCACTTAGTCAGTTGCAGAAAAAAGTAAATCTTCTGTTTTCTGTAAAGCAAACTATTACCACCCTTATTAAGAGTACCATACAAGTTGAACTAAATTAATGTTTGCTTGCTGTGATATAATGAAAGTATGTCATTTGCGATCATCACAAACTTAACTACATTTTCTTTTGTTGGCATAGATCAAAACATGCTCCTTTTATACCCAAAAAGAAAAGTGTTTTTTGAGTGATGCACACTCAAATAGATAGACACAACCAAAATAAGCTAGAGCATGTATAAAGCTTGTATAAAATTCTAATTAATCACAACCATGCCATTCAACAGTGGAGAGCTACTTTAATTGAATGTTATAGAAAGTTAACAGCGATGAATCGTGGGTAATTGTTTCTTATGGTATGCCGAAACCACAATGTAGAAACTCTTGTGGGGTTCTGGGTGACTGCCCTGACATGAAAAAAGTGCAGGGTGTTCTTAATGTGAATTTTTGTCTACAGATAATTTAGTGAGAAAGCATCCCGATTATTAGCTACAGCTACTCAGACTGACCCCATTTTGGAAAAAAAAAACAACCGAAAATACCAAGCGCAATTAATATGATTGAAAAATTATTGTAGAATATGCATTTTATGGACTACTGTGCATGTTGTGTATGTCTTGAGTCTGCACTGTAAATTCCATGGGCCTTTTTTTTAAGTATGTTTGAAGTAATTGCCAGATGGATTTGTGATGAAGACTATTAAAAAAGGAGAATAAAAACAAAGCAACAGACAGAGAGCGAACAGATGTACAGCAGAGGCTTATGGTGGTGGAGTGTTTTTTAAATGAGAGCAATTTCTATAGGATTTAGCAATAATTATCCCAAAATCAGTCTAGTGGCCTAAATGTACAGTAAATACATTGGTAATTATCTACAGTAACAGTCGACATTATTTGCTATATATTGCTTTTATGCAGATTTAAAAATGGATTTAGTACATTTTTATATGAATTAAATATCTGAAAATGCTTTTTGTCAAGTCCAGCATTTGTTAGAGAAAGTATCTGACATTACTAAGCAAAAAAAAAAAAAAAAAAATCCATAAAAAGCTTTAAAATGGCCCTTTAATAATTACATTTCATGTGGTTAATCAAAAATTTTTTTTTATTTTGTTGGAAAATGTTGAGAATTTTTACTAGTGGTCGACTGATATATCCCAGAGGCTGATATCGTGCAATAATCGGCCGATAAATTTTCCCGTTTGGCCGATTAGTTTCTTAAGCCGTGAGGGCACCAAGAATCACCTGCTTGCATGTGAAGGAGCCGTCTAAGACATGTAAATGACCAATCACAGTTGGTTTTGTTGTTACCTGTCATCACGTTACTACGATAATAGACTGATGTGCAACACAGTCTAATTTAAACAGTCTGCATATCTGTGCCGTGACAGATGCGTTTGAGCTCATAATGTTAAAGTACTCATCTGTTTCATTCTCTCTCTTTCTCTCCTCAACAGTTCCCTGTAACTTTTAATTCTCCTGTCTAATCTCTAAAGGCAAGTATCAATAAAACTTCTATCAAATATCGTCTGCAAATATGTGGATATCTTGTTTAAACAGATGTAATTCATGAACCTAACAAAACATACCCAAATCCAGCATTTTTTCTTCCTGTGGAGCTCTCCTATATCTTACTCTGAAGCGTGTATTATAATAGCCTGGATCAAAACTCAGTTCCTCTGATTTACGAATGTTGCATGACAGCCAGTTTGTGACTCTTCAAGCAGGCAATCTGGGCCATGTAAACTAGAAGCGGTCAGTAGATTGCTGCTTTTGCTGGATCCGCACTGGTGTGTGAAATGAACTTCAACGTAAAAGCGCTTCATGTGCACTATATGTAAATATCATATTCACTGTGCAGTAGAGTTGAAGTACTCGAGTTCGGACTTGAGTCATGAGTCCAATTTGAATGGACTTGGACTTGTCACAGACTCGGATGCATTTTTACTTAGACTTGACTCAGACTCGAGCCTTTCAGACTTTTGTGATGCAATGAAAAACAAACAAACAAACAAACAAACAAACAAAAAAATAACGTAACATAGGGTGACCATACGTCCTCTTTTTCAGACCTAAAAAAAGCATCTGGCCGGGATTTCAAAACTGCCTCTAAATGTCCGGGTTTTGACTTTGTCTTCATAATGATGTGCTCTCTACAGTTAGTACTATCATACATTCTGTGTATCTGATACAATGCGCATCAGTTTACACGCGTATATGTCCTTACGTGTGATTATTCTGGCTGAGAGCAGCAGCACGCACTCTTCTAAGTACTTTTTTAACTCTCTCACCCATGTGCCCGTGCTGTATGTGTGTGTGGGAAAGAGATCGCCATTCGCCAGACGTGCTCTGCCACTCTCATCCAGAAATATCAATAACGTAAGTACACCTTAAAAATTACGTTCCCCAACTCTGCAAATTATTAAATAGAACATGTTTTATCAAACTCACGCTTACTACACAGAGTCATTTCTTACTGAAAATGTTGACCATATCGAGACAAAATCAAATGTACTACATATCAGGGACATTTAAACTAATATGACAGATGAAATAGACCATGATGGAAATTGTACAACTCAGTCCCATATTTGGAGCGCAACATCTGTGTGTTACCTGTAAAGCTGGCACTTGCTTTTCTATGGTAAAAAAGTCAGATAATACAATGAAGAACACAAGTGAGGGGAGAAGTCTCTATTCACCTATTATCCATACTAAATATAATGTGAAAAGAACAAAACGTCAGCCCAAGGTGAGTTTGATCTTGACTTTAGGGAAGTAGGCTATACCTGGACACAGCAGGAGGACTGAAAAGTGTGACGTGTAGTACTGTAGTATATAAATCTTTTTTTAATTGGATCTGATCTTTTCTGTTTTTATTTTCTGTTGTTGTATTAAATTTTATGAGCATTATTAAATGTTTTAATATGACCATTTATTCAATGTATTAAACACATTAAATGTATTTAATTAATTACATTAAATGTATTTCACCCATAATTTTAGATAAAACTAAACTAAATTGAATGGACAAATTGAAAATGAAGTAGAAATAAAAACTAAATTAAAATTTAAAATAATAATAACTCTGGTTGTAATGACTAATGCAGCTTTCAATTTCTTTGGTTGTGAGTGGAGGGGAAAAACAACGAATAATTGAAATTTCAATAGAACGCAATAAGAAGTGTGTTGAAGGACAGATTTGTCTTCATACACCTAAAGCATATGCTTTCATTCTGAAACCACTTTGAAATTTGTTCAGCAGGATACTAATCATTTTTGCATTTATATTGACAAATTGTTTTTCGTAGTTGTGAAGGTTAAAATAAGGTTAAAATAAGCTTAAAATATCGATGTTGTGTTACGGTTACAATTTTAATTCAGATTCTTGAACAGATTCATTCGGATTCGACTCGGACTCGGGCTTTTATGGACTCGGTTTTGAGTCCGACTCGGCCCCTTTTGGACTCGGACTCGACTCGGACTTGATTGTTTAAAGACTCGGATTTGACTCGGACTCGACTAAAGTGGACTCGAACCCTACACTACTGTGCAGTGTATCTACAATTAGTTTGAATCGGTCTTTTGTGAGAAAATGCGATTGCTAATGCACACGTGCCATCCGTGGTTGCTAAACTACTGTGTGCATTGCTATTTCCTTCGTCCTAATATATTAAAAATTTCTTTAAGTGCAAATAAATTATTAAAATTGGATGGCTAAACAGAAATCAAAAGAAACTTATATCTACCATTTAAAACACAATTGTATTTTTTTTAAAGATTATTTTGTGTGAAAATATAGCGCTTAATAAAATGTGTATACATTTTTTTAGCAGTTTTCTCTTTATGTTATTTACTATAATAAATTACTTTAATAAATTGTGATATATCGGCCTATCGGCCACCGTGCTCTCTGGACACTGGCATCTGCATCGGCTATTAAAAAACCCATATCAGTCGACCACCAATTTTTACATCCCTTCATTTCCTGATATAAAATTAGCTTGGTTTTGCTTGAGCTTGGACTTGTGTACTTTAAAAGTGATCAACAAATTCCTTAAAGGTGAAGTGTGTAGTTTTTTTTATCTTAAAATACTTTTTCCTATCTCAGTGTAATATACAGAGATAAGTAAGCTATTTGAAGGTTAATTCACCTGAAAATTGAAAAGTGAAAAATGTGGCTCTGTGATGGTATAAAAGCATTACTCTGGTGGGACTGTCTGTTTGTCCAACCAATGGTAGATTGGGGGGAGTGTATATGCATTATTACATTATTTATGCATTCTGTATGGTGAAGCTAGTGACATTGAAATTAACTCTTGTTTGGAGAAAAAGGTTAATTTTGCTAACTAAATTTAGTAAGTCTAATCCTTCTTAGTGTCAGGGCAATTTTTAGACACAGTGAGAGAGAACATTTTTTATATCTGCAGAACATTTTTTCATAAAACACATGAATCCTTGCCATTATAGCTCAAGACAGAGGCAGAGACCTTAGAAATAACTGCATCATGTATTATGCGTTTAGATTCCCTTGAATGTAACATGCTATATTCTGAATAGTGTTCTACTGTACCATACTACTCTTACTATTTGATTGCACTGCCAAAAGAAATTTTTACACAAACTTGGAGTAAAAATGAAAATAACCATTCTATTTATGGGATGATGACTTGATGCTGTTTGCTTAAATATGCAGCATAACGAGGTCATGGGACAACAATATAGCACACTGCTGTTTGAAACAGTTTATTGTCGAACAATGCCTACTGTTACATTTACTACTTTTATAACATATGAGCAGGTTTGGGGAGTAACGGAATACATGTAACGGGATTACGTATTTAAAATACAAAATATAAGTAACTGTATTCCACTACAGTTACAGTTTAAATCATTGGTAATTAGAATACAGTTACATTCAAAAAGTATTTTGATTACTGAAGAGGTTACTTTGCATTTTATTGTCATTTATTTAATTTAATATTTAGTCCTTTCAGATGGAAAACATTTATACCTATAAGTGATGCAATCCAAAGTGCATTTGAACAGCGGTGAAACACTTTCTTATGATGTGTTACATTCATACGAGCAGACAGAGAAGTAAGTTTGAAGTAAGTTTGGAGCAGAAGAAATAGAAATAAACCTTGTGTAAGTTGTCAGCTTTACGCTAAGCTAAAATGCTATTTATAGTAATTTTACATGCACATGTTACCAGGCACGATCATATTTTTTATCAAGAAAATTCACGTTAGATCATAATTTCTTTTTTTCTAATAAGACATTTGATATTGGGGCAAAAATCATATTCTTGATAATAATTTTTGTATTGTTTTCCTGTAAAAATATCTAAAAATCCTTAAAACAACATCAATTTGGTTAATCTTGTTTTAGAAACAACACTGCATAAGATATTTCGGTTTTTCAGAGAATGTATTTTTAACGTGTATTTTGGCAGAGTTTTTATAGTCAAAACAAGTGACAAAATCTACCAGTCCTGAAGAAGTAATCCAAAGTTTTTAGAATATGTTACTGACCTTGAGAAATCTAACGGAATACGTTACAACTTACATTTTACAGCATGTATTCTGTAATCTGTAGTGGAATACATTTCAAAAGTAACCCTCCCAACCCTGCATATGAGATAATGTATACTGCTTTTCTGGGAATTTAGCAATGACTTAAAACAAAGGTTGATGCCCCAATTTTAGTTTGTTTATGAGCTATTTAACTTATTTTTCAGGAAAAATAAAAGATTTTAAGCATTAAAAGTGGTTCACCAGGCCATTCAGTATAGTGACTGCTATGGAATTATTCTGAGATTAATTTGAATGTTTTATGAATCGACTCTGCTCTGGAAAGGATTGAGTTATTAATATAAATATCAAATGTAAGGATATAAAAATATCAAACTCACTGGCCTGTTTAGCTCTGTTAAATAGCTTGCCTTGGTTGTTCAATGTAAACATAACTGTTGCAATGTTTTTAAATCATCAGCAGTAGTAGATTGTTCAATGGACTTAAAATATATTACAGGCAAATCAGACAAACCAGCAAATGCCTCTTGAATCAACAAGAGGAAAATTAAATACTGGTTAAGGATAATGATAACTGCTTCCCCCGTTGTAACTTCCAATTTACTGTAATAACCTGGACCATGATCATTTTTGATGAACATCTCTGTCTTTCTGATTTAATGTCTTCCATTTGAGGAGAGTATTGTAAAGAAAATGTATTAATGTTCCTTCCTCTGCGTCACCTTTCTTCACCTCTTTTCACCCAGAGCATTTTGTCACTCCGTGACATAAAACATATTCCAAGAGAACTGAGAATCTGGGCCAATGGGAGATTTTATTAAAATATTATTGTCCACGTTGCACGTATATTTAATATTCAAGTAATTTATGTTTTGAGAGAAGTCTCGTGACACATTGGAAAAATCTGTGGGAAATACACTTCACAACCTTTCATCTGCCAAGATATTTAACCATTTTAGAGCCTTTCAATCTGAATAACAGCAGGTTTCCTTTTACCCTGGTGTTAAAGTGTTTTAAATGGGAAGTCTGTACAGTAAAATCTGCACCATTAGTGTCACCAAAGGGAATTGTAAAAATAAGGATTGTGTTCAAACAGGTTTCCCTAACAGTTGCCCGTCTGCCATTGGACTGATAACAGATAGTCCTGCCCCAAACTCACGCCATTAGTTGAGCCAGTGTAACAATGCCAGGTTGTCTGGATGCTCAAACAAATCGAACAATGTTTTTGGACTTGCTGGGATAGGGGAAAGGAATTTAACATAAAAAAAGTTATTGTCAAAATATGCCCAAATAACATAAAGGTTCTTTCAATTTAAACATCTTATTCAAACATATAGAAAATCTGGTTTCATCTAATGTACATGTGCATGTTGGTAACACTGAAACAACACAATCATGGCATAAGATATCCTACTTTAGTTTCAGCCTGTGTTTGATAGCCCACCCATCCAATGCCTGGCAGCTCTGTAAACATTTACTCATGCTATTAACACAGACTACTGAATTCAGCACTGTCTGACCACATATGACATAGTAGCTATAGTTAGAATATAATGTCTGACTTGTACCACTGCTGGGAAGCATTGTAACGTACATAAACCAATTCATTACTCATTGTAAACAATATACAGCTTTCACAGAAACAAATATACAACAGGGGTGGAGACAAATTAATTTCTTTGATATGTGAACTGGGCTTCAATACAAAAACAACCCCCATTTACAGATCCCAGATCTGAAAACACATTGGCTGCCATCCCATTCCCATGTGTTGAGCACATAGTAAACTGTGAGATATGTTTTGAAAGAGATGAGGAATATGATGTTGTGATAATTACAGGAATCTAAAAGAGAGTGACGCCACCTCTCAGTCACTTCATAGTTTGCTTCTATGTCTAAATTAAGATCTGATGATTCAGAGAGACTGAGAGAGGAAACCTGTTAAAGGAATATTGTGAGTTCAATACAAGTTAAGCTCACTCGACAGCATTTGTGGCATAATGTTGATTACCACAAAAATTAATTTGGACATGTCCGTCCTTTTCTTAAAAAAAAAAAAAAAAAAAAAGCAAGTATCGAAATTACAGTGAGGCACTTAAAATGGAAGTGAATGGGGCCAATTGTTGGAGGGTTTAAAGGCAGAAATTTGAAGATTATAATTTTATAAAAGCACTTACATTAATTCTTCTTTTAAAACTTACGTAATATTTGAGCTTTAAAGTTGTTTAAATTGTCATTTTTACCGTCAATTTATGATTTTAGGGTTTGTTGACATTACATCTTCATGGCAATGAAGTTGTAAAATTGGCTTCAGCTTTACACAGACAAGGTTACTAAGTGATTTTATCACACTAAAATCATAATATCACGCATATTGTTTATGTCATGTTATTGTTTAACGTTTATGGATTGTCCCCATTCACTTCCATTGTAAGTGTCTTGCTGTCACCCAGATTTTTCCTTTTTTTTTTTAAGAAAGAAAGGAGGGGCAAGTCAAAATATATTTTTGTGGTAATCAATACTATACTAAAAATGTATGCAGCATCCCCAAAAAGTATTTGGACACATAAAGACCCCATGAAAACACTTTATAAGGGCATATTAATACATTTCGTATTGAAACAGGTAGTTTGGGACATGTCAAAAGAGTTTGCCCCCTCCCCACCCCCTTTTTTAAATAGTCAATAGGCTTTAGTTTCGTCACAGCCTTGAACAATGACTCTCATTCTAGGAAGCATCTGATTGGACAAAAATCTGTGTAATGCAGGTTGAGTCATCAGTATTTTTTTGGTCCATTTTCCTGAAAGAGAAAGACTGTACATTTTAAATGTGTTTTTCTGCTAAAGGTGAATTTATTCAGTAGGTACACAAGCATATAAATGGCCTCAGTGCTAATAAGCAGGGCATGAACAAGAACTACAAAACTCTGATTATGATTTCATGTCTTTAAGACACTTAAAATGTACAGTATGAATGCCCTTCACAAGCATAAGCACACTTCTAACAGGCAACACATTTCACAAAAAGAAGTTTATATGGATAAAGATACATGGTTTGAAATGAAGACCAAAAGTATTTGGACACATTCAGCTTGTCAAACTTAGTGGAATGTGTCCATAATTAATGTGATGAACTACAGGACACCTGTGTGAACTTGAGGGGGAATGACCTCATACATTCACTAAAAAATACTTCCAGACCAGTTGGTTGAAAGTAATTGCAAGTTAGTATTGAGAAAAAGTCTGCCATCATTTGTCTGCAGATGCCAGTTTTGATATTACAGTACATTACCTAATATAATGACATTCATACATTTTTAGTGTTGAAGTGTCCAAAAACCTTTGGGGCCACTGTAACTGCCCCAGCTGCTCTTGTCGCTGTTGTGTAGAAGATTCTTAGTCGTGTATTTTACCTAGCAATTTTAGTTCTTATGTAAGATTAAATGCTGCAGTGACCAAATCTATGTTGTTTTAAAAAGGGTTGACAATGGATGAATCAGACTGTGGACATTAATACAGATGTGATCAGTTTCAAAACACGATAACATCAGACATTCTCTCTTTTAAAGTGAGCCTACAGCTTTGGATTGTCTTAAAAGGGAAGGAAACAACAGAATGATTGCATTATATAATCATCTGATTTCTATATTTGGTGGTGAACCTTTTTCATTTAAGATCTCATTAAAAAGATGTGCAAATACATTTTGAACAATCAAACTCAGATGTGAAATGCACCTTTGATTAGACTTCTGACTTTTCGTGTTGGGAATAAAACAATAAAATTTACATCTAGATTATTTTCTGAAAATGTGAGTAGGGCTTGCCTGTGCAAAACTCACAGCCATAATACCAGGGTGTTCTAAGTGGTTGCCAGTGCATTGCAATGAATTTGCTAGAGTGTTCTGAGTGGTTGTTAGAGCATTGCTATGCGTTTGCTAGAGTGTTCTGGGTGGTTACAGGGCTGTTGCTATGCAGTTGCAAAGATGTTCAGAGTGATTGGCTGTGCATTGTTATGCAGTTGCTACAGTGTTCTGGGTGGCTGCCAGGGTGTTGCAATACAGTTTCTAAAAAGGCTTGGAAAAGCCATGGAAATGAATAAAATCTTAAAAGTCAGGGACATTTTTATAATGAATATGTGTTTTCTAGTTATGCTTGGCTCTAAAATATTTCAAGCTAAACAGAGTAAAACTTGCTTGCAAGCCATATTGATTTCTGATTTGTGAGCATTTTTTTCCTTCATTTGAGTTGGTTCTTTTCAGCGAATCGATTAAAAATGGTCTGAATGATTCAGTAGCGATTCGTTAGCGATCTGAGTTTTTTTTTTTAAGCCTTATCCAGGAAACACAAAGACCTGCAAAGGTCATGGAAAAGTCAGAAATACATTGTTCAAAAAGTGTAGGAACCTTTTAAGATGTTTAGAGTGGTTGTTAGTGCACTGTTAGCGGTTGCTAGGATGATATTTACTGGTCCAAATCAAAAGTGCCCACCCTGAAGTCTCTATAATATTGGCCCTGAGATATGGCTTGGGTCTTTCGATGTCTAGTCTAAGGGATTTTTTTCCACCCATAAGTCTGAAAAGTAACATCATACCCTTTCCCAACAATCCACATGATTTGAGGTCTCATTCATGTCTGTAGCTCAAACTAAAGTTTAATGCTCGGGGCTTGTTGAAATCCCTAAGTATGAGCAATGGCAGTTATGCTTGGCTTAGCAAGCACATTTAATTAAAAAAAAGTCCACCTCCTGCTTCTATAATACTGTCAAATACATTTAACAAGGAATGAAAAGAAACCGTTAGCACATGCCACTAGATACAGGCCAGTTGGATTTGATAAGGAGTTCTGAGAAATTATTTAATTTGTGAGAACTCCATGATGGGAAATGGGCTCAATGGGCGGTGAGGGGAATCCTTTAATCGCTTTTTCATCCCCTTTGTCACCCATTGTGAGGGACAGAGTAGCACTAGTCAGCTCTTTAGCCAGTTTCATTTGTCTGCAGGTGGCATCAGTTTTCTATGTTGTCCAAACCTATGGTTTGGAGGCTGTCCTGAACTTCACCTGTGGCTGCTACCTCCCCATTCCTCAGAATGTTCCACAAACACTCCAAACTGTGCCAACTCTTTACATCTTGGCCACATTGGAGATACTGGTGCAGTGAAAACCAAGGCGCAGATTATGAAGTACATGAAATGTACTGTAATAACATATCCATCGACAAAGTCAGTCAAGTTGTCATACGAGAAAATACGAATTAGATTTCGGCAGCTACATAATGTGTAATGGTTCTTGATATGATTTGAAAGGATGACTTTATTTAGCCTTGATGTTGCCTTGCTCTGTACTGCCTGAAAAGGGAGCTCCCTACTAAGGAGCCGTTCACACCGAATGCATTCTTGTGCTAAAAAAAAAGCAAGACACCGTGCCATAGATATAACAGAACACAGGTGTCACAATTTTAACAATTGAAGTTCTTTTTAATAATAATAATGATAATAATAAACATTTTATAGCTCCTAAAGGCACTTTGCATACAATATTTATCAAATAAAAAGGATATAGAAAATAAAATAATAAAAAGTACACAATAAAAACATGTATATAAAGAAATATGAATAATAAAAACAAAAATAGAAAAATAAAGCAGTCAAGTAAAAGTTTTAAGATAGGATTTTAAAATGCTTAAATATAAAAGTGCTCCTCTAATTTCACTTTGTAGCGAGTTCCACAATTTTGGAGTATTGGAAGAGAAAGTCCTTGCCCCAATAAAATATAAACGTGTCTGAGGGACAGCTAAGAGAACTTGACGCAGTGTTTCTGCTCGAGACGCTGAAAAAAAATAGTGTTAACAACCAATTTGTCAACTTCCTAACTGAAAAGGAACCTTGTGACATATTTGGGCCATGTCCACACTAATATGTTTTAGTTTGAAAAATATTGATTTTGCTACGTTAACACCTATCATCCACACATGAAAGGCATTTTCCTTCACCAAGGCAGAGCGTTTTAAAATGCTTTCCACTACTGTATAAATGGAAAGTGATGACGTTTGAAAATGGATTATTTTGGATGTGGCCTTGGAGCGCTCTACATAGCTAGCAATTCTGTATGTCCAACAAATAGTGCTCTTCATGTGAACCGCTCGAGAGACTCGTCCTGCCATTAATTTGCCATTAGCATGTTGCTAAGCTAACAATTCAATTCTCTAATAAGTGTAAACAGGCAGTAAAAATGTCAATTTTGTAAAAAAAAATAAAAAGATTGACACTTTTAGGTACTGAGTAAATTATATTTATAATCAACATTTATATCGCTTTATCCACCATCTTGGATATATTTTTTCAATTGAGGCTACGTATGATGCTGCCTTTGTTTTTAGCCAAAATTAGATGTTTTTGGCTTAAAGTATACTTGGTCTGCATTGCTAATCGGAACGTGCAGTGTGCGTGATGCAAATTTCTTCATCTGCGCGGACTGTCTAGGCATGGCCCGTTGCACATGCCGTTGACTGTACTAAAATAGTATCACAAAGCAGTCATGCACATGCGTCGAACACATCATATTTGCTCGCGGCCCAAAGAGTATACTTTGAAGGGCAACACGGTCAAAAGGGCATGATCCAATACGGAACTCAGACTACCTGGGCCTTTAGAAGGCAGCAGAATTATCCTGCCTACCTTTTAGAGCAGACTTCATTTTAGTATCATGCCTGTGATGCCTTAAAATGTTGGCTATGCAGAAAGCTGGAAAAGTTTTGGAAAAGTTGTTACATCTGAACTACTATAGTATAAGGCTCCTGAGTCTTATTTACGTACTTGATAAATCCTTATTTTTTTTTTAGTACAACAGATTTTACAGCAAACTGAAACCAGTCAAATAAAGAACTTTGAATCAATTAAAGCTTGCTTTACCAGACAATGGGCTTAAAGGTGTAGTTCACCAAAAAATGAAAATTCTGTCATCATGAATCACCCTCTTGATGTTACAAACCTGTATAATTCTTGTTTCTTCTATTAAACACAAAAGATGTTTTGCAGAATGTTAGCCTGAGTCACCATTGTCATGGTATTGAAAAAAAAGATGTCATAAAAGCGAATGTTGACTGAGACTAACATATTGTAATATCCAGTGGCGAATTCTTAGGGCCAGCAAAGCCATCTCTGCTGGCCTAACATGCCTAATAAATAAATATTTTTTCATCCTTTCATTCTCATTCACTTTTCTGCCTTTTGTATTTTCAATCGCTTTCCACTCCTAATTAATCTACAAACGAATAGCAAAAAAAAAAAAAAAAAAAAAAAAAAACGAAATGTTTATCCAATCAGAATTTATTCCTTGATGCTTACAAGCAAAGTTTGACAGCTGTTTCTCAAATCGCATATCTGAAGCCGAGCTCGTTAAGATCCCGTTAGGCCTTCAGAATCCCTCAACAGTGCAAGTGAATAGGCATCTAAAGTAACATTGTCAGATTCATCAGCCAATCAGACTGATTTAATTTTTCTTGGTGGGTGTGGTCTTTAGGATATGTCCCAGTTGAGGCCTTCTAGCTGGCCTTGAGTGACGCAATCTCGCTTTAAGTGATGTACGTAATTTGAAATCGAAGAGAGCGAGATCTATAGCTGACGAGTCGGCTGTCATCACTGGTCCTATCGCCATTGAGAAAGAGATCCTTTTGGATTTAAAAACCCGAGATGTAAACAGGAAAGGCGGGCTGATTTTCACTTCAAGCAAACTGGTAAGTGCTTTTTGCGTTGTTATAGCAACATCAGGAGCTTTCTAAGTGTAAATTAGGCTGGCTGGAACATTCAGTGTTGCTTCAAGTTTTGAAATGTACCCTTACGAAAACAAATTATTGCAAGCAACATTTAAATCACAAATATTATTAGATAGCTTTTTCCTGGTATTATACCTCCTTGGTTTTGTCTTCATTGCATGGACATGTTTTAAAATTGTTAATTGGTATTATTAGTTGGCTATGACATAATGTATGATGTCCATAGGCATAGGGTGTCTTATTAATTATGAAACAATGTTTTCTTAATGGCACAAATCGCACTGAAGGCCTAGACTTAAAGCACAGGCCACCACTGGTAATATCTAACATCTCCTTTTGTGTTCAACGGAATAAAGGAAGTCATTATATTGAAACAACATGAGGGTGAATAAATCATGACAGAATTTTCAATTTGGGGTGAACTATCCCTTTAAGTGCCAAACATTTGCTTTTGATTTGGAGATATTTTGTAATCTTTTAGAAATGTTTATATTGGGATGAATCAGATCTTAAGCAAATCATCTTTTACCACTGCATTTGTGGATTTCCAGGAGAGGGATTATGGGAAAGTGATATTTGTCCTAATTAGATTCGGGCAGGATTTGAGAGGCTTTAGCAGCCTTCCGAAGAGCAATTCTCTCCGTGACTCGAACATACATTTCGGAAAGTTTTGCAATTTAGCATTTTGACAAAATGGTTTAAATCCCACTGCCAATAAATATTTTGTGGCTGCCTGTATGTGTCTTTGGCAAGGTAGTTGAGACTAGTTTACAGTGGGCACGTGTGTTTGTTTACTTCTGGGAAACAGAGAGAGGGTCAGAGCGTGCAAGCGCAAGGATCTTCAAACTGCAGTGTTACTGGTGCCGGCTCAGGACTACTTTCTATCCAGACACATTATGCTCGGCCCTGTTCTGGGAGACAAAAGGCACAGGGAGTAACACACATCTCAAACGACAAAACTTTGAAAAGGTCTTTCGCTGAGTCATACAGCAGTTTGAACTGATCAAGTCAGTAGTGTCCTTTTTAGCACTTGTTTAATTTTTTTTTTAACATTAGCATAATGTTGGTGCTGCTTTTTACCATGCAATGAAAGTGAATGGTAATCAGGGTCCATTAAGCTCCAAAATAAAAAGCACCATAAAAGTTATCAATACATCTTGTGCGCTATTTTGCCATACAATAGCTTTGTGTTTGTTATTCACTTATCTTTTCCACCACAGCTCTTATATCTCATTCACATATATTTGAATACAGTTGTGCTCAAATGTTTGCATACCCTTGGAGAATTGGTAATATATGTACCATTTTTAAAGAAAACATGAGTGAGCAAGCAAAACACATTTCTTTTATTTCTTATGGGATTCATATTCAACTGTAGGATATAACAGAATGGCACAATCATAAAACAAAACATGGCAACAAAGAAAAAAATGAAATGACCCCTGTTCAAAAGTCTGCATACCCTTAGCTGTTAATACTGTGTATTGCCCCCTTTAGCATCAATGACAGCGTGCAGTCTTTTGTAATAGTTGTCTATGAGGCCCCAAATTCTTGCAGGTGGTATAGCTGCCCATTTGTCTTGGCAAAATGCCTCCAGGTCATGCAAAGTCTTTGGTCGTCTTGCGTGAACCGCACGTTTGTGATCTCCCCAGAGTGGCTCGATGATATTAAGGTCAGGAGACTGTGATGGCCACTCCAGAACCTTCACCTTTTTCTGCTGTAACCACTGGAGGGTCAACTTGGCCTTGTGCTTAGGGTCATTGTCATGCTGGAAAATCCAATAGCGTCCCATACGCAACTTTCGTGCAGAAGAATGCAAATAGTCAGCCAGTATTTTCTGATAACATGTTGCATTCATCTTGCCATCAATTTTCACAAGATTCCCCGTGCCTTTAGAGCTCACACACCCCCAAAACATCAGTGAGCCACCACCATGCTTCACAGTGGGGATGGTATTCTTTTCACTATAGGCCTTGTTGACCCCTCTCCAAACATAGCACTTATGGTTGTGACCATAAAGCTCTATTTTGGTCTCGTCACTCCAAATTACAGTGTGCCAGAAGCTGTGAGGTGTGTCAAGGTGTTGTCGGGCATATTGTAACCGGGTTTTTTTATGGCACTGGTGCAGTAAAGGCTTCTTTCTGGCAACTCGACCATGCAGCTCATTTTTGTTCAAGTATCGTCGTATTGTGCTCCTTGAAACAACCACACTGTCTTTTTCCAGAGCAGCCTGTATTTCTCCTGAGGTTACCTGTGGGTTTTTCTTTGTATCCTGAACAGTTCTTCTGGGAGTTGTGGCTGAAATCTTTCTTGGTCTACCTGACCTTGGGTTGGTATCAAGAGATCCCCGAATTTTCCACTTCTTAATAAGTGATTGAACAGTACTGACTGGCATTTTCAAGGCTTTGGATATCTTTTTATATCCTTTTTCAGGTTCCATTACCTTGTTACGCAGGTCTTTTGATAGTTCTTTTCTGCTACCCATGGCTCAGTATCTAGCCTGCTCAGTGCATCCATGTGAGTGCTAACAAACTCATTGACTATTTATACACAGACAATAATTGCAATTTAAAAAGCCACAGGTGTGGGAAATTAACCTTTAATTGCCATTTAAACCTGTGTGTGTCACCTTGTGTGTCTGAAACAAGGCCAAACATTCAAGGGTATGTAATCTTTTGATCAGGGCCATTTGGGTGATTTCTGTTATCATTATGATTTAAAAAGGAGCCAAACAACTATGTGATAATAAATGGCTTCATATGATCACTATCCTTAAATGTTTTTTTGCATGATCAGTCATATTTTCAAAATCATTGCCATAATTTCACAATTTCTGCCAGGGTATGCAAACTTTTGAGCACAACTGTACGTTATTTCAAGGCGTGTTACTCCAAGTTTGACCTCAATAGAGCTGTTCAGCATGTAGCCCAAAAACTCAGAACAGAATTCACCATGGGTCCTCTCAGGATTTTCCTATGGGTTTTTGAACTTATGAGAAAAATAAGGTCTGTGGTAAACATTACTTGATATGTTGATGTTCTGTTCTACAACATAAACTACACACAGTCATACCTCAAATGTGAATTTTTGAAGCCGTATTGAATTACATACTTTGAAAAAAAAAACAAAAAAAAAAACAACAATGCACAGAGGCTTCAAAATTCACATTTGAAGCAAGACTGTATGTAATTTATTATGTTGTAGAACAAAACTTCACATATTGTCAAGTAATGTTTACCAAAGACCTTATTTTACACATAAGTTTAAAATGACCCAAGATGCAGAATGGCAATGAAAGGTGTTTTAATAAAACAAAACCAACAAAATACAAACAAAACTTACAAGGGATAAATTAAATAAAACAAGACAACAAAATAAACGAAGAACAAACTGACTAGAAAAACTGGAATAAACAGGAAACATAAACTCACAAGGGAGAAACTAAAATAACAGGAAGAGAAAAAAACAAACCGACTGGGCAAACTAGACAAGAACAAACACAACTGGACTGGAGACTGAACACAACAAAATGATCTGACAAGGAAGACGAGACAAAGGAGAGAATATAAAGGGAAGGAAGGATTGAAAACAGGTGCTGCCCATAAACACAAGCAGTGCTGCCATGACAACGCTGATTGCATTGCTGAGCAACACCTGTGGGAAACACAGGGAAGGAGGAAAACAAAAGCACATGGACAACCTGAGAGATGGGTGGAGAAAACTGTCACAATCCTGCCAGATCAAGAATAAAACAAGAACAAAACGGCAGGATCATGACAACCCCAGTATAAAAACCCATAGGACAATCCTGAGGGAACCCATGGCGAATAAGACTTCCGGGTTCGCCTACAAATTGACGTCTTGGCTGAAAATCTCTATAGTGACAAACGTTATTGGTTGATTGGAGCCTCGTAACTAATCACTATGCGGTAAATTTGAATATGTGCATATTCAAATTAGTGATGGGAAGATCGGATCATTTTACTGACTTGAATCTTTGAGTCTCGTTCAGCAAAATGAATGAATCGTTATTCAAGTCATTTCATTCATTTGAGCAGAATTCAATTAAAATGTTATATTTTCAATAGCCAAATCCCCCGCCTCCCCCCCACCCAACACGTCTAGTTACGCAAATTCTGATTATAGTCCCAATAAGGAAAAATTGATAATGCAGCCAAGGACAAATTATGAGAAAGAGAAATAATTAGTTCACCTCTGGAATCTTCTTGTCCGAGTTGTTCGTTCTTTTGCCACATGACAGCCATATGTGCATAGCGTATATGGTGGTCACATGACAAAAGAACGAACGACTCAGACCAGAAGACTGGAGAGGTGAACTAATCATTTCTGATTCCTGTGTGAGCAATACATAGCATTTACAGCTGTCAAGTGACAAAAGAACGAATGACTCGAACCAGAAGACGGGAGAGGTGAACTAATCATTTCTGATTCCTGTGTGAGCAATGCATAGCGTATATGGCTGTCACGTGACAAAAGAACGAACGACTCGAACCAGAAGACTCCAGAGGTGAACTAATAATTTCTGATTTCTATGTGAGCAGTGCATAGCGAATATGGCTGTCACGTGACAAAAGAACGAAGGACTCGGACCAGAAGACTCGAGAGGTGAACTAATAATTTCTGTTTCCTGTACAGCGCATATGCGGTTTTCACATAACATACAAACGGTGGTTGCGCAATGCACATGCGCGGCCATGTAAGATTTTATGTCTTCCTTAGTCTGTGCACTATATTCCAAGTCTTCCTCATACTATTTGAATTAGCGATGGGTCGTTCATGAACGATCCATTCATTTTGAACGAATCTTTTATGTGACTCAGAATAACGAGTAGTCTCAAAGAGTGATTCCACAAAATGAACAAATCACTCTTTGAGACTACTCGTTTATTCTGAGTCACATAAAAGATTCGTTCAAAATGAACGAATCGTTCATGAATGACCCATCGCTAATTCAAATAGTATGAGAAAGACTTGGAATATAGTGCACAGACTATGGAAGACATAAAATCTTACATGTTTGAAATGACATGAGGTTGAGCAAATGATGACTGAATGAACCATTAAAATTATTAGTTTAAGCACTGTCCATTCTAAGAATCATTTTAATAGTTCACAAGCACAGAAAGAGCAAGGTGTTAATCTAATCAGACTTTAACATCCCATACCACTTTGAAATGACATTTTAAGAGGTTAATATAGTAGTTAAGAACACTGGCTGAACAACTTTGCAGTTTTTGGCAATAGGAGAAACCAGAGCAGTGTTCTGGAAGAGAAGATACATGGTCTTGCAGTGATTAACAGCTGTGTTTAGAAATCTAAGCAAACACTTCACTTCATCAGCATCTCATCAACGCCTCATAACCAAAGATGAATTCTCTTCAAATAATCTACAATATGGCAACATTTTATAAATATTCGTGTTTATCCTATGGCAATATTCAACAATTTGTTTTGATACAGCTGTTTCGAATGCTAACAGGACCATTGATATCATCTGCTAAGCACTAACAGAGCTCACACCTAAAGCAAACACATTTTCTATCTTCATACTTTAAAATGAACACTCGCTTTACCACCATGGTGGCCTTAGAAATGATAGACTTATAATTGAAGCCTTAAACTGAGAAAGTCATTCCTACAACAAGATTTTAGACCTTAATACTAGTGCTCGTGAAGTGAATACATGTGAGATCTCGCCCTGAGCTTTGCAGATGTCTTTGTGGATACAGTTCAAAGTTTTAACACACAGCCAGCTCACAGGTGTTTGGCCAAGAACTCTGTATTTATAAAAGCCTCAAAAAATGGATGTGAAAGTCTAAAAATGTCAGGCACTGTTTTCATTTTGTAAACCTGTGAAAACAGGATAAAAGAGCAAACCCACCGAGCTCAGTTCATCATTTCACCCTAAACAAGCGGAGGTAAGCTCAGCATGTTAACATGCCTGGCGTTTTCCCAGAGATCTCAAACTGACTTCTGAGCAGCTGCCACGTGGAAGGCAAATATGTCTTTAGGAGGCTGGGATAAAAGAATGCTATGCAAACAATGTGAATGTCAAGCACCTTTCAAGTATGTAAAAGCTAGATTTTTCAACTAATAATAATATAAATTAGATCAAATTATTAAACTATGCAAAATAAAAACATACACCGAAGGTAAGGGAACAGTTTATTTAAAGGAAAGTTCTGTCATAATTTACTCACCCTTAAGTGGTGCTGAACTCATATGGCTTTCTTATTTCCTCTGAACACCAAAGGAGAATTTGAGCAGAATGTCCAAGCTGCTCTCTTGCATACAATGAAAGTAGATGGGAACCAGGGGCTGTAAATCTTCAAGCATGACAAAAAAGTATCGTCATAAAAGTAGTTCTAGAATAACTCCTAGACTTCTAGAAAGTAAAGCGTCGTTAAAATTGTTGTAATTTTTCACACTCAGTAATGTTTGGGATTTGTCTACTATCAATGTCAAACAGTGTATGTACATGCATCACAGGAGATATAAACTCACTGAGCACTTTATTAGGAACATCTGTACACCTACTTATTCATGCGATTATCTAATCAGCCAATCGTGTGGCAGCAGTGCAATCTATAAAATCATGCAGATATGGGTCAGGTGCTTCAGCTAATGTTCACATCAACCATCAAAATTGGGGAAAAAAAATTATATTGGTGATTTCGACTGTGGCATGATTGTTGGTGCCAGACGGGCTGGTTTGAGTATTTCTGTAACTGCTGATCTCCTGGTATTTTCATGATCAGCAGTCTCTAGAGTTAACTCAGAATGATGTCAAAAATAAACAAAAAACATCCAGTGAGTGGCAGTTCTGTGGACGGAAACACCTTGTTGATGAGAGAGGTCAACAGAGAATGGGCAGACTGGCTCAAGCCGACAGAAAGGCTACGGTAACTCAGATAACCCCTCTGTACAATTGTAGTGAGCAGAATAGCATCTCGGAATGCGCAACACATTGAACCTTGAGCTGGATGGGCTACAACAGCAGAAGAACACGTGGAGCACTTTATTAGGACCATAGTGTTCCTAATAAATTGCAGTGAGTGTACTATATATCAAGTTTTCTGAAGCATTATGATAGCTTTGTGTGAGGATTAGACTGGAATTTAAGTCATTATTCACTAAAAACCTTTCTTGACTGCCATGGTCACCATTCACATTCATTGGGCTTCATTCTTCTATAAGTAACTCATTAAGTGTTCCACAAAAAAAGGAAGTCACATGGTTTAAAATGGAATTAGGGTGTGTAAATGATGATAGAATTTTCATTTGAGGGTTTTCACAATTTCAGTTTCACAGAATATTTCTATAAACTATGCATAATAAATATATACATATATCAAAGGTAAAGGAATGGTTTAATTAAAGCATATTGTGTGGATTTCACATGCAATTAGTGCGTATTTCTTGTCAATTCAACTCAGTCAACAGGCGTTTAAAATCGACAAGTGTTTACCCTCTCTTAGGGTGCCAGGCTCTTAAAACTAAAGCCTTTGACTGACTAAAGCCTATATTAACCCACATACATGGATGTCATGTGAATGTAAATAAGGCTTATGTGCAGAAGCAGGGTCACTAAATTGTCTCACATTTCTCCAGCGCTAGATCATCAAAGCCTCCTTAAGCCAGATCTCTTGAGGGCTACCAAGGGTTGGCCCCTGGGCACTCTCCAGCAACCTGACAGCCCTACTCCATTCTCTCTAATACGTGCTAATTGCATTCCCTCTTACTCACTAGATGGGAGGAATGTGCATGTTATTTCTGCTCCATGGCCCATCGGCAGAGTCCGGCTTTGAAAGTAAAAGCACAGCTCTGAGCATCAGAAAGGTACATGGAAGGTACATTATGAAACAAACACTTCTTTAAACTTCTAAGTTAAAACTGCTAGGTGGGAACATGTTTAACAATTATTATTTTATTTTTTTAATCAATGACATGCTCAGGACAAGACACATTTTTCTGGACTCTTGAGTTTCAATGGACCTTTACAGCACAGGGCTTTTCCAGCTATTTGACACATCTGGCTAACCTGAGTCTGGGCTTTTTTCAGAGGATGGATTTACAGTAAAAGGTTTAAAGATCAAATTTAGATCAAGGGGTAATTACCTAGAACCATGCCTTTGTTGAAGACAGGCTTATCTGGAGAAGTATAATCACAAGCTTTTGTGATGTTAATGCTTGCCAACAGTACCATGTTATATGGCTCCACGGAGGGATAACATTTTGTATTTGTTTTTTTTTTCAAAAAGGGAAACATTTCTTTGCATAGCATTTGTCATTAGACTGAATCCCACGGGAGCACCTGGGAGTTTACTAAGGGATTTTACTAAAGGACTTTAAGAACTCTCAGGGGGCATTATTCTATAGCAGAGATGTGGACTCAAAACTCATGACTTTTACTTAAGTCAGACTTGTTATTTCAATGACTTGTTTCCCAAATACTAGAATAGTGTTCCTGTAACTGGTAGAGCACAGTGCCAGCAATGCCAAGGTCATGGGCCAAAATGTATGCATTTGCCAAATGCATTTGTGTAATGTAACATATAAAATGTATTTGCAATATCCAAGTAAACAAGTAATATTGGCTCCCAGGGGTGGAGTGTTCAGCCTTTCGGCCCCTTTCAGCCCCGTTTTACTGCCGGCCCACTGCGTAAAGTCCCGGTTCTCCCTATGGCAGTCTGCCACTGTAATCGCACCTCTTTGATATTAACAGCTAAAATTTGCACTGCACACAAAAACTGGCACAGTGACACAACTGTTAATTTCCCAGCAGTTTTGTTATTCCTGTTACTGTTGTTATCTAGCTAGCTAGCTATATTTGGTATTTAATTAATTTACACACCCACTGTTACAGATATGGATGCCATAAATCAGTGTATTATTGAAAACTGTTAATATTGCTGTTTGGCCAATAGCTTGCCAGAATTGCTTAACATTTGGTTGGTGTCTTAGGACTATAGTATGAACTAATATAGCCAACTTAAAATTTTTCTTTCTGTTTGATTACCCACTAGTCTGTATTTTTTCAAACCCTCTCAGAAAACACATTTGCAAAAATTTTTTTTTAAAAGATTTAAAGCTGCTCAAATTTATCCTTTTTTTACCTGACAGATATCACTGAAATAAGTCTTTCAGCCTAAATTTAGAAAACTTATAGGCGTCTCTCTGCTAATGGTGTGACTACCTATTTGTCCAAACTGTACAAATGGTATATGGGGAAGTGTTAGGGAAACCTCAGTGAAAACAGTCATTGTTTTTGCAATTCCATTTGTTGATGCTGGTGGCACAGAAATTGCACACTTCCCCTTTAAGATATAGCCTAAAGTTTTTTTTTTTAAAGCAATCACTATGCAAGACTACCCCTAAATAGCACTTTAAATAGTAATTTACTCCCAGAGTCAAATATGTAAACACATTTAGAACAGCGTGTAAGAAGAAGAAAATACATGCAACATTTAACTTTAGCTTACAACTAGATTCAACATTGTATTTCCAAGTGCCGGCAGTTGTGGGGAGCAATAACACAGACACACGCAGACTTAGTTAGAAGATTAATTTAAAACAGCAAACATTCTATCTAGTCATGTAACTGCAATGCTTGAAAAATGTATCTTGATGTCTTTGTGATTCAGAACTTCAGAATCTAGGACAACAGATGCTCAAGTAAATGGGGAATATCCGTTGTTAGGATTTGTGTGACTAATGGATATTTGTGTATGGAATTTTCAGATCAGGACTCCATTTTCTCATTTACTGAAAAGCTCCAAAAATGCCTTTGGGTTTGTCAATGGAAAAAAAATTATAAACTTAAATCAGAATGAGATAGGGCTTTTTCTTAGAAAGCACAAACCCTTTTATGTGGCAATGGTAGATCCAACCATAACCTGTCTGACTGCAACTCATAATCTGTAGAGATAGTTCCCTGATCTACAAAAAAGCCTAGAAGGCAGGTAAGTAGTTCTGTTAGAGCACAATCTGCAGAGGTTACAGTATATAGAAGAGACAAATACTGAAACAGTTTGTACAACACAACACAAAGTCATTGTAATTACTCTTAAAAGGTGTTGTTAGAGTTTTTGGGCCAACATGAAATCGACATGCTGCTGCTAAATTTTCATGTACCCTAAAATCGACACCATTCTGCCAAATTACTGACAAGTGCCATCCCCCATCTCTCGAATGACTGACAAGCACCGTCCCCATCAGACATTTTTGAATATATTCAGATGTGTTCACACTTTCCCCGTAGGGCTATTGCACATGCGATCTCCATGATATGGGTTTTGGTCTCATGGAAACCAGGAAGTAATTATGTTCACTCTGAGACACAGGTTCGAGTCACATGGAAACCAGGAAGCAACTGGGTTCACATAAACAATTGTTAGCGCAGTATGGAGAATGAATTTTTCGCTGACCTGACGATTAGGTTTAGGGTAGAGGTTTGGGTTAGGAAGTAGGGTTAATGAAATATCCATTCCTGATGACTGTATAATGTCATTTACAACTAAAAATACAACTAGCTTTTGGCACCACCCTGTTGACTTTACACACGTTTCACCTCAACAACACTTCCAGCTTTGCGTACTTGTGACAGTAGTTTTGTATTTCATTATGCATAGACCAATTTCAGCAGTGTGATCAGTCTATTTGGGCATGTGGTTGAAGTCCACTAAAGCTAACATCGCTTACAGCAGCTTTAACAACATCTGTAGTTATAGACATGTTTAAAACATTTGTAGAACAAACTTATACATAACAAATAGGTGCCCCATAGTTATAAGGAATGATACTTTTATTTTGGCTATGTTTAATTGTGTAATTACTATATTTTGGTTTCTTGATTAAGTTTCTAGTTTATAATTATTATTTTGTCTACCATGGGTTGCCTGCCATGCTTTGCTGATTTGTCAACAGAATGTGGAAGGTTTGTCATGTGCTTTTCAAAAAAATAAAAAAATAAAATAAAGCTGATTTACCAACTTTTTTTTATCTTTGCTTTGTGGTAAACTTAAAAAATACAAAGAATACAAAAGATTTAGAGCAATAAAATATCAAATGCAGGCATCTGACATTTTTGCAGACTCCTACAGTAAAACTTGTGTGTTTGGCTAGCATGGTGCCATATTTTGTACTTTTTGGTCCAACACACAAACTTTCCTCAATAGCAATTTGTTCAAATGAAATGCAAGCTTCATATTTTATTTTAAGCAAGTCTTGCTAAATTACAGGCTGGTCACTGGTGCTGAAACAAAAATGCTGCTCTCCTTTTTGTGTGGTAGCTGCTTTTTCAAATCTTTGTTGAATTCAGTGCTGTTCATCTAATCTCTGATCTCTTTGCTCTTTCTCCAATCATGTCTAAATAAGTGATTTGTACATAAGCCAATTCATTCAACTTCCCATGAAAATGTTTACTGAGCCATTGCTAATCTCTTAAGTTAGGTGAGTGAGCTCTATTGAAAACATTGAAAAAGCATTCATAAAACTTCAGAAGGAACATATTTACAGATGTATCATCAATGGATGACGATACATGACAAACATCTACCACACTCATAATAATTATTGCAATTTATGTTCATTGGGCCTCATTCATGAAACACAAGCAGAACAAACTTCTGTGTAAATCGATCATGAAACCATTCTTACGTAAATTGTATCATTCAAATCATTGTAACAAATTATGTAAGAATGGATTTATGACCGAAATATACAAAGTTTTGACTGATATATCAACCAAAATTAATAAATGCTGTAAAACTTGTTCATTGTTGGTTCATGATACCTAATACATTATTAATGTTAACATATACAGTAGAATCTTGTTGTAAAGTGTTACCACTTAAATCAAAACAAAAACATTACCGGAATGCCTGTTCAAATATCCTTGAATCCTAAATACATGGTTTTGTAGGAATCACAGAGCTGAACCTCTTCTTAGGAGAGAGGATGAAAGGAAAAATGCAACGGCATTCCAGAGGTGTTGCCAAAGAAACAGAGGAACCGGCCAATGTAACAGGTCAGTAGCTTGTGGACAGGTGATGTGCTCACCCAGCAGTGGCCCATAGAGACTGCGAATCCCAAAGCACACCTAGCAATCACAATGACACAGAAATTCACGCTTTTACCATAAGAAACATCACTCTTTTACCCCCTGCGGCGAGGGATTTAACATCATAGTGAATTTTAATAATTCAACGCAACGTTTGACTTTACGGTTGTACCTCCCATTGTTCCCCAAAGCGCTTTAAAGACAATGTACACTGAAAAGGAGAAAATGTCAAAGAGAATAATCCGGCAGCGCTCAACAATAAGGATGGCCCATTGGCCTGGGGCCAGTGTGAGAGAATTTTAGATCAGTTGATGGAACTGCCACTTGTCGTATAGAGCCAAGTGCTGCGTTGTTTGCTACTGTACATCTTTCATTAATTAATCACGCACATTTTTTTTTCTTGCAAACTTAAAGATTTGAGTTTTAGTGATGAATTAAATATTGTTGTTGCAAAGTCTGTTCATTTAAATGTCACCAAGGAAATGTTATCTTACTGTCTAACAGATTTTGTTAAAATTGTGAAAATATTTTGGGGTAGTCTTGGAAGCATCAGTTAGAAGGGTTGATATTATAAATAAATAACGGTATGCCATTGTTTTCCAGCAGAAGTGTTTATAATGTAATAGCTGTCATTAATTGCATTATATCTGTATAATTTTCAGCTATTGCACTTTAAAAATTGCAAATTGCATTTTTCTTTTAAAGAAAACTTAATGTTTAATAACCAAAGTATTCTGACACTTTTGGACACTTGTCATAGCAACAAAGCATCAAACCAAATTGCATTCAAACCTTTTCTCAGAACTACAATAACTTCACTATTCTTGGACTTTTTTCAGTTATCAGTTTAACTAACTGGTCCTCAATGATGGGCAGTAGCTTCACTACAAATAGTGAAGCTATTAGCTTAACCACTTTTCTCAGTACCGAAGTGGTAGCTTCGCTAGTTTTTAAATCAAGTATCTTTTCAGTAGTGAAACTATTTTATTGAATAGTTAGTGGCGTAGCATTGACAAAAGCTACAATGCTACATCATTCAGTGTACCCAGTGTTTACTTTCAGCTTTGAGGCATGGGCTCTTCACGACCCCTGAAGGTGTCCTGTGGTATCTGGCACCAAGACATTAGCAGAAGATCATTCAAGTCCTGTAAATTGTGAGGTGGAGCCGTCGTGGATTGGACTTGTTGGTTCAGCACATCCCAAAGGTGCATAATCTGACTGAGATATGGGGAATTTGGAGACCTTGAACTCTTCATCATGTTTCTTAAACCATTCCCAAACAATGTGTACAGTGTGGCAAGGCGCATTATCCTGCTGAAAGAGGCTACTGCCATCAGGGAATACCATTGCCACGAAGGGGGGGTACTTGGTCTGCAACAATGTTTCGGTAGGTGGCATATGTCAAATTGACATCCACATGAATGGCTGGACCCAGGGTTTTCCAGCAGAACATTTCCCAGAGCATCACACTCCCTCCACCGGCTTGTCATCTTCCCTCAGTGCATTCTGGTGCCATCACTTCCCCAAATAAGCAGTGCACATGTACACGTCTGTCCACGTGATATACAACAAAACGGGACTCATCAGACAGGCGACCTTCTTCCACTGCTCCAAAGTCCAGTTCCGACTCTCGCATGGCCATTGTAGGTGCTTTTGACGTTGGACAGGGGTCATCATGGGCACTCTGACCGGTCTGTGACTACGCAGCCCCATATGCAAGGAGTGATGCACTGTGTGTTATAACACATTCCTCCCATAACCATCATTACAATTTTCTGTGACTTGTGCCACAGTAGATCTTTTGTCGGCTTGGACCAGACGGGATAGCCTTCGTTGCCCTCATGCATCAATGAGCCTTGGGCGCCCAACACCCTGTCGCCGGTTTGTGGTTTGTCCCTCCTCGGACCACTGTCGGTATGTACTCACCACTGCTGACTGGGAGCACCCCACAAGCCTTGCCATTTAAGAGATGCTCTGACCCAGTCATCTGCCCATAACAATTTGGCCCTTGTCAAAGTCACTCAGGTCTTTACTCCTGCCCATTTCTCCTGCATTCAACACAACTGATTGTTCACTTACCATCTAGTCTACCCAGACTTTGACATGTGGCCTTATTAGGAGATGATCAACTTTATACGCTTCACCGGTTTTGGCTATCTGTGTATATTTTAAATAAATGCCACTTGGTTTGATAAGTGTTTTGAGTGTTGCTTAAAGGAATATTCCGGGTTCAATGCAAGTTAAGCTCAATCGACAGCATTTGTGGCATACTGTTGATTACCAGAAAAAATAATTTCGTCTCGTCCCTCCTTTTCTTTAAAAAAAGCACAAATTTAGGTTATAGTGAGGCACTTACAATGGAAGTCAATGGGGCCAATTTTTTTGGAGGGTTTAAAGTATTAATATAATTAATATAATATATCAATGTGAAGATTATCATTTTATAAAAGCACTTACCGTACATTAATTCTTCTGTTAAAACTCATGTATTATTTGAGATGTAAAGTTGTTTAAATCGCCATTTTACAGTCGTTTTAGGGTTTGTTGACGTTACATCGTCATGGCAATGAAGTTATAAAATTGGCTATACATTTACACAGAAAATGTTAGTAAGTGATTTTATCACACTAAAATCATGTTAACAGGTATATTGTTTAAGTCTTGTGGCTTTTTTTTTTTGGAAATTGTATGTAGTTTAACATTTATGGATTGGCCCCTATTCACTCACTGTAACCCAGATTTTTGCTTTTTTTTAAGAAAAGGAGGAGCAAGACTAAATTAACTTTTGTGTTAATCAATATTATGCCACAAATACTGTCAATTAAGCTTAACTTGTACTGAACCCGTAATATTCCTTTAAGTGTCCAAATACTTATTAGGGTCACTGAATTTCTTCTGACACACAAAAACATTTGAAATGTATGATTTTTGTATTGGAACCAGTGAAAATTTTATAAGGGCAAGTTCAAATCTGAACTTTTTTTTTTTTATTGTTAAGCTCTGTCTGCTATGGGTTTAGGGTGAAGAAAAGGGGTAGGGTTGTCTGTCCTTTGAATTAATATGACTTTCATGCCAGCATGGTGATTCCCAGTATTGCATGACCCTCTGGTGCTAGAAGAATAAAAGTGTTCAGTTCATTCAGCAACCATTCTGGAATCGAGAATAAACAGTTACAATCCGCACACAGCCGAGTCGAGATAAAAAAAAAAAAAAAAAAAAAAAATTGGAATGATTAAAGTTTTATGGGAAATTGACTCTTCAAACCTTTTGTTCTAACAAAGAAATTTTGCCTCCCAAGGTCTGCACCTGGGGGCAAGAGAACAGGGCTGACGAGAAGGAGGGAGGTACTTAGGAGAAAACAGTATGTCTTGGCTTGCAAAGAATAATGGAATGTCCAATGAGGTTGTCCCTGTCTGTGTTCTCTCAGATTTATTCTTCTTCACAGTACAAGTGAGGAGGGCAAATAACAGAGAAAGAAAATTAACTTTCGCATCCTTACTGGTGATGTATATGCACTAGATTGATTTGATAGTGAATATTAATTCACGACTGTGAGGGCATTTGAAACAATGCTAATTTACGGGAATTGAACAGAAGGGCAAACAGCTCTAAGGAAACCATTGAGGATGTTTCGACAAACCACTCAAGAGTTTGAGGATGTATTCACAGTTTTCACACTGTCAAATTCTTACTTTCCTAGGTAGAAACAGAAAGCATGACTTCGTATTCCTAAGTACCTTGACATCCAGTGTTGGGGAGTAACTAAAACTGTCAACGCTACAAACTTAAAGGAATAATTCACCCACAAATGGAAATTCTGTCATCATCTACTCACCCTCTGTAACGAACTGGCCATGGAGATGGTGTTAGGATCCATGTGCAGGAAGTTTATTAAAAGAGACACAAGCAAACAATCCAAAACAGCAGGCAGAGAGAGACGTAGTCGAAAAGCAGGCTGATAAATACAATAAACGAAATAGACAGTCCAACCAGGCATAACAAAAGGGTTATTTAAAAAGAAGTAAATCCAGAAAAACAGGCAATGGTCATAACATGAATCAATAAACAGTGGCAATGGAAAATGCTCGGTAAGGCAGGGTAAACTTGCAATACTTCGCAAAGAACAATGGAATTGCATGGCTATATAACATATGGTAAACAGGAAATGAGCAGTGAAGAAATGGGTGATGATCAGTATTCGGGAGAGGGCTCCCTCTGGTGGTTGGTAGGATGGGTAACAACCCCAGATGTTACAGAACCCCCCCAGCCCCCCGACCCCCCCCCCCATGAACAACTCCTGGTGTTCTTCTGCTGGGACGTCCCCTTGGTCGTGGTGCTGGACGATTAGGATGAGCTTGGTGGAACTCTTGGATCAGGGACGGGTCCGGTATGTCCTTGGCGGCTACCCACGATTTCTCCTCTGGTCCATAGACTTCCCAGTCCACCAAGTATTGCATCTGGCTCCATGATCTCTCTGACCGTATATGCAGGTGCTCCTCCAATGGAGGCAGAGGCTTGGGATTCATGATTCCAGGGCCAGACACCGTGTGGACCAGTTTCAGCAAGGACACATGGAAGGAGAGATGCGGTAGTTAGCAGGAAGTTCTAATTGGTATGTAACTGGGTTTATTTGATGGATAATTCTGAATGGACCCACATACATTGGACTGAGCTTCCTGCAGGGTAGCCGCAGCTTGAGATCCCTTGTGGATAACTAGACCCTCTGTCCAGGCTGATAGTTTGGGTGAGGGCGCCTCCGCCGGTCAGCCTGAAAGCATTGTGCTCGAACCGCTCGCTGTAGGCAGACATATGCACTCTCCCACACCCTCTCGCTCCGCCTAATCCAATCGTCCACCGCTGGCACTGTAGAAGGTTCTCCTGACCAAGGGAACATCGGGGGTTGGTAGCCCAGCATGCATTGGAAGGGGGTTAGTCCCGTAGACGTATGAGTGAGGGAATTCTGTGTGTATTCAGCCCAGGGCAGGAAGTCACTCCACTTTTCACTTATCCTGTTCACGGCTACAATAGCTCTGAAAATATCTGAAAATATCTCCTGGTTTAAATGTTCCACCTGTCCGTTGGCTTGGGGTGATAGCCTGAGGTGAGACTCACATTGATGTCCAGTTGCTTACAGAATGCCTGCCAAACTCGGGACGTGAACTGTGAACCTCGATCGGACACGATGTCTTCTGGTAATCCATAGACTCTGAATACTTGATGAAATAGAGCCTTAACAGATTCCATAGCCATGGGTAAACCCTTGAGAGGGACAAGTCTACATGATTTTGAGAATCAGTCGATAATTACCAGTATGGTGGTGTATCCGTTGGAGTTTGGCATGTCGGTGACAAAATCGATGGACAGGTGGTACCATGGTCTTTGGGGTATTGGCAGTGGTTGGAGTAATCCCGTGGTAGTTCCCTGGGGGTCTTAGATTGTGCACACACTTGACAAGACTTCACAAAATTAGTAACATCACAAATTACAGATAGCCACCAGAAGGAACGTACCAGTGTGATAGTTTTTTGGATGCCAGGGTGTCCTGTGTTCAAAGAAGTGTGGACCCATTGGATAGTTCTCAGACGTAGAGCTTGTGGTTCAAAGTGCTTGGTTGTGGGGCAGTCAGGTGGTGATGGTTCGTGCTGTTGTGCTTGTTGTATTTCTTCCATGACATCCCAACTAATCGGTGCAATGATGACAGATGGTGGTAGGATTGATCCAGGATGAGGTTGGATGTGGGGTGGATCATGCCTGCATGAAAGTGCATCTGCTTTGCTATTCTTGCTGCCAGGGCAGTAAGTAATGGTAAAATTGAACTTGGTGAAGAACAAGGATCATCGGGCTTGTCTTGGATTCAGTCTCTTGGCTGCCTTGATGTATTCAAGGTTCTTGTGATCAGTAATAACTTGGAACGGGTGGACTGCCCCCTCTGACCAGTGACGCCACTCTTCGAGTGCTGCCTTCATGGAAAGTAATTCCTTGTTCCCCACATCATAGTTTCGTTCAGCAGAATTTAACTTTCTGGATAAAAATGCACAAGGGTAAAGCTTGCCTGGGGTACTGTGACGTTGTGATAGGACCGCTCCAATCCCACAATCAGAAGCATCTACTTCAACGATGAAAGGAAGATTGGGGTCAGGGTGTTTCAGAATAGGAGAAGTCGTGAAGCTTGACTTGAGGGAGACGAAGGCTTGGTATGATATGTGGTGATTAATGATAAGTAACACCTGTGACTTGTTACAGTGATGACAGAGATGGGCTTGAAAAGGCAGCCGAGAACACCAGTGAGGGAGAGAGAGTTGTGTGAAGCTGAAAAACCACTTCTTCATTTGTGAAGCTGTATCTTTATTAGTGAAGCTGAAAAGCCTAATCTTTATTTGTGAAGCTAATCTTTATTTGTGTAGCTGAAAAGCCTGTTCGCTGTTTGTGAAGCTGAAAAGCCTGTGCCTTGTTTGTGAAGCTGAAAATTCTTGAATAAAGCTATACTACCTGGACTGCTACCCCGCTCCCTGCTTCCTTCTTGCTGGAAGTTTTACAGCCACATTGTAACAAGGAGGAGGGCGGGGCCGGGCGGTGATGACACATGCCAGGCCCTGAATCGTGCTAATCAGCCGGGAGGGGGATAATGACAAGCCGGAGGCGCCAGTTCGAGAGAGAGAGAGAGAGACATGTGGCTGCTGTGTGTGTGTGTGTGTCTGTGTTTATGTTTCTTTAAGTTCGTTTATGTCATTAAAGTTTACGTTGGCTGTTCTGCCAGTTCCCGCCTCCTCCTTGCCCATCTTTTACCAGTTACACTGGTGCCAAAACCCAGGATGGAGGAGGGATGCGCTGTCGTGGAGTCCTCGCCCCTGCTCCCCTGGCGGATGGCAGTGGCGAGGGCTCCACGACAGCACATCCTTCCTCCCTCCCGGGTTTCGGCACCAAAGTAATGGGTAAGGGATGGGCAATGAGGAGCCGGGAACTGGTAGAACAGTCAACGAAAACTTTAATGACATAAACTAAAATTAAAACAACATAAAACACATAGATGCACACACACACACACACATAGCGGCCATGTGTGTCTCTCTCTTGAACTTGCATCTCTGGCTCCCCTTTATCTCTCTCTCCCGCTGATTACATGACTCAGCGCCGGCCATGCACCCTCATGGCCCGGCCATGCCCTCCTCCTCGTCATACTCCTCCCCTGCCCGATTCAAGCTGGGACGCCATCCGGACTGGCATACTCCCCCCCCCCCCTCCAATCTCTGGAGGGGAGATGCTGCCCTTCTGGCCGTTCCTTAAGCCGATGGTCCACCCCGCCTTCTGGGAACGTGGGGAGAGACGAGGGGAGGAAGAGGGGAGAGGGAGAGGGAAAGGGCAAGCGGGAGGGACACAGAGAGAGAGAAAGAGAGAGGAGAGAGAGAGAAAAACTTGCTCGCTGGTCCCCGGACACGCCGTTGCTTGGTCCTCAGCCACTCCTCCATCCTCTGGCGGATGACAGCCGCTCCTCCCCGGGCGGACAGCAGAGAGTCCTCCGACCCCTGGCGGACGTAACGGCTCCTCACCTTCCTGGCAGATAGCAGCGGTTCCTCCGATTCCCAGCAGCCGGCAGCAACTCCTCCATCCCCCGGCAGATGGCAGCGGTGAGGACTCCACGACAGCGCATCCCTCCTCCATCCCGGGTTTCGGCACCAATGTAATGGGTAATGGATGGGCAAGGAGAAGGCAGGAACTGGCGGATTAGTCAATAAAAACTTTAATGACATAAACTAAAATTAAAACAACATAAAACACATAGACGCACACATACACAGCGACCGCGTGTGTCTCTCTCTCTCGAACTGGCGTCTCCGGCTCCCCTTTATCTCTATCTCCCGCTGATTAGGTGACTCAGCGCCGGCCATGCATCCTCACGGCCCGGCTACGCACTCCTCCTCGTCACACAAGTACTGGGCAGGGAGTAGAATTTATGTAAAAAAAAATGGACTTAAATATTTATTTAGTTTCTCACTCACACCTATGAAGATAGAGTCATATGGATTACTTTTATGCTGCCTGTATGCTATTTGGAGCTTCAAAATTTTGTTTCCCATTCACTTGCATTGTGAGTACTGACAGAGCTTAAATATTCTTCTTAAAATCTTAATTTGTGTTCAGCAGAAAAAGAAAGTCATACACATCTGGGATGGCATGAGGGTGAGTAAATGATAAGAGAGTTTTCATTCATATCCTCACCCAAAAATGAAAAATCTGTCATCATTTACTGACCCTAATATTGTTCCAAACCAATGTGACTTTCTTTCCAGGAACAGAAAATTAGATATTAGGCAGAATGACAGCCTCAGTCACTATTCACTTTCATTGTATGGAAAAAGATAAATGGGAGTGAATGGTTTTATTGCATGTCTTCTTTTTTGTATTGAAATTCTAAGAAAAACTCTGCTGTTCATGAAATAAATGTTATAAATATAAATGTACATTTTACTCAAATTAAAGTTTAAAGGTGCACTCAGTAATCTTTTCCTCTTTAAAAAAGTTGAATTCCTAATGACATGAATTGTAGTTTTGCAGTATATGTAGGAAATCATGACCACTCACATTAAAAAGAAAACTCCAGTCACATCAGTAACCTTATAAAAGCTGTTTTATTCTGTATGGAGAGGGTCCGCACATGGGGGCTGCCATGTTAGAATTACATGACCAGCTAATATTACTCGCTTACTCTCAGTAACTGTACTGTTATTTGACACTTTCACTCACTGATTCAAGTAATCATGGCTGACTGTGAATACAACATTTCTACAATGGCATCTTAAACTGAAAACTATTGATTTTTAAATGATGCTGCATACAAGCCACTAGGTATCAGTGTAAGTCCAAGATGACGCACAGAAAAAAGTTACTGAGTGTACCTATAATACTGAAAAAATAGATCAGTTAGCTACATTTAAATAAAAATATCACTCACTTAAGTAGTTTAAATGTAGTTCAGTTAGGACAGCTCTCTGAGATAGATTAAAGATTTTTATTGATTATAATGACAGTGACGTAAGCTTAGTCTTGGCGGACTAGATCTGCTTTACGCATGCTGATGCTGCTTGACCTGAGTCAGTATGCTGCTGGTGTTGGCACGAAAACATGATGCTGCTGAGACAGAAGGGACATGCTGCTGCTGCTACTGTACCAGCATCAGGATAAGCCCCCCGTAATGTAGATCTAGACATATGGTGCTGGGGAGGTGGAGTGATAACGCTCCACATACTGCGCTGCTGTAGCCATTTCCCAGTGTATTGCGTGAGGTGAGTAGCAGCTTTATACATTTTGACACAAGGGAAAAGCTTCCAATGGGGTTCGTAGGACGAGGTGCACCTGTTCGACCTATCAGCCGCACCATGTAAAGTTTCCTAACTGAACTTATTTGTCATTTAGGTCATTTTTGTTAGTAGCTTTTAGAGTAGCTAATTACTTTTTAAAAAGGCTAGCTTGACTGTAGTTGTGCTTTTTTAAATTCTGAGTAGCTTGTAGCTTGGCAAACTACAGTTTCAAAGTAGCTTTCCCAATACTGTTGGCATCAATAATAATGGCCCACAATCCAGCAGAGTAGCAGAATAGATCGACTTGAAGATCAAAGGTTTAATTAAGGGGAAACGGGGGAATAATAGTGCAAGGGAAATTGGGTGTGGTCGGGCGCAAAGTCCTGCCTATGTTTGCTTCCTAAAGAGGTGTGCCTATTGTGTACTCATAAACATGTGCTGACAAATAGTCTTAGTTCTGGACACATTTATGGGTGGTTTGTTGCATTTTATTATAAACAGATTGACAACTTTGTTGTACCATACCATAATCAATTCTTACAGTACTATACAAGCTAAAGTATCACAATACCAAGTAATATCATGATACCACTCATTCTGTTTCTTATAGCAGGGCACTGAGTATTCTTTTATTGTGTTAATTCGTAACATTTAATAGAAAGAAAATGTAATTATTTTCAAGTCAATCAAATAAAAGTCATGAAGAAAAATAATTAGAAAAGCCAAGTTATCAGCAGTTTCTTTCAATTTGGTTCCTATTTTCCTATTTGGTAACATTAATTAATAATTATATATATCCATTAGTCACAATTATGTTTAATGTTGTGTTGTGTTTTAAATGTCCTTCTACAATTGAAGGATATATGATAATCATTCACTCAAACTGAGTTTGAAGGAGTGTATAAATATATCAATTAATAAAATAAACCTGAATTTAATTATAGGAGAAATGGATTATTTTAAAGAAAACTATTTTTGACCATTATCCATTCCCGTATTTTCTTTTTCAATTTTTTTTTTGTATTGGAGCAATTTTACATAAACAAAAATCAAACAAGACAAAATATTCTATCATCAGAACAATGTGTTCCATAAGAGGGCTAAAGTTAACGTCTGAGGGACCATCTAGCGAACTTTTGTTGTGCCTGGGTTGACTGCAGTGGGTGGTTTCCACTGAAGGACACAGTTTTTTTAAGGGATTTAAAATGTGTCATGGCCTTGAGGACTGTATGGTACTATTGTGAGAGGAACAATGATGCTGAAAGCTTGGGAACCACTGTGTAGCTTTGTTTTCAGCTATTGTCTGTTCCCAGGATGTTCTTCAGGAAAATGACAAAAAAGGTCAAGCAGCTGACACACTACATTACCTTCACAAGACACTGAAATTATTGGCAGAGGAAGAGAAAAAACCTTTGGTTCTGTAATATTTAATTGTGAGAATTTATGAGTGTAGGTTTGAAGTTATACTGTATATACGAGAGAGATAGAGTGATTCTGGGAGCAGAGTTGCTTTATATCCCTTTATGTATAACTAGATCTTTGCATTTAACGAGGAAAACATGAGTGGTATTTGCCTGTGGAAAACTCGCCGCTAGATGCTTGATTGTTGTCAGTGGTTGCCATGGGGAAGCTGTGTAGCTGGTAGATTGTTCTTGGCAGTTTCCATGGTGTTGCTAGGTAGTTTCTAGTGTGTTGTGAATGGCTACTTACTGGCCCTTAAGTCAAAAGAGCCTACCCCCAAGTCTATGATATTCTGGTCCTTTGATATGGCTTGGGCCAATCTTTCAATATAAGTCTATGGATCCCCCCCCCCACACACACACACCACCACTATTTTACCATTGGCCAGCTGAAAATCTCAAGTTTGATCACTTAGAAATGTAAAAGCACATCTCTCCTCAACAAGCCACATGATTTGAGGTATCATAGCACAAACGATGCAGGACAATGTATGTGCTAAATTTCGATACTAATGGTTAGAGATTTGTTCAAATCTCTAACCCACCATATGAGTCTTAGCAAGCACCATTAATAAACATATAAAATTGTCTAGGTTTTAAAAAGTGTTTCTTGTCACTCTACCATTCTTGAATTATATTATCCAAACTCAGTCAGATTAAAACCACACAGGTCTTGGAATGGGCATCAATGCTGTCACTGATATGGAAGATGTGCTAAAACTAGCCAAACATTACTTGAGCTATATTAGGGTGATGGAAGTCCAAGGGAGAAATGTTATTTCTGTTCTTTCAGGAGCAGTCAGACATTGCCAACACAGGCCAAAGTTGTACAGACAGTTCATAATTTGCTTTTTTTAATTGAGTCTTGAATTGAGCTGCATACCACAAATAACTGTTACTACATGTTGATAGTAAAGTTGATTGCTTCTCTCAGGAAAATACATAAAGTCATATGGGTTTGGAAAAAAAGAAATGAGGATGAGTAGATAATGACAGAATTTAAATTTTTGGGTGAACTATCCTTTTAAAACCACAGAAATGTCCCTTAGTGTGGCACAGAGAAAATCCCTAGGTGTCCCTGCTTTTGGAGTACTAGACATTGTTGGAAAACATCTGTCTGAGTTCTGTTCCTTCATTACCTTTCGAGGGAAATGATGCTTTTCACTCGTCAAGGCTATTTATAATCAGGGGTGGAAGGGACTGATGCATGTTGGAAAAGCAATTACAACAGGAAGTGACCCGTGTCCGCGTTTACAGTTCTCATGGCAAGGCGGAGAGGAGTTCCTAATACAACAAATGAGTCAAAACAATCCTCCCCAGTAACAAGTGACTTATCCCACAGAAAAAGGAGTCAGAGGTTAAATGTTATTCTAAACATCCTTTAAGAACCTCATTATGAAGGAAAATGCTGAAACATCAACTTTTGAAAATGACAGACCAGCTCAAATTTCTAAGCATTATATACTAGACTGTTCATTATGTTTCATTAATTCATCAAATTATACCAAACGAATGTAGAATTTGACGGTTGTTTATGTGTCAGCTGCAATTTGCTGTTTAATATCATGTTTTAGAACAGTGGTTATTTTAAACTTTTGTTTGTCGACATCAAAGACTGTTAGTCCATTCACAAATCTATGGCAATCTAGTGCAAAATCACCTTTCACTTTGCTTTATTGCTAATACAGTAATACAATATTTGGCCTAGTTTTGTTCCATGTTTTAAGCTCGTTAATCATTTTGCAATTAAATATCAATGTTTGATTTGAAGGAGATTTTTTTGTTTTTGCATTTTTTACAATATACAATTTTGGCATTGTGTTGGGTCGCTACATGATGTCCAAGGAAAAATCTGGGCCCTAAAGCAAAAAAACAAACAAAAACTTTCTTATAATCGTCCTTCTGCAGAAAACAAACAAAGAATATTTTAGCTCTGTAGGTCCATACAATGCAAATTAATGGGGTCTAAATAGCACATACAGGCAGCATAAAAGTAATCCATAAGACTCCAGTGGTTTAATCCATGTCTTCTGAAGTGATCCAATCAATTTTGGGTGAGAACAGACCAAAATGTAACTCAGTTTTCACTATACTGTAAATCTTGACATCAGCAGTCTCTATGGCGATCATGATTTCAAGCTTGATTACACTTCCTAGCACCATCTAGCGCTCTGCGCATCCTTCAAGCACTAGGAAGTGTAATCGAGCTTGAAATTAATGATCATGCCTAGAGACGTCAATGGAAAGATGTAAAGTAATAAATTAGTTACATTTTGGTCTGTTCTCACCCAAAGTCGATTGGATCGCTTCAGAAGACATGGAAACCTGTCCATGATTACTTTTATGCTGCCTTTAACTGGCCTTGGCATTGCGCACATGCTGTGAAAGTGGTTCTAAAAAATGGTACATGTATACTGTACTTGGACAGACAGATGAAGACAGTAGCTCAATTATAACTGACAGTTTTATGATATGAAAGGGTAAATTAACAATGATCAATGTCTATTCTTCTGTGATTGTGATTATTATTTTAACACCTTAGAATGAGCAAAAAAGGAATCCAAAATCTTTATTATGTGTAGGCTGTAATATGTTATAAAGTAAAATTTAAAACACATTTTATTTATTCTCGTTTCTCTACTCGACCTTTGCATGAGCACTGCTGTAGACCCAAAAGATGGCTGTGGCTCCTCAGCCCTTTCATAATTCAAGCACACGTCATAAAACGGAGGGTCAAAACAAACACGAACAGTTGTGGCCAACTGACCCTGCCAAACTTTTAGGCAAAGACAGATGAAACAGATGTCGTTCCAACAAAACCCCTTTTAATTAGAAAATGAAAGCCTAAGAAACTGGATGGCGGCACGAAAAGCAACCTTTGTTTGTTAAACATTTCTGTGTAGTTTATTTATTTTGTATATTAAGCAGCTTTGGTTATTTCTCCATAATTGGAAGGACCACAGACAAAACAAAAGGGTAATTCCAGTGCAAAGTACGAGTTTTGTCTCCCAAAGGTGATGGGAATGCATTCGTTTAAGCTTTTGTTTGTGTTATGGCTATAATCATCAGTATCATTACTGTGTAAATGTGGGTGTGGCTGACAGGATAAGACTCAGCCCAGTATACCCAAAACAAAGACTGGATTCAAAGAGGTTAAAAAACTGAAAAAAAGAGGTATTTTGATAACAGGGCTCGAAGAAATTTAGTTTGGCACTGTGTTTTTCCCAAACATTTTCTTCCGTATTGAATTATTCAATTATTCAATGACGATAAAGATGCTAGCCTCCTAAAACCAACAAATTCAAAGTGCGTGACCAGTCCTGAGATGATATGCATAAAATGGGGCTTTGCACAGATGCCCATATTATAAGATAAAATTATGGTTAACCAGTATAAATGCTGTAAATAGGATCGGCGAAGACAGGGAGAGAAGTCTACACCAGATGTGAGATAAATGCTCTTCCTCTAAACGGAACCCGTGGGATTAAAAGAGAGACATTTCTGGTTAGATGGCAGAGCCAAACCCTCAGAGATAAACACAAGCATAAGAACACCAAATAGGCCAGCAGCTGAATTCTGGAGCCTGTTGCATTGAAGTCCTAGCTAAGAGAGGATACAATGAAATTATACTTGAGGTTACGTGACTAGAATATTATATATATAGAATATGTATTTATATTCATGAAGAAGTAACTATGATTACTTTTTCATTACTTCTCAAGTGATGATTTTACTGGCATTGCAAATCAAGTGCTTGACAAACTCTAAACATTTGAGACTGTTTTTTACTTGTCAATTACCCAGTTAAAGTATTTGTTTCTCTTTTTTGTTTTTAACAAGCTTTTGGAGAAGCAATTTAAGTGTTTGTTTAGCCACTCACAATGTAATTTAAAGATAGCTTTATTGCAGTGGTATTTTTTACACAGCAAAGTTTGAGGTTAAAACTAATTGTCCATTTCAAATGTAAATATCACTGATCTCATGTTGTTTCAAAATTGTATGACTTTCTTCCATGAAACACGCAAAGAGATGTTCGGCAGAATGTTATCCTCTGTTACCATTGACTTTCTTGCATAGAAAAAAATCTCCTTGTGTGGTTTATGGAAAAAAAGAAGGTCATACTGGTTTGGAACAACATGAGGGTGAGTAGATGATGACGCAATTTCTTGTAAGCTTGTGTGATAATCAGTCGAACCTTCCTTTTCGCAATTCTCACACAAACTACTCACCTACACTACACTCTATATCAGCAAGTTTGTAGCTGGAATCACAGTCATATCCCTACTGTGTGAATACTAAGGATCTACCGGCTTTTCCTTTACCTCTTTGTCATTGTTTTTAGTATGATACTCGAAGTTAAACGTACTTCCCTCTGCTTTTAGTGCAATAACAGTGGTAAATCTGTATCAACAAGATAACATTGACATAAAATTTAATGTCGCCCCAGCGAATATTGAATCAGACATCATAACATCCAGTTATATGAGTCGTCTTTCTTGGAAACATGCCCTGATTTATATAATTAGTTTCAGCATTCACTTTTATTATCTATTTTTCTTTATTAAATTAGAGTACAATTGAGGTTATGAGTGCTAAATGACTATTTGGGCTTCAAAAATAAATAATTTATTCACAGTGATGTTGTTCCAAACCTTTATGTGGTTCTTTCTTCTGTGGAATACAAAAGGAACAAAATAGATGTCCGGCAGAATGTAAGCCTCAGCCTCGCCATTCACATTCAAGGAAATGTATGCATTGCAAGAATTTTTTTTTAATGAAAGTAAATGGGGGTTGAAAAACATGAGGGTGAGTAAATGATGACAGAATTTTTATATTTGGCTGAACTATCCCTGTAATGTACATTTAAAAAAAATATATGATTGTTCATTTTTTAATATTTTTTAAAGAAAATCCTACAGTATATGTCCACAGATCCCATGACCTTCATGGACCTCTCGTTGAAAACATTAATACTTCAAGAAAACAACCTGACAGTACAATTACAGTCCATGAAAACAACTTTTGGCATACAGAGTGTGGTGTTTTGCTGCGAGTTGTGTCACTGATAGGGGGGTGGCAGTGAACTGATACGCTGGGGAACAGTACGAATCTCTTACTGTCATGATTACATTAGTTCTTAATAGGCTGAATTTTGCCAATTAGTGACGGCCAAAACACACAAAATAACCATCCCAGGGTTCTCATTCTTTATTGTACAGAAGATGTCATGTTATTGTGTCATAAGCAAATTGAAAATTAATTGAATTTAGATTTTATCAGAGAGTAACAACTTGTTCTCACCCCTCATTTCTCATTTCTAGCATTGTTCTGGCTTTCCATTGTGAATTGTTTGCGGCCAGGAGGGATTAAAATGAATAATTCTCTAGTAAAGGTCCTGTTTATTTTCATTCAAGTGTGTTTATGCTGTGCAATATAAATGGAATCAACGCTATTTTGTCATGGAATTGTCGCTCAACACATAATAGTAGCATTTCATGGGGACCTAAGTCTTCGTTCTGACTGTATAAATCAAAGGCACGTATTTTAAGGGGGTAGTATCATTAGGAATTCAATTTTTACTGAAGTTAATTGTACTATGAAAACATACTTTGACTTTTAAAAGTCCTCTCTTGTCCAAAAAGACCATTTTCTTTCCATTGCTTAGGAAGGCAATTTTTGTGAATTTTTCTTTCACCTTGCGGCTTAGGGCTTCCATACCATTATAAGTGCCCTACTGTAACCACAATTTTTCTTCTTTTTTAAATAAGCAGGGGACAAGTCAAAACCATTTATTTTTATTATTTATTATGCCACCAATGGTGTCGATTGACCTTAACTTTTTACATTTTTAACCTGGAACATTCCTTCTTTAGTTTGTTTTCAACTCTATTTCTCTTTTTTGTTTATATAAGAATGATGATCAAGTCACACATCAGGCATGGCAGGGGAGACTATTTTCTGTGGTGTGGGATTGCTGACGTGTGTGACACCAGCATGTGAAGGCCTTTGGGGTGAGTGTGGCCGCTACGGCCAAGTGCATTCAACTCCAGGACGGTAATGATGTGTCTCATTGGTGTTTTGTGTGCGTGTGTGTGTTTGTGCATGCAGAAATGTGTGTGCAGTCCAGCACGTTTAATGTACATTGTCCCAAGTGCACTCTTCTGCACAAGTAGTTCAACTTCCTGTGGGAAGAAAAATAAAGCCTCACTGCAAAAAGGCCATGAGAGATGCCGGGGTCAAAGACAGACCTTCGGGATTTGTAGGAAAATTGTTTAGACTTTAGCATAGACACAGAATGAAAACTCTAAACATTTCAGACTGTTCTATGCCAGTTCCCCAGCTAAAGTATTTGTTTCTCTCTTGATGTTTTTAACAAGCTTTTGGAGAAGCAATTAACATATTTGTTTAGCCACTCACAATGTAATATAAAGATAGTTTTCTTGTAGTGGTATTTTTGCACAGCAGAGTTTGAGGTTCAAACTAATTGTTTGTCTTGAATGCAAGAAAGTATCACAGAGAGGGTAAGTCTCACAAAATCTGTAAAGAACTTGTCCAAGTAAAATTTCACCCAAAAATCAAAAGAAAGAAACAAAATAATATACTTTGCCTAAAGGGCTAGTTCACACAAAAATGTATATTCTATCATAATTTACTCACCCTCATGCTATTCCAAACACGTATGACTTTCTTTGTTATGCAGAACACAAAACAAAATTGTTATGAATATTACGGTCTGTCTTTTTAATAAAATGGCAGTTGATAAGGACTAACTTTAAAGCTTAAAAAATGACCCAAAAGTATAATAAAAATTAGTCCATGTGATTTATGTCACATTCCAAGTGTTCTGAAGGCATCTGATAAGAAACAACCCAAGAGTTAAGTAATTTATCAGTGAAAATCTTGACGTCCGTCGCACCTTCATGAACGGTATGAAAAAATCTTGTTCACAGTGGCTCAGATGTTCATGTGATGCTTAAAAAAAGAAAACAAAATTATAATAAAAGTAGTCCATGTGATTTACGTTTCATATTCCAAGTCTTCTGAAGGCATACGATGGTAAAAAAACAAAAATTTATGTCATTTTTCAATCAATCTTAATGTTTGTTGAATGTTCATAAACTATATGAGAAAAGCTTGTTTAGTGTTTAGCACTAAAAAAACACTTCTCGCATGAACACACATGCCCAATTAACTTTTTTCTTCATAAAAATGAAATTCTTATTTGAATTTTGGGTGAAATGTGTCCTAAGCATGTATTCATGTGATTCACCCAATAAGAAAAAACTTTCAGAGTGATCAGTAAAAGATACATTTGTAGATGTGTAAGACTCATTTGGGAACAGGGAAAAATTGTCCACAGGTGTGTTTAACTGTGTGGGTGAAAGATCATTTCGATGCAAAACCATGTCACGAACTTCTGCAGCATAAGAACATTAAACCATACATAACAGAGACCAGAAGACAAAGCTATGCAGTGCAGGCAAAAGAAGCACTCTCATTTTAAAACGCTGACAGCACACAATAGTTTCCTTGAAGCAGTCCAGTAACATTTACACAGACATCCCAACACAGTCATTCCCAGTAAGAAAATATGGAGGCTTATTTTGGCCACCAGAGGATCTTGTCAAACAGTTACCATGTGCACATCCTCTCTCTTGAGGAGCAGTGACGGAACACTGCGTTGACACTTCACGTTCCAACGGCTGTCAGGCATCAGTTTTGGCTCGAGCTCAGGCTCACTACTATGAGAAATCTGATCCCAGGTCAGATGTTGAGGAGAGACATCAGCCAGGGGAATTTAACATGCAATGGTCGAGGAGATCTTGGCAAGTCAAAACAATACTTTCTGAGTCAGGTTGCTGCTATTGCATCAGAGCAGTCACCGCCCTTACGAAAATCGAGAGTTCATGGCAAATGTGCCGCAAATTCGCCACTGATAATTTTCACATGCAAATGAGCTTTGCGGCAAACTTGCGGCAAATCGTCCATTGTTGCCAAAGGTTTGCTGGAGGTTCACCACTACCGGTGAAGAGCTGCAAAATTCTGGCAAATATTTGAGGCCAATCAAAAGCTAATTTTCATGTGAAAATAACAAGCGGCAAATTTGCTGCTAGTTTAGATTTTTTGTAAGGGCAAGGACATTTATTCTGAAAAGGCAAGAGAGGCACTGCCTCCTCAAAACAATTTGAATGAGAAAATAATAATCAGTAAACAAATAAAACACAAGAAATATTAATAAATATGAGATAAGTGAGGTGTAAAACTGAAATGCACTTTTAGCTAAATTCTCTCATTTTCCTATAGTGACATGTTCAGCAACATCACCAGTGGATAACAGTTCTCCACATCACTGTGATTGGTTGATTATCCTTTCATTAAGATAATATCTGCCTATCATGTTCACAACTGTCCACAAATTGGCTTAAATGGGTCAAACCATTGGACATGAATGGACTAATTACAAAATAAACTACTCACCCACTCGGACATCACCACTTCCAGTCACGTTTGAATTGTAATTAACTTTAAATGACTAAACACGAAATTATGTTTACTGATTGTCCAGTCAATAGTCATAAAAGAAGTTTATTATTATGCTGACTTGAAAAAGCCAGAATTCTCTTCTACACTTTAAGCTGATTTGGGATTTTCTAAAATCCTTAAACCAAGACCAAAATTTCTAACTGTAACTCCTCTTAGAGCTTTCAAGCTACAGTACATCCACCAAACTTGGCACAGACCTTCAGATTGTTCTGACTCGCATTGCTGTGACTTTTCTAGCTGATTGGACTTTTTTCTCACAACGGACTATTAAAACTTGGAAAAATCCCATACACATATGCTGCATTCACGTCGTGTAGGAATTACTGTAATTAGGAGATGGCAACTCTGAGGTTCTACTCCTGGGACTTTGGAAGTTATTTGTTTCTATGAAAACACTCATAACACCAAAATGGCTTTGATGTTGATAAACAGAAAATTGTTTATCACTACATTAATTCATTAATTCATCTCCATACTGTATGTTCTTGCAAAATGTTTTAGAACCAAAAAATAAATAAATAAATAAATAAATAAATAAATAAAAATGCTCCAAGCATCAGTGGCATGATAAAATGCCATATTAAACAGAAATATGTGCTCACTACCTTCAACAGCTGAGGCCTCTGCCATATTGGTTCTTTTTAACATGTCAAGTCAGAGTTTTCATAGAATTCAGAGTTTACAACTTGTAATTACGAGTTCTAATAAGACGTGAACGAAGTCGAAATCTCGTAATTACGGTAATTCCGACATGATGTGAATGCACCATTACACTGAGGAATATTTAAATTGGCCAAGACTATTCAAACTCCAGCTGTCAAAAATTCAAATGTGAACAAACCCATACAGGCATTTAGGCCACATCCACACTAATACATTTTCGTTGGAAAACGCATTAGTTTAGCTTTGTTTACGTCAACACGTTTGTGTACGTTTATGCCTGTTTGCCTATTTACTACCGATCTACTTGATCTGAACCTAAAGAGGACTTTCATTGTAGTAACCTTATGTGTTCATGTTGATTTAGTTTTATTAAATAATATTTCTTTGACTTGAATGAAACCAGTTATCTTGCTACCACATGAAACACCTTTTTCAAGGTTACAGTCCCTAACAAAACTTGCATCTTGGGAAGTGCCAATGTCAACTTTAGCTTGCTCACTGTGAGGCACTACTCTTAGTAAAGCTGCTATGGAACAACGTGCTTTGGAACAACAATATGTTGTGAAAAGTTATGTACAAATAAACTGAATTAAATTGACTTTGCCTCTGCATTTGAGAAGACTACCACACGCCATTGGCAGTCATCATTTTACTGTGAGACTTTTATACTAAATGTGAAATTAGGCTCTGCGTATGTGTTGACGAGCTGTAAAGTCAGATCCATAGGAAATCAGGGCCATTTCCCAGTCACCACTCAGTGTGGCTGTAACTTTATTAACATTCCAGTTGCATTCTGGGACATCGCTGTTATTAAGGGCCTCCCACTAGTCCTGAAGGCAGGAACCAAACACTTTGCCAATCGCAACTGTCGCTCGGCTGTTGCCAGGTGATGGTGTCTCTCCTGAGGAGTGGAAAAGGATATCATGCATTCGGAAGTTCAGTGTCGTACATGAGAGGGATAACTAACTCTAATCCTCTTCCTGTTGATTTCACTTAGGATTCCCGAACTGCATCTTCCCACGTTGACACAAATACTTGGCCCCATGTGACATCCTGTGTGGAAGAGGCAAACAATAACGGACAAGTACATCAAGACCTGGGAACTACGCAGGAAGAAATGTACCATAACACCTCAAACACATCAAACCAGGTTTGTTGTGTTCACACCCAGCTTTTTGTGTGTGTGTATGTGTGTGTGTGTGTGTGTGTGTCTCTCTCTCTCGTCATCAAGGCTAATTTCTTGCAAGACAGGAAAGGAATGTGCTTGCATTCGGTAGGTATTTATTCATCTGTGAATATTATTGTGGCACTTTGCAAGGTGCTTTATATCAAACATTTTGCACAAAAATTTTATTAAATTGAAAAAATAAATTAAGCCTTTTCAACAAAAACTATTTGTTTGGACAAATTTGTTCTAGTCATGTTGTACGAATAAATTAATTATGCAAACTAGATGCATTAAGAGTGAAAAGGACTGAGTGGTATTCAAACTCAAAGTCACTGAAAGTCACATTTTTGGCCTTTTACTAAACATTGGCAATTGATATTTTTTTCCAACCCAGTCTCATGAAAATCCGTACATATTTTACAAGTTGGCAATTTTGTATGATTTCGTATGAGTTCGTTCATATAAATTTTTACAATTTCATCACGTGCAAATGCCCAGATGTCTAATGCTTAAGTACATGCGAGTTTCGCAGATGAGGCATAAAGGACATATTTATTAATATTATGACCTTACCCAAACACCTTATCTAAACCTAACCGATCAGTAGAGTGTGTAAACATGATAGGAAGCTGTTGTGTGTGACAGAAGCAAATAATTGTTGCATATTAGATGGAAACGATGTCCAGCGGCATCATTGGCTGTAGTGAAAGTCGTACGAATTCATACGAGTGCAGTCGTATGATATCATACGAATTAGCCAAATTTAGAAAAGAGAATCGTAGAATTTACGATTTCGTCGTGAGAGTGTGTAGTTTTTTCACCACCATACAACAAAAAATAAAGAAATAGTCATGTTTTAATTTGTGAAATTACTAGTACATAATTAAATAAAGTACATGGATGGATGATGTTAGATTTAAAAAATAATGTTTAAAAAATAATGTTTGAATCAATTTCCAACATGTCTGTGTCAGTCTGGATCTTGATTCCGTATATTCAGTATGGCCAGTGAAAATTATTATTGTAGTCCTGATGCAAATGGATCAAGTAAACCTCCATTTTACACATTTGAATGAATTTGAATCAATTAAATTAAGTTGCAGCAAAATTTTCAAGAAATGAGTTGCATTAGCAAATTTTAATGAACTAAATTCAACAATTTGTGAAAATCCATGTTTGCAAGTAATTGTTCGAAATTGAGTGAACAAATATTTTTTTTTTTACAAGTGCCGATGTTTGCAGAAAGTGTTAAACATGGTGAAAGCAACAGACCTTAACTACCAAAAACAGAAAATACTTGCACACTTACTCACTGCTCCAACAATAACTTTAATCCAAAACCATGTGGTTGTTAACGTAACGTTTTGACTCATGTAACGAGTCTTCTTCAGAACGTTACTTTTTCTGAACAAGTCGAAACGTTACGTTAACAACCACATGGTTTTTAATTAAAGGTATTGTTGGATCAGTGAGTAAGTGTGTGAGTTTTTCTGTTTTTGATAGTATAATTTTTTTTTTTATTCGGCACCTTACAAAGTTTGTTTTGGTGTGCGTGTGTTCTTACAAATGTTACAGACCTTAACTACACCACAGTTGTTGGTACATTGCTCAATCCTCTAAAAAACGTGTTAAATAACATCTCTGGAGCCAGAGTAGTTATGCAGTAGATTTTCTCAAGAGCAATTCGCTTTTTAAGCCAGATTTGCCAAGATAAACAACCTAGCACTTGATTTGTTTACGGTAGTTGTAGTTTGCTTTCTACCTCTCTCTTTCTCTATATTTCTCTTTGTCTTTCTTTTATTCCCTTTCTCTTTATTTCTGACTTTCTCTCTTTTTTTCTCTAGCTGTGTAGATGGAGTGGAAATAATAGCGCTAATGATGCTTGTACATTTACTGAATATGAATTCACCTTTGACCTCTGATGCCACACGCAATAATGTCAAAACTCAGACTGCTATGAGTTAAAGGAATAGTTCACCCAAAGATTGCAATTCTGTCATCATTTACTATGATGACAAAAGGATGAGCACAAAATGAGAAAATTAACAATGTTCACACTGAGGGTCTCCTCTTTCTCTGAAAAGCTCATTATCATCAAACATACTGTACCCCACTCTGTTACCTAGATTGTACTTGAGTATTTGTCTTCAGTATTGAAACAAGGGGAAACACACCACACTTATGGACACGCCAGCAAGTGAAGATGTGGCTTTTGACTGCTATTCAAAACTTAAGCAAATGCAGTGGTAGTTGTCACTTTCCATAACAGAACTCTAATTGCTTCATTTTCAAATACCATTAAATAATTTAGCAAAGATATGTTCTATATAACAACATCTGTAGTGCCGGAAATGACTTGCATTAGGCTGAATTGCTTTATATAAAATGTATAAACTCTATATAATAAAAGTTTAATTCTGAGCAACGCATTCCTGACCTTAGTGATCACAGTTCATTAAACGATATACTAAAGAAGTTGGCACTAATTAGTTGTGCTTGCTAAAGCTAAATATGCTAAAATAGCCCTGTTGTTATTGCCCATACTTGAACAATCCCAAAACCCTGAGAATTAAACTTTAACGCACCGTTTGTGCCACAGACCTGAATGATACCTCAAATTATGCTGCCTGTTGAGGAGAAGTGTGCTTTTACTTTTCTAAGCAATTTATGATTACATCTTTCGATGTTCAACTGGTGGATATTAAATCAGGCATATAAATCCCACTTACACTAAAGGAGGGACTAGAGCCATATCTACATTAGTGGCCAAAATATCATATAGACTTGTTACCACCTAGCAACCACCCAGAACATCTTAGAAACCACAACGAATGTCCTTATGTAGCAATTTGTTAGCAACTTGCATTGTAAAAGCACATAGTGGCTTCAAAATTCATGTATGAGGAATGACTGTGTGTAATTTACTGAATGTTGTAGAACATGTAAGTCTCTTCAAGTAATACTGACCACAGACCTTATTTTACTCATAAATTGAAAAATCCAATTCTAAAAATGTATTGCAAATTCCAGAGGAAACCCATGTTAAATTAGCCTTTCGGTTTGGTCTACAAATTGACATGATGATTGAACAGCTCTATTGCTGAGCCTTCAGTATGATATTGTATTATATGCAGTGGCATCTCTAAATTAGGGGCAAGTGGGGCTTAAGAAACAATCTAATTTCCTCAATGTAAACTTCTTTTACATTATGTCCATTATACAAGACAACAGTAGATATGCTTTTGAGAAATTACAGAGTGATGGAAAAAATCTTTATCACATATTAGCAGGTGAAAATGACGATGGGGTCTGTTAATACGCATCTTAATACTAGGGAATAAACAGGGCACACACACACAGCGTGAGTGTGTAAGAGTAAAGTCAAAACTGATGCACTAGGTTAATTCTTTCTTTTCTTTTTTTTTTTATCTGTCAAAATGATTGAAAGCATTTTCATCAAAATTGATAAATAATGGAGAATTTCTGGTTTGCGCAACCCCTGATCATGTTGGGTTAAGTGATTGTTTGTGCCCCACGAGATATAATGAGCCTGAAATGCCACTGCATATACAGTAGGCTACTGTAGAATATCTTCAAAAATAATGACATAAATAGTTTTCATTTATCACTTAATGTCATACAAAGTCCAGTAATCATAAATAAGCTAAATCAATATTCGGTGTGACAACCTTTGCCTTTAAAACAGCACCAATTTTCCTAGGTACACCTGGACACAGTTTTTCTTGGTTGTTGGCAGATAGGATGTTCCAAGCTTCTTGGAGAATTCGCCACAGTTCTTCTATCTATTTAGGCTGTCTCAATTTCTTCTGTCTCTTTATGTAATCTCAGACTGACATGATGTTCAGTGGGGGGCTTTGTGGGGGCCATGACATCTGTTGCAGGGATCCCTGTTCTTCTATTCTAATCTTTTCTATTTGCAAAAGTAATGTTTGGGAGTCTAACATTTATATTTCCTATTGACACACTAAAGCTGAAGATATAAATAACCATCTAAAGACAAACGCTTTTGTGAAACATCTTATGTGCCTAAGACTTTTGCACAGTACTGTATGTATCTATTAAAGTGGTGTTTCTTGACTGAGACTGACACACATTTTTTGCAGAATCAGGTCAAGTTCTTCCAGACTTTCCTCCAAATTGGGAACAATGAGCCCAATCGATCACAGGCATGTTCTTTATGGGAATAATGGTCTAAGGCCAATGTCCAGTGTGCACTGTGGTTGTTTAGAGGCTGGACCCCTCAACCACAACAGAAAAACCTCAACCACAACAGCTGTTTGCCTCGAATGTCCCCTCATTCCAATGTCTTCCATTCTTCAAGAAGACAAATTACATACACAAGCAGTTGGTGCTTGTGCATTGCAAGGGTTTTCATGTAAAAGGATTTTGCCTTTTAGTTATCATAAATGAAAATGTTAAAATAACTGCCCTGGATTGATCTTGAGATAACGCAATTGGCAAGTTTTTTTTGGCTGAACTTGTGATAAGTTATTGAACTTAGAATATCTAGTTAGCTGAAATCGAAAAATATAAGTCAAGAGAACTACGCACATGATGCTCACATATTCAGATTCCCAGCATGCACTGCAGCATGAGTAAATTTTGCAAATTGCAGTGTTACTGTCTTATTTTTAAAATTGTTTACCATTGCTGCTTTTATTTATGCTGTTGGTTGTTGTGTTTGTTGTCACTTTCAGTTATTGGTCATGTAACAATAATTTAAAGCTCATCTTTTTACTCAGTGGTGTGTTTGATGATTGTCACCATCATTGTGATTTGCATGTAAAGTGTTAAGGCCCATGCGTGACTTCTTGACAAGCTAAAGTTTCAATACGATAGAAGGATCAGATGTTGGCCTCTGATCATCAACAAGTCATTTACCATCAAATGGCAGTTAATTTACCTCTAGCAATAGGATAGCTCTTACTACTTCTATGGTTATCAGTAGTTAAATGATAATTTACAGTTTTTCTCAATCAATTTTGTAGATTTCTCCAAACTATAACACCGTGTAACAATTATTTATTTTTTTTTTTTTTTGGTTCCTGGGTAGTAAGTGTTATTTCCTAATTGCTTATACCTCAAAAGTATAGAAAATGGCTATTATTCCCTACAAACTTTGCTTTTGTGACAAGGACAGTGATATTTTGAAATGTACCTATTTTCCAGAACATTCCAGATAGATTCAGTGCTGAGTGAACTTGGAGTAACTTCTAGAACTTTCTAGAACTTTCCAGTAATATAAATAGTAGTATAAATACAGGGGCCTTAAGCCCACCAGTTCAGGTTAGTTTCAGCTTCCTAAGTGGATACATATCAAGACCTTGCTGGATGCCTTGAAGTATGATGAGTATGGCTGGGAGGTCATAGGAGACTTCAAAATGGTGGCATTCCTGATGGGTCTCCAAGGTGGTTTTACCAAGTTTCCCTGCTATCTTTGCCTCTGGGACAGCAGGGACACCAAGGCACACTACCACAGGTGGGACTGGCCACAGTAGACCGAGTTCTCTGTGGGGAGGAACAACGTCAAGTGGGAGCCACTGGTGGACCCCCGGAAGGTGCTGATGCCACCACTACACATCAAATTGGGCCATATGAAACAATTTGTCAGAGCTTTAGATAAGGAGTCGGCAGCCTTCAAGAACCTTCAAGACTTCTTCCCTAAGCTGTCTGAGGCAAAGGGCAAAGCCGGTGTCTCCGTCGGACCACAGATAAAGAAGATCCTGGAGTGCAATGAATTCCCCAAGAAGCTCACTAGTAAGGAGAAAGCGGCTTGGAACAGCTTTGTCGCAGTGGTTTGGGGCTCAGTTTGTACCTCTTCTTCATGTTGTTCTTCCTCTTCTTCTTCTTCTTCTTCTTCTTCTCCCTCCTCCTCATTGTTTATTTGCTCTGAATTTTCATATTTTATCCGTTTTACAGATAGCAAAGTCATGATAGTTGTGTGAAAATTTTAGTAAATTGCATTTTCTCTGCTGTGTGCATTCCTAACACAGCAGATATCAATATGAAGGCATTTGACAACCTGACATGTGCATTTGAGAATATGACTTTAATTTAATTGTCTGTGTTAACAGTTTTAAAAGCATGAATCTTTGATCAGAGAAATTTGTGTGTAGTGTTTCGAGAAAATGATGAAAATCATGAAACATGTCTGTTTAGGACAATTACAATGTTCAGATGGCTATGTTCATTGTTTTGAAAGCAGTGACCTGAGTTTGGAGAAATGTGTAAAATCGATTGAGAAAAAACTGTAAGTAATTGAACTTCTGTATTAATTTTGAATTGAATTAGTTTAAAGTTTATTTAAAAAGACATTAAGCTCATTTAACAACTTATTTTTATTTATAAGTCCATTTTTATGTTTTGTTTAAACAACTTTCCCTCTTAAGTTGACATCTTAAAATTTTAAGGCAGCACTTTTTTACATTTTTTACAGAGAACACAGTCCCATCACCATCAATGGAGCACCAGTGGAGAGAGTCAGCAGCTTCAAGTTCCTGGGTGTCCACATCACTGAGGAATTCACATGGTCCATCCACACTGAAGTCGTTGTGAAGAAGGCTCATCAGCACCTCTTCTTCCTGAGACGGCTGAGGAAGTTTGGAATGAACCGCCACATCCTCACACGGTTCTACACCTGCACTGTAGAGAGCATCCTGACTGGCTGCATCTCCGCCTGGTACAGCAACAGCACCGCCCTCAACCGCAAAGCACTGCAAAGGGTGGTGCGAAGTGCCAGACACATCATCGGAGGTGAGCTTCCCTCCCTCCAGGAAATATATACAAGGCGGTGTGTGAAAAAAGCTCGGGGGATCATCAGAGACTCCAGCCACCCGAGCCATGGGCTGTTCTCACTGCTACAATCAGGCAGGCGATATCGCAGCATCAGGACCCGCACCAGCCGACTCCATGATAGCTTCTTCCCCCAAGCAATCAGACTCTTGAACTCTTGATCTCCCACGATCAAAATACATCAGCACTGCACTTTATTACTCTACTCTTATATCTCACACCGGACTGTCATAAATTATATTATTATTATATATATTCTCTCTTAACAACTTACTATCAACCGACAGCCTGAATGTCAATATAGTACAATACAACCTACTGTACATTCTATATATACTACTATATATATATATATATATATATATATATATATATATATATATATATATATATATATTTTTTTTATTTTTTTTTTTATTGAATAATGTGTATCTATATTGTGCATATTGTAAACTGTACAGTGTATGTTATTATTTGTATACTGTGTTGTGTGTAATTGTGTATATTAGACTTTAAATTGTGCTGTGTTAATTTGATGTTATTGTAAATTGGTATATGTCTCATCACTGTCACGACTGCTATATTGATCGGAACTGCACCCAAGAATTTCACACACCATTGCACTTGTGTATATGGCTGTGTGACAATAAATGTGATTTGATTTGATTTGACTTTTTTAAGCTGAAACGTAAAGATTGTACAGTGTAATGATAAACACACTGCAACCAAGGTACGCTATTCCCTAACGTTTTATTTTTATATTTTTATAACACTGACATATCTATGTTCTACACTATTTCTACAACTCTACGATTAAGTAAAGCAGGACATTCAGCACTTGTTGCTCATGCATTGAAGTTAATGAAAATGAACAACAAAAAATGAGTATAAGATCGCAGTATATCACAATTTTGAATAGCAATACAATAATATAAACAATCACAATATTTTTATATTGTCAAGCAGATATTAATATAATATCGTTTAGCCAGGTCCTTGCGGATTCCCACCCATAGGCTGATAATCTTTTACCCTAAACACAAGGAAAATGTTGAGTTTTCTAACTGAATTCTCTTACCCATTTAAAAAAACCTGTGAATGTGGCTGTATGACAACTAAAAAAATATCATCAAACAGACTAGGAAAAAAGAGCTTGTACAGTTTTGCAGAATAATATGCACACATTTTTCCCTCTCCTGTTGTTTGTACCCTTGTCCTCAAACATGGTGAAAATAAGCCTTTGATTTTCAGTTCAAAGTGAGAGCCACACGGAACAAAGTCTCTCAGCACCCACCTCTAGCCCACAACCTTGGCATTGACAATAAAGTTAATCTACTCTTAGCTTTACAGTTCTACAAACAAAACATTTTAAGGTAAAAATACCAAAATAATGAATTCTATCCATCACACAAAGTGGTTTCACAGTGAGGGGGAATAGAGGTACAAGATCTGACTTTCCCAACTGGATAGCATGGATTTGCTTAATCATTTGACTTCTCCTCAGAATGCCCCTGCCTCTCTGCTTTTTAACTCTAATTAATTTGAATGTGCCCCATTTTCTGGGGTGAACTCAACACATTTTTTAAAGAGTTGTGAAGATCTTGTGAGGAGTTCTTTAAAGGGCAGTAGATTTAGTTTCAGTTTATTTTAGCGGATTAAAGCACCTCCTTCCGTTCTTCCATCCCCGAAAAACACGCTTTCAGAATTGCTCAGTGTCTGCTGAATTGTTTCTTTGAAGAGGACAGCCGAGGCCTCCATTGCATGGATGAAAAACTAGCATGAGTCACCCTTAAAAAATAAAAATTGCCAATGAGATATCATTAGTATATCAATTGTTTCTCCTAGACATCAGTGAGGTTAAATGGAGAGCAATGAAGACCTTGTCTCCTGCTTCTCAAATCCAGTGGTGGTTCTAGCTTGTATGGTGCTTTGGGCGAAACCCGCTTCAACGCTTCAACATGGGGGGGATGTCCACGGGTGACTCGGATTCACTTTTTACAATGTACACTCAGATTTGCCTAGGTGCTAGCCTGCAATCAAACACCAAAAATCATTCTATCCACATTAATTATAGCTTTATACCTTTACTGTACATCAGCAATGGTCTTATTTGCATCTATTTATTTCTCCTTTAGGAGAAACATAAGATGCAAATCTTATAATTAAAATGAACTTGAAAACTCGTGAAAGAGCAACCTGTAAGCAAAAACATATTTCTTCAGGGAGCCATTTATTGTTTAAAACTTATGAAGTTTCATAGACTAAGTCAAATCTTGGCACAACATGTTTGCTTTGGTAAGTTATATCATATTGGTGCTGAACTATTTTGAACACCATAAAGCCCTGACATGATGAATTTGAGGCCAAATATATTTTTATTTATTGTTTTATTATTATTTTTATTTTTTTTAACAAATAAATGATTGCCATTTTTAAATATCTGATCTGAGATTATCTAACCCTGGAATGTCTATATGAACTGAATTAGAGTGGACATAAAAACGCAATATTTACTGAACTCAACAAGCCCCAGAAATTGCTGTGTCTGGATGATTCAGCAGCTAGAGCTACTCTGAGCTAACATGATACACCGCAGGATGTCAACCCTTTTCTCTCTCTCTCTCCCTTTTCTCTCTCTCTCTCTCGCTCTCTCTCTCTCTCTCTCGCTGTCTCTCTCTCTCTCTCTCTTTCTTTCTCTTTCTTTCTCTCATTTTCACTCTCTCTCTCTTTCTCAGACACACACACAGAGAGCTGCTAGAACAGGGATTACAGCCAATCCAAGTTCTTCTTTTTTTCCTGTTTGAACCACAGCCTTCTGTTTTTAGTGACCAATTACACTGAGGCTGGATCAGCACACTGCACATGTCCAAGCTGCCTTTCATAGACTCTCTACAGTCTGCCTGCTTGGCCGTGCATGTGAGGACACTGAACAAACACCACTCTATGCCCAATTATGAAGGCGCCTCTATTAAAGGATGCTTCTGAACCATATAAGAAAAAGCAGCTGTTTTTTAATCCCACTCGGGTCACCATCAAGAACCAGAAGAGGCTGTTTTAAGTCATGAAAAGGAAGCTCTCATACATATGATGTGTATAACCACGCTGTATTTTAAAGGGATAGTTTACCCGAAATTCTTTCATATTCACCTCATTCCAAATTCATCTGACTCCTGTGTGGAAAACAAAAAGAAATATTTAACTGAATGAAAGTCTTACAGGTGTGGAAAAACATAAGGGTAAATTAAGAACTTTCATTTTTGGGTGAACTGTCCCTTTAAAAAAAAATGCAACAAAGCAATGCAAAGCAAAGCTTGATATGATGCATTGTGGCCTAGTTTTTTTCTAAGTGATGCTAAGTCATGGGGGTGGGGACTTGAATTGTTCCTGGCTAGTCAACCCAATTACAGCCAGGCTTTTTTCAGAATCTGACATTCATTAATTGTACAGAAATATTGACCTATTGTTCATTTCCACTCTCTGGAAATTTGTGATCAGTTTAGATTAATAAGCACTGAGTGGCTGTAGTTTGCTATTGATTGTCACAGAAGCCAACAGCAGTTAAAAAGAAATCCCTAGTGAACCAAATGAGGTGCAATTTGTTTGTTTCTCTTGAAGCTTGTAAAGTGGAACCATGTGAAGCAGACTTATATCTCTGAGGACTTTACAAATAATTGGAACTCTCAATTCCTGGTTACCACGTTTCAAACATAATTACAAGTTGCAGGCATAGCTTGGTTTGTCTGATGTGGTAGTTTAATTTGCTTGCCGCTGAAACCAGCATCAATAACTTCAGTTTTTGCATGTTTTTATTTATTTATATATTTATTTTATTTACCCAACACAATGCCAAGGCATAAAACCGGACTACAGAAAAGCAGTCTTTAATACCAACTTACAATGCTTTCAATAAGCCTGAATGCACTTTCCATTTTCAATGTCAAAACCTCAATTTCAGTGTTACATTTAAGAAAATGGTTAACCAAAGAGTTTTGTACTACATACTTTTTGTTCTGAAAGAAATTCTGTATTTGGAAACCTAGTAATACAGCACACAGATGTTTTATTTATTTATTTATTTTTTTCTGATTTTGTCCTTGAGCAGAAATATTCTATTCAGGTGATCAGTGCTGATGACAGCTGGGATGTAATGATGCAGAAGACCATTCTCCTCTTGACTTAAGAGCTGTCCAGCATGTACTAACCCACACAGACAACGTGACTCCTTGCTAGATTGTCCAGTCCGCAATGCTCCAGATTTAATTATCTGTACAGCCACATTTGGACAACACATATTTTATCCAAGATGACACTGAGTCTGCATACAGAAGGGAGGTTGAACGGCTGGCTCCCTGGTGTAGTCAAAACAACCTGGTGCTGAACACGCTCAAAACCGTGGAGATGATAGTGGACTTTAGCGGGAACACCCCAACATTGACCCCGCTCACCATTCTAAACAGCACTGTGGCAGCAGTGGAGTCATTCAGGTTCCTGGGCACTATCATCTCACAGGACTGAAGTGGGACACCCACATTGACACATTGTGAAAAAGGCCCAGCAGTGGTTGTACTTCCTTCACCAGCTGAGGAAGTTCAACCTGCCAAAGGTGCTGTTGATACAGTTCTACTCAGCAGTCATTGAGTCTGTCCTCTGCACTTCAATAACTGTCTGGCTTGGTTCAGCTATGAAATCGGACATCAGAAGACTACAAAGGACAGTTCGGACTGCTGAGAGAATTATTGGTTGCCCCCTTTATTTAAACTTGAACCTATTCCTATGGAGATACAAGTACTAAATGTACGGTTCTGTAATTGAACTGAATCCGGATATACTGTATACCAACACTTGTATATGTTAAAAATATACTAACAAAATTGTCTAAAATAGTTTGTCTTAATTTCCTAAGTGAGAATCAATTAAAACTGCATAGACACTTGCTGCAATAGTAGCTGGTTAAGAATGTAAGGTAAAACATCACTTTGTAACTTATGAATACCTCAAGGCTGATGCCAGAAAATCAAACTTAAAACTCTTTAAGGGCCTACTGTAAGATGGTTTTCACTCCTTGTTAGTTTAAACTGGTCTAGCGTGTCCCGAGTCTGGCTAAGCTGCTATTCAACTGGTTTAGCTTGTCAACCAGCTGGTTTCCCACCCTAACCAGCTGACAAGTGACCAAAACCCCTCTGAAATCAGCAAACAAGAAAGCTTGACCAGGATTGAAGATCAGCTAAAACCAGCAACCAGCATTCAGCAGTAACGTCTACCAAGGTGTATATAAAAAACAACAGGCTAGTCGAGAAGTTCACCAGCATTCATCAGGTAACTACACCCCTAAGATAAAGTCTCTTGACAGACTGATGGATGTCCCATCTCTGTTCTTGAGAGATCTCCCTAAACAGGAAAAGGTTAATGGTGTATGCGGCAGCCAGAAGCACTCACTGAAATGCATCATTTCTTTGTTTCAGCTCCATAATGACTGCATACAGGACAAACAGAGAGCAGCTCTATTAAACAAGCTCAAGATGTTTAAGGAAGGTGTTCGGCAATTGAATTAGAGAGCATGAAATACTGTGATAGGCATCGAAAACAGCAGATGCTGAAATGTTCTGCTGTCTGTCCTGAAACTGGTGGTTTACTGGATATCTCAGATCTCGTACGCTCAAGAACGCACATGTAAAGCGCAAGAACAACTGAACACTAAGGGGTGAATTCACTTAGGGTTGGGAGGGTTACTTTTGAAATGTATTCCACTACAGATTACAGAATACATGCTGTATACAAACGTATTTCGTTAGATTACTCAAGGTCAGTAACGTATTCTAAATACTTTGGATTACTTCTTCAGCACTGGTAGATTTTTTCACTTGTTTTGACTTTAAAAACTCTGCCAGTACAGTAAGACAAAATACACATGTTAAAAATACATTCTCTGAAAAACCTAAATATCTTATGCAGTGTTGTTTCTAAAACAAGATCAATCAAACTGATCTTGTTTTAAGGATTTTTAGATATTTTTACAGGAAAAGAATACAAAAATTATTATCAAGAATATGATTTTTGCTCAAATATCAAAGGTCTTACTAGAAAAAAAGAAATTATGGTCCAACATGAATTTTCTTGATAAAAAAATATGATCGTGCCTGGTAACGTGCATGTAAAATGGCTAGAAATTGCATTTTAGCTTAGCATAAAGCTGATAACTTACACAAGGTTTATTTCTATTTCTTCTGCTCCAAACTTACTTCAAACTTACTTCTCTGTCTGCTTGTATGAAAACACTTCATAAGAAAGTGTTTCAACGCTGTTCACTTTGGATCGCATCATTTATTTGTATACATTTTTCCATCTGAAAGGACTAAATACTAAATGAAACAAATGACAATAAAATGCAAAGTAATCTCTTCAGCAATCAAAATACTTTTTGAATGTAACTGTATTCTAATTACCAATGATTTAAATTGTAACATTAGTGGAATACAGTTACTTATATTTTGTATTTTAAATACGTATTCCCGTTACTTGTATTTCGTTACTCCCCAACCCTGTAAACAGCTGACTTGATTTTGTGTGTGGTATTTCAGCACATAAACCTGTGTCTCATTCATTACCACCCCAATCCAGTTTAAGCAGGCACTATATGAGCTGAAATAGCACTAAGCAGTTTTATGTCAATGTCATTCTTTTCATATTAGCCTTATTAAAGTGTATATCCGCATGCAGATTTATTCACAACACTCAGCTTTGTTTGCCAGATGGAGTTAATGTTGCACTATTAACATAGAAGAGAAGAGAAGAGAAGAGAAGAGAAGAGAAGAGAAGAGAAGAGAAGAGAAGATAAACTTCACAATAGAACAGAAAAATGGTGAATAAAACAAATGCAACTTCACGATAAAATAGACTACAGTAGAATAGAATAATGGTGAATAAAAATAACACTTTCACAATAGAAATGAACAGAGTTGGAACAGCATTCGAGCACACTTTCGCCAATCTAAAGCAACCTACAAGATCAGGAATTGTGCCATGTAAATTGTTCGCCACTATTTTTTGGCCGTGTTTGTGCCATCACTTGTATTACATAATTCCTTTAATGAATTGGCCACTAAAAAAATGCAGACAGCGTGTGCAAAGAAACCACGCTATCAGTGGGTGCAACTCATTCTTAATGAATTCCCTCCTAAATTCCCCATCGTCTTACCTGGCTCCTGCAGTAGCTCTTTATATCAGTTCACAGGGGACAAATGTAAGATATTGGGATCTCTTTGTTGTCTGCAACATTAGTGGAGATTGCATGTAATAAGGTCCTGGATGGCTCTGACAATCACAGGCTGATTGCCTTGGCCAGTCATAAGAGTGCCTGTGTTGTTTGATGTGCTGACCAAAAAGACCCAAGCTGCTCACTGATGCCTTTCCTCATCATGAGTGTTGAACAATATAGAAGTACTGGGAAACCAACAAGATCTTGTGTCCCAGGACTCTGAAAGATAGAAACAGAACAACAAAAATCACAAACGCAACCTATGATGCCTTAAAGTTGTGCCTCCAAAGGCAGCTAACTAGGTTTTGGAACCGAGAAATTATCTTTAGCTTTATCTTAATGATGTTTTTGAAGACATATAGACATGTTTTGAGAGAAAGTACTTATGGGTGCATACAACTAATTAAAAGTGTCAGGCTATATGGAGAAAGTTTTCCATAAGTGAGAAACTAAACATAAAAGCTGAAATGTATTTTTTCGATGTTAGATGCACCGATACGAAATTTGTATGCCAATACTGATATCCATTCATTTACAACAACATCTGCAGATACTGATATTGATAGTTTGGTGGTTCTACTTTTTTATGCTAACCTGTTTAAAATCCAACCTGGTCTTATAAAATCATGTTACTATAACAAAATTTTGCTAAATAATTTTTATGTTTCATTGTATGTATCGCGTTTCCTGATGAAATTAACACTAATGGCGCTACAGCGATGACTTTTATGCCCTTTCACACAAATCACGAGTAAAATGGCAGATTATCAGTTCATAAATACTTACTTTTCACCATGTTTCTCACACAATGCTTTCATAAGACATTACAACACTTAATTTAAAACTCCATAAAGCAGGGGTTTTCAAAGTCAGAGACATTGGGCCTCCCTTGTGACACAACGTACATGATGGAGTGCAAAAAATTAGCTGAGCCTGATGCTGTCTAACATTTGCTCCTTCACATCCTGTGCCATGTCAGAGATGCGTGGACCCACTGTGTTGTCAGAGAGTGGAGTCGAATATATATATATATATATATATATATATATATATATATATGTGTATATATTAATTATTTAATAAAAAATGTTACCAATCTACGTGCCTCCCTGACATGCTTTAGCGCCCCCCTAGGGAGGTGCGCCCCACACTTTTAAAACCCCTGCCATAAAGCATAAACCTGAAAAACATCATCTGTTTGAGAGAACATTTAACTCGCTTTTAGCGCCACACAGTGGACATCAGGCTGTTCAAGTTTTCCATGTTTCAGAGTAACTGACCTCAGTTATAACCAAAACACTGAAATTGTCTGATTCGCTTTTCCGCCACCTTTTGATTGAAAGGAAATATTAGGCCCTGATCATCAGCCGATGTCTGAAACAGCAGATAATTGCTTTTTAATAGCCAATACTAATGATTGGCTGACACATCGGAGCATCTCTATTAAAAACTTTGTCATATCTCATCTTAATTTGTAGGTTAATTTCCCTGAGAAGTGTAAACACAGTGGTCTACGGGGCTATCAAAACATTGCTCTGTTTGTTTAAGCATCCCGACTTCCCTGACAAAAAGTTGGCTCAATCAATGGCAACCAATCTGGAACCAAACAAACAAACAAAAAAAAAAACATTATTTTTGCATTTCCATTTTTGTGATGCTAGTGACAGAAATTATGCACTTTGGCCTAAAGCTACATTAAATCATGATACTTTTAATAAGGCACATTTTGTGAGTATCAGCCTTCTGCTCATATCAAATCAAAATAAAATTTAAATGAGTATAGCAAATTATGATGCTATAGACCACATTCATTTATATCATAATGGCATGACAGAACCAGCAATTGGTGATTATGCATGAGCTCTGTCAATAAGAAGCAACATATTCACATATCAACATCATTGTAAAACAGGGAGGGTCTATGCACAATCGGGATGCTTCAGTGCTTGCCGGTCATGGGCTCCCCGGTGTTTCTGGTTTCCCAAGAGAATGTCCATGACAAGAAGAAATAGCTCCTCAAACAACATAAATCTTTTTTAAAGGGCATACCTTGCAGAATCACAAGGAAACATACTGTATGTGTGAATGTCCCAATCTAGTTTACTTTGACAGTTTCCAAGATGCATCTTAAGACTGCAATTCTTCAAAAAGGTCTATGTACTCTTTGTATCTGTTGATGGATTGCAAAAGCTTTATACTGCAGTATTTCTGTCCTTGTGTTTGAGTTAAACAGACATGTCCTCACTCTCTGCTGACCACTAATTTACAGCCATATAAATAAAGTGCAAAACCTTTCATTAAACAGAGCTGACAGCATTTCTAAAGAAGCTAATTCATCCAAGACTCTGTGATGAGTGACATGGTGTAAACACAACAGATGAGCACTAGATGCAATGCTGTGTTTTCCGAACAGCTCCACCCTTACAGTTAATGAGTACTTAAGCATTATCTTGCTCTATCTTGCATGTATTGTATAAACAGAGTTTGCTGTTGGTGGTGTTTTGCTTTAGTCATGTAGTTGACATAATTTTGTAATATGCTACTATCGTATTGCATAATTGCATGTTGGTATTGAAGCCAACCCAGGTAGACATTACGCACAACTTTAATTAGTTGTCTGGTGCCCTCGATTGCCCAGATCACCACTGAATAACAGATGTGAATATACAGCACTGGCACTGGACAATAATAATAATAAAAAAAGGTTGTAGGAATTCCTTTTTTATTGTAGGAAAGTTTGTATTGAATTTGTGTTGTATACAGTAGGGTCAAAAACTCTGAGATCACACTGAAAACCTGTGATTTATTTTTCTTACTTTCTTTATTTATTTTTTTTTTCAATTTAAATCTTTAAAGTTTTAAGATTTTAATAATATTAAAATAAAGGTATAACTTTATTTTAAAGGATAATATATAGGATACATTTTTTTCCTTCATTTAAATTGTTATGTTGGTTATAGAATTTGGGGGTCAGACTGTATTATGCAGAATGCAAAAGATAACTTTTGGACTCCAGTATCTATCAAAGAAGCATGAATTTATGTTGCTGCATATTAATACAACCAATATTTAAAATGCTCAGACACTTCAAACTGTTTTAGTTGATGGATTTGGTTTAGTAGTTGTTTTAGCCTAAGCATTGTACTCCGTGTTTAAAGGAATATTCAGGGTTCAGTACAAGTTAAGTTCAACTGACAGAATTGGTGGCATTATGTTGATCCCACAGAAAATTATTTTGACTAGTCCAACCTTTTCTTTTAAAAAAGCAAAAATCAAAGTAAAGTCAAATTTTTTTTTTTTTTTTTTTTGTAGTAATCAATATTATGTCACAGACGCTGTTGATTGAGCTTAACTTGTATTGAACTAGGAATATGGCTGCTGGTGCTTAGATTGGGTCTGTGTTTGTAGCCTGCTATCATAGTTTTTTCTACCCGCATTATTCTCTTATCGCGATTCAACTGCATGCATTTGACTGTGCACGCCCGTTTTCTCCTTTGTGCTTACACAGATTATTGCATCGATCTTAAAGCACTGCTGCCCAAGAAGCACCACAACAACGAACAATTGCAGTAAGTTATGGCATCAGCACACGTTATTGCTACTTGCACTGCATGCCACATTTTTATGATAGCTTCATATGTCAGCAGTAAGGGATTTATAAGTGATAAATGTAAGGAATTAGTCAGACTGATGGAGAAGATTAGTGTGTTAGAGACACGCATCAGAACACTAGTGGAGGCCAGTGAGAAAGAGAAGCCTGTAGACATTGTTTCGGATGCGGGTAGTACAGCGAACAACACACACATTTCAGTTCCGGCTGCAGAGCCCCTGCAGCAGGGCGTTTGGGTGACATCTCGGCAGCATACTCGTACGGCAAAGCGATACCACTTTCCCATTCCTGTTAGGATTTCCAATATAGATTCTACCCACACAGTGATGCACCCACTGAGAAGCCTGTTGGAAATGCCCTGGTTATAGATGATTCTATTGTAAGGAACGTGGAAATAAAGACTCCAGCCACCATATTACAATGGTTTTTGGGTGCCAGAGTGTCTGACATCAAATTAAATTTGCAAGTGCTGGCTAATGCTAAACATAGATTTTCTAAGATTGTTATTCATGTTGGCACTAACGATGTCCGGCATTGCCAGTCAGAGATCACTAAAGATAATGTTCAAGAGGTGTGTGCACTTGCAAAAACAATGTCAGAAACTCCATCCCTCCAGGTAAGGTGCCACTCTCCTCTCTTGTAATTTGGATCATAGTTTTAATAGTGATATTGTTTGACTAACTGGGGCCCAGGTCAGGAAGCAGACAAACTGGCTAATCCGAACGTCTGCTAGCTGCCTTGAGACGTCACACAGGTCACATAAACTACAACACATAGAGACTGTAACACCTAGATATCATATAGAGACTTTGTCTGTTCCCCAAACTACCAAACACAAAACCCTCACTAAGACATTTAGAAAAATATTTATTTGATTTACAGTGATGTTTTTGGTGTTACTCAGAGGTCAGGATATAAGTTCATTACTTTTGAACTGATAATGCTTAATGTAACATTGTCATACATAAATAAAATATCTCTGTCGTCTTTTATTCTTGCTACAGCATTTAGACCACCAGGGCCATTTTCTGATTACCTTAGAGAATTTTCTGATTTTCTGTCAGATCTAGTAGTTATTGTGGATAGAGCTTTAATCGTTAGTGACTTCAACATTCTCATAGATAAAGAAAATTATATATTGGGATTAGCATTTATCTATATTTTCAACTCTGTTGGGGTCAGACAAAATGTTACAGGATCAACTCATCGCCATTATCATATGCTATATTTAATTCTGTCATATGGAATTGATGTTGATAATAAAGCAATGCTGCCGCAGAGAGATGACATCTCAGATCATTACCTAATCTCTTGTATGCCGCGTTTAGCAATGGTCACTCAATTTATGCTGTGTTATCGATCGGGTAGAACTATTCTTTCGACCACTAAAAATAAACATTTCTGTAATCACAGAAAATATAGATACAGTCTTCTCTAGCACTCTTGATAGTGTCGCCCCCTTCAATTAAAAAAATAAATAAAGAGAAAATCCCCACACCGTGGTACAATGATCACACTCATGTTCTCAAGAGAGCAGCTCGAAAAATGGGAAGAGTACAAAATTAGAGGTCTTTCGTGGTGCATGGAATGATAGTGTATCTAGCTACAGAAAGGCTCTAAAAGCAAACTCATAGAAAATAACCACAATAATCTTAGGTATTTATTCAGTACTGTGGATAAATTAGTAAGGAATAAAGCTTCGACTGAACCAGCTATTCCAATCTTAGCACAGTAGTAATGACTAAAATTGAAATCATCAGAAACAAAATTGGAATGATGCAACCATCTGCAATAGCACCTCTGAAGACAGTGTCTCATATTATTTCCCACAAGCAACTTCAATCCTTTGCTGTCATAGGACAGGAAGAGCTGAACAAAGTCATCAAAACATCAAAATCAACAACATGTATGTTAGATTCAATACTGACCAAGCTATTAAGAGAGGTGTTTCCTGTAATCACAGAACCTCTTCTTAATATTATTAACTCCTCATTATCCTTAGGGCATGTCCCAAGAACATTTAAGATAGCAGTTATTAAACCGCTTATCAAAAAAACCACTACAACTTTGTCTGTGTAAATGAGGAATTGTCAGATCAACCTACAGTTAAGTATGGAGTGCCACAGGTATCAGTTTTAGGGTCTCTCCTTTTCTCCTTATATATGCTTCCCCTGGGAGATATTATCAGGAACCATGGAATTAGTTTTCACTGTTATGCCAACGATACTCAACTTGATATTTCATCGAAACCCAATGAAATTTCACAATTCTCCAAGTTAGCAGAGTGTATCAATGACATCAAAGATTGGATGGATAGAAATTTCCTTCTACTCAATTCTGACAAATCAGAGGTACTAATTATAGGACCAAAAACAGCTAAAATATCATTTGACTCTCGATTGATGTACTGTCACGCTGTCTTGTACAACGAAGAACTTGAGTGTTATATTTGATAGCAATCTGTCCTTTGAAAACCACATTTCCAATGTTTGTAGAACAGCATTCTTCTATCTCAGAAATATTGCTAAGCTACAACACATGCTCTCTGTTTCTAATGCCAAAAAACTAATCATACGTTCATGACCTCAAGACTAAATTATTGTAATGCATTACTGGGAGGATGTCCTACAGGTTCCATGAATACACTTCAGTTAGTTCAAAATGCAGCAGCTAAAGTGTTGACTAGAACCAAGAAATGTGATCATTTCAGCTCAATCTTAGCGTCACTACATTGGCTTCCTGTTACATTTCATATTCATTTTAAAATACTTCTAACTACTTACAGAGCTTTGAATGGTCTAGCTCCACAGTACTTATGTGACCTTCTATCACTCTATATTCCATGACGTTCACTAAGATCTCAAAATTCTGGCCCGTTAATAATACCTAGAATATCAAAATCCTCAAAAAGAGGTAGATCCTTTTCCTGTTTGGCTCCTAAACTATGGAATAGTCTTCTGAAGGTGATTCGGGACCAGCCACACTCTCTCAGATTAAGTCTAGACTAAAGACTCATCTTTTCAGCCAGGTATACACCTAATTTATCTATCAACTCATTGTTATGCTGCATTAGTTAGGTCTGCCAGAACCGGCAACACTTCTTATATTCTATAATCCAGTTTTAAAGTGAATGGCATATACACTAATATTATTCTATCTGTTTCCCTGTCTTAACCTCGGGATAAATATCCTGAGGATACCAGAACCTGCCAGATCCAGCTCGGGTCCTGCCTGATGTCCGACTCCCACTACTACGTTTTACTGAGTGAGGATGACTAACTACAGTCTGTGCCAGCCAGATATCACTTCAGTCTACTACAATGGACTTCACAGAGGATGAACTGATGCCAGCACCAACCGTCAGACATGGGATACTTTAGTGGACACTGCCTGAAACTTGGACTTAAGATGGTCTCCACCCGGAAATTAATCTGCCACAAGCTTACAATCGAACTGCAGTGCACCTTACGGACCTCTGCATCACCTTGGTCAAAGGATGGACAATACTCTTAAAATGGAATACATAGATAATAAATTAATTGCAGCCTTCATCAGCCAAATAACAAAAGACAATGCATCTGTTCACACTTCTGCATTTAATCTGTTTGCACTTCTGCATTAATCTTACAGTTAATACAAAAGATTTTGTTTGAACATTGGCCCCTAACACTTATTTATTTTACTAATTTTAAATCTTGACTTGTACTACATATAAATAACTAATACTGGCATTATATTCATGCTGTTTAGCCAGAGGGGAACTGGCCAACACAGTGATCCTAGTTTCCCCCAAGGTTATTTTTCTCAATTAACCAATATCTTATGGAGTTTTGTGTTCCTTGCCACATTCACTTTTAGCTTGCTCAAGGGGGTCTAAATATAAATATAATTATTTTCTATTATTTATTTTAAGGCGCAATTTACAATCATGTTTTTTTTTAATACTTTTTTATTATTATTATTATTAAACTGCACTATTATGACTCAAAGACATTACTATATTACATATTTTTCTGTTAAAGCATAATTTTCTGTAAAGCTACTTTAAAATTATGTGTGTTGTGAAAAGCTCTATACAAATAAAAATGACTTGACTTGAATATTCCTTTTAATTATTAGTTTTGAAAACCTTTGCCTTTCACACAAATAGCTCATACAGGCATGGATAGCATGTAAGAACCATTTTTAACAACCATCCGGTTTATAAATTGTTTACAGTTTTCCACCAGTTCAACATTCAAACTTTCACAGCTTTCTTTCCAGTTGTTAGTACTTGATATTAATTTTACATTTCGTATTTTATGGCCACTTTACACTGACTAATTCTGCAACAGCTGCACCATTAACTGTTCAATCACTCATGCCATTTGGTCCAATAAAACAGTGCTGTAAGGTGAGACGTGCCATGGGCTTGCATGCTGTTAAGGGTTACTCACAGAAAGACCTGCTGCGGGCTGATGGAGTGGCATTCACCGCTCCCAGGCTTGTTTCTGGTTGGCCGCTTTTCCAAAGCCCAGCTCTCCCAGCAGGTGATATGGGTAGCTACTGTTTATTAAGCTGTTTTGTGGGCAGTAAAATGCAAGAAGTGGCCTATTAGGCCTTGTCTATGTCAGAAAGACTGAGGCCAAGCAGTTCAGTAATTACAGCTTATAAACGCTTTAATTTTCATTTCTTATTGCTGAGCCCAGCAAAATGGAAAGACATTATTTGTTCAAGTTGACCAATACCAGTAATGTAAATCATAGTTTGTTCTCCCTTCATTTGTCCAATTAGCCGCTCCTGGCCTGCACTCAAATTAACACACTGCTAATCTGTGTTAACATGCAATAATAAATGAAAAATTGGATTGTGAAATATACAGTAACTTTCAGAAGGGAGTGACTATTTAAAAGGAATTTCTAGGGAAAATTTTCAAAGACATTCATCTTACACAATCCAAGTTGTCTTTTGGCACTAGACAGTTACCTGAATGGCAACTATTTTAAAGGTGCACTCAGTAATTTTTTCCTCATTAAAAAAGTTTAACTCCTAAAGACATGAATTGTAATTTTGCAATATGTGTAGGAAATTATGACCACTCATCTTAAAATGAAGACTCCAGTCATATCAGTAACCTAATAAAAGCTGTTTTATTCTACATTTTAGAATCACATGTCCAGATGAATACTACTTGTTTAATTCCTGTCCTGTTATTTGACACTTTCACTCATTGATTAAAATAATCATGGCTGACTATGAATACAAAATTTCTACAATGGTATCTGAAACTGAAAACTATTGACTTTATGCTGCATCCAAGCCTCTAGGGGTCAGTGTAAGTCCAAGATGACACAAAGACAAAAGTTACTGAGTGCACCTTTAAAGACTTTTTTTTAAAATGTTTTTTAATAAAAAATAGGGGGAACCTGTGATATGTAAATCTATAATAAAGTGATAAATAATAAACATGTTAAAGTTTTGTCGATGGATTGTCCAATAATGTTCCAAATGCAAAGTGATCTCAGCGTAACCTTGCTGTTGGTGAGCATCTACACCCAGTTGAAAATATGAGCTCTAACTAACTTCTAATCAAACTTTTGGGGTCACAAAAATTTTTGGAAAACTCTTTTGAAACATATACTGTTAAATGTCAAAAGAATACAACCTTTATGTAAACACTAATCCACACCCTGACACTGACCCATTATTTCTTAAACTAGATTGTTTCCCACAATATGATAATGAAACAGCGTCCTATCTGCTCTGTTTACACAAAATTTGAAATCTATGGGAACAAAAGAGTATGCTTAGCCTCCAGCTAACATGCTAATACCATGTGTTTACTGTAGACCTATTTAAACATGTTTTTACAAAAAATGGGACACCCAGCAAGTCACACATCATATAATTTAGGTATTATAATTCATAGAATTTTGTCTGGGATAAAGTGCTTTTACTTAATTGCTTAGATGATTATAGCACAAGAACACAACGCAGTTTATCAAAAGCAAATGTTGTGGTATTTGAGGGTAAGACATGAAAACAGAAAATCAGCATATCTCCAGAACCCACAAGGTTTCATATGGCATATTATATTCCAATAATTACTTCAGAAGTGTGAGGAACCTAATCTCCTCTGTGCCAGACAGTTCTGAGTTGACTGAGACCATATGATTAAAACTGGTTTCCTTTCATTTTCATATTTATTGGGTTGTGGTTCAAGTATGGTTTAAACCATAACCACTCTTTTTTTGCACTCTTGAAGTCAGATCAACCACATACTGAGATATAGTATGGTAATATGGTGATCTGTCAAACCAAAAAAAGACAGTCTTCTTCCAGATTCCAAAAAAACAGAATGTCATAAAACAGTGTTAAGCTTTGAAGAGATCCACACAATGTTTTTTACAGACAGGAAGGAAGAACAGAACACTGGAAGTTAAAGAAGAGCCAAATTAAACACTTGTCTGGTGCTGTTGGGTTTTGCTATGGTTACCACTCGGTAACAGTTTCAATGGCTTTGGGACCATATACACAAATATGAGAGTTTCATAAGCAAAAGAGAAACTGTAAACTACCATAAGACAGTAACTTCAAACAGTCTTGAATAGCCAGACTTTTAACTTGTAGCTTAACTTCTAGTCTAGCATCTACTGTAGTTTACTCTGGCCAAGAAACACCCAGTTAGACAAGAAGAGACCATCTGGTCTGATTGACATGTAAATCGGCCAACCAGTTTTTTTTTTATTTTATTTATTTATTTTTTAAATTTACAGTATGTGCCATTTAGGGTTGGGTATAGATTATACCAAAATAATAAACTGCCGTTGAAAAAATTTATTCAAATAATGGGGCGTCAGTTTCCACGAACAATTGTACAGAAAACATTGAGAAAACAGCATAAAATGTGTATAGTTTGTCCAAAAGCAATAGAGTGCAACAGTGCCCACCAACTTTTCCAGCCATCTTAGTTTCTGGAGGTGTCCTGTTCCCAGACTCATTATTTTTTTTTTCATAAGTATTTCAAAAAATTCTTCATTAAAGACCTCTAAACCATGAACCAAACCAGCTGGCTTCGAGGTGAAGAACAAGAGTGCAAGCTTTGATTTAGAGCAAAAAGTGTTTGAAAATCAGACAAAAAAGACAAAGGTACAAGTCATCTTTAATGAGGGAATAAACTACAATCCCATGAAGCATGAGGTAACTGAATTAAAAACAATGGAAATATGTAAATTTTTTGATTTTAAGTATAGAATAGTATAGAATATTTAAGTATAGAATAATGTATTGAAACTATATATATTTTATTTATTTATTTATTTATTTTTGGCAAAATACAGTAGTAATATAAATAGTTTGTGAGTGATGGGAGACCGTCTCGATTGTTTCATTCACAATGCATCATTGTAGTGGGCGGTGGTGCAGAGCTTGTTTGCTGCAGTTTGTTTTCCGTGATTGTTAATCGACCATCGATTAACAACCTCTGAGCTAACAGTAGGTCTGTCTTTAAAGATTTATAAGTTATTGTTAATAATAAATTTGCCTATGAACATTTTTTTTATGTGAAATTTACAGCATGATATCATGAAATGTATGTGATTTTGGCAACATTTTTGCAAACCAAAATGACATGCTTCATTACACGTTTTGCTGCAATTTCTCAGTGAAATGTCCAGTGGGGGACGCCAGTTAAAGAGTGAAATGGTATCGTAATCAGACGAGGTTTTAAAGGTGAATATTAGATGGAGGTTTTAATGAGTAAAACGAACCTCCCTAACCTGAAACATTAGCCTAGATCTAATTAATAACGTCTTAAAAGATAAATGAGAGGTGAGCAAATCAGACATCCTTACCCTTAATCAACGTCTAACCTATAAACTAAAGTGTTTTAAAAGCAAATTAGACATGAAAAGCACATTTACTGAAGCAACCACATGTCATTTTGTGTTGCTTCTAGGGAACTTTTGCTTCTCTTTCACTCCGTGTGTCCTTGGCTGGGCTCAAGGCTTGGTATCCAACTTTAAAGTCCAACACTCTATCAGGTGAGCTACAGCAGAAGCTAATCATGTTGGAGTGCATGTGTAAATGTAGGTAGGTCTGAAATACAAGCGTTAAAATGTATAGTTTTTCAAATGATGCATTAGAGTAAAAGTGTTTTGATATAATGCATTGTTGTAGAAATGTCTCAATGGAGGTTCTTCATTATAAAAAGCATCCTCCCAGGTGACCTCATGGCTTCAAATTAACATGACTCAAACACAACACTTCAGGCATTGTCTCTTAAATGATGTCAGCTTCTTTTGAATAGTGCGCACTTCATTGCTTCTGGGTTGCCTGTCTAATAGCATCTTTAGCAGAAATAATTGCAATATAAACAGGCTGCGCTGATGAAATACATACTTTTGCATTTAAAGGTGTTTCTTTTAAAGCCTTCATAAAAGAATCCAGAGTTTGGCACTCTGTTTAAGTATGTGTCAAACTCTTTGTTGCCAGTATTACAGAGACTGAAAGCCAGACTTAGAGACGTGCAAAGCAGAACTGGGTTGCATAGGAACTGAATTCCTCCCACGGACTCATGTGGTGAAAATTTGAAAAAGCATTTAGTTGTGTGGGTTGGAGAGTGGGTCTTTCTGATGTTTTTCTCTTTTTCTGTTTTTTTCAGCATTTAAAAGTGGGAACACTGTGTGTATGCTAACTGTATACCGTTAATTTTTCTACTATAACCTATATCCATTAGTCCATTTGCTTTCTCCTTGTCCAAATGAAAAGGTTCACCATAAGAATGCTGAATACTGACTTGGGTTCTCTCTCTTTGTCACACTGAATTTTCATTTGCTGAATTAACATTTGCTACAAGCACATGCATATGACATTCTAGAGATTCATTATGAGGCATTAATGTTTTGTTCAAATGAAAGGGCGTTGAGGGCAACCCTGCATTAAGGCATTTCTTTCAGTTTAACCTCCCCAATACCCTGGTGTCCTCAACCCAACCCTGTGTAAGCTATTGCATCAAGACTTAATCCAATGTGTGCTGCACAAGATGCTGAGAGTGGCTAAAATAACACCTCATTAGCTATTCCTTAAAACTGAAATCAAAATGTGGGAATTATCTGTTTTGGCTTGGATAAGTAGCTAAGCATTCATTCTAAACAATTTCTTGTAGTTTGTGTTGGTTAGTAGCACATAAACATTAGGGATATTGCAGAATAAGTATAAAAGCATTCATTTTTCTTAGTGGGGCTAGTGAGGGTAACAAAGTCCACTCCGCTAAGCTCAGTGTTGTGCCATGTCCAAGCTCCTACTAAGAGCAGCTTGTTCCACTGTGAGCTGATTGCTAATTAGCGCCCTGTTCGTTTGTTTGTTGTTTGTGCTTGGCATGGTTACTGTGAGTTCTTTCTGCTTTGACTATGCTAAAAACCATTCCCAAATTCTGCTGTTTAGTAGCACATAAATGTCTGGCTGTGAACAACATCAAACTATTATTTGCTTCATGCAGTCTCCTATACTTTTTAAAGAGTTTACGTTATATGCTTGAGGGAATATTCCATTTTCAATACAAATTAAGCTCAATCGACAGCATTTGTGGCATCGTGGCGTGTTGATTACCACAAAAATACATTTGGATTTGTCTCTCTTTTTTCTTTAAAAAGGCAACAATCTGGGTTACAGAGAGGCACTTACAATGGAAGTGAAAGGGGGCCAATCTGTAAACATTAAAATACTCACTGTTTCAAAAAGTATAGCCACAAAACGTAAACTCTATGCGTGTTAACATGATTTTAGTGTGATAAAATCGCTTACTAACCTTCTTTGTGTAAAGTTCCCATATCCATTTTTACAGTGTGTAAACAATAAACCCTAAAACACGAAAACAACCATAAAAATGAACACTTAAACAGCATAACAGCTCAAATAATACACAAATTTTAACAGAATTAATGCAATTGCTTTTATAAAATAATAAACGTATAATTTCTGCCTTTAAATCCTGCAAAAATTGGCCCCAATTACTTCCATTTGTAAGTGCCTCACTGTAGCCTAGATTTTTGCTTTTTTTTTTTTTTTTTTTAAGAAAAGGAGGGATAAGTCGAAAAAAAAAATTGTTGTTATCTTTGTTAAAGACTTTGCAATACTGATCTACATAGCATCCTTCTCATGTTTAGATATATACTCACTGAGCACTTTATTAGGAACACCTGTACACCTACTTATTCATCTGATTATCTAATCAGCCAATCAGGTGGCAGCAGTGCAGTGCATAAAATCATGCATATACGGACCAGGAGCTTCAGTTAATGTTCACATCAACCATCAGAATGGGGGAAAAAAATGTGATCTCAGTGATTTCAATTGTGCCATGATTGTTGATGCCAGATGGACTGGTTTGAGTATTTCTGTAACTGCTGATCTCCTGGGATTTTCACACACAACAATCTCTAGAGTTTCCTCAGAAAGGTGCAAAAAACATCCAGCGAGTGGTAGTTAATTAAGGACTTAAATATTGAACTGTTCCTTAACCAAACCTATCACATTGCTTCAGAAGATATTGATTAAACCACTGGAGTCTTAATGATTACTTTTATGCTGCCCTTAGGTGCTTTTTGGAGTTTCAAATTTCAGCTCACCATTCACTTGCATTGAATGGACCTACAGAGCTGAGATATTCTTCTAAAAATCTTCGTTTGTGTTCTGCAGAAGAAAGTCATACACATCTGGGATGGCGTGAGTAAATAATGAGAGAATTTTCATTTTTGGGTGAAATATTCCTTTAAGGCTAGTGACACTTAGCATACCTCATTGTAATTATTGACTGTTTGTTCATGTGACAATGTGTTGGCTAGTAAAAGACACACATTATGAATTTTGTTGTAATTAGTGCTATGAAAATAAATGCATGACTGAATGAGAAATTTTTCTAAAAAAATATAAAAACAAATTTTAAAATAAAAATTCAAAATTTCTAACAATTGTAAACATTTTATTGAACAAATAATTAGGACCAATTATTGGATTGCATTTACTATTTTCACATTGAAAAAACTACACATTTCACCTTTACTGTAAATACTGGCTATCAAGACTATTTAAAGAGACATTACTTAAGCAGCTACATTTGGAATCAGGAAAAAGAGAAACTTTTCCCTCTCAGGGGAGCAACAAGGGGCTTCCCAGAAATATTTATTTCTGATCCTCGAATCTGTAAATTTGAAGAAGAGCAATGTTATTTGCAGATGGCTAAAAAACATGCACCTGTGTACGTACAGAGACAGTTCAGGTCTGAGATGAGACAGACATTGAGACAAGACAGTAGAGTAAAACTAAAGTCAAATATTCTTCTCAGGCTTAGCATGCTGCAACGTTATAGAAATGAGAAAACCTTCTGTCAGCTTTGTGGAATTGCAACCAACCTCAGTTCTCAAACATCCATTCGTCAAAGTCATTTCCTATTCAGTGATAGGACACACACTTCGGTATATAATTAAATGCACTGTTGGCATTGTCTGTTTTTACAGTCACTGTGGTTTGAGAATCTTGTTTGTGCTAACATGGAAAATAAAACAAGAAGAGTTTAAGAAGTTGTGGATATGTACTTTGGTTTGTTTATTGAATGTGTCTATAGCAGTTAAAGGAGTACTATGTCATCCAGTGGCGGCTGGTGCTTTTCAAGAGGGTGGAAGCAGAAGCATAGATGTCACTTATCAATGGCAAACTGTGTATTCTTTCTCCCGTTGAACACAAAAGGAGATGTTAGGCAAAATGATAGCCATTCACTTTCATTGTATCAGACTAACATACTGTCTAACATCTCCTTTTGCATTCCACAGAAGAAAGTAAGGCATATGCGTTTGGTACAACATTACAGTACTGTACTTTTTTATAAAATTGTTATTATTTTGTGAACTATATCTTTAAAGCAATAGCCACTGATGTCATTCTCTCTAAATCATTTTTTTATTCATATAAGCAGCTTGCATGTGCCTTGGGAAACTAGTTTCTGCTGTTTTCAGAGTTCCTCAGCATCTGAGAGCCACTACTGCCTTGGCAAGTGAGCAGCCAGCAAAAGTGAACATACTGTACTGTACATGGCCACATTTTTTTTTTAACAAGGTTATAAGCTGCTTTAGCATTCCTGATGCAATTGTAAACATGCTTGTGAATTTTTCTGGAGACAGAGAGCAAATGTACTGGAAGTATGATGATGTATAGTTGTTGCAGAGCAGCTGTAGCTTCTAGAAAGAAAACCCAATAGCGCATAAGCCTATACATTCTCAGAGGGTTCAAATATCCTGAACGGCTAGTAGTGTGTTAGGAGATAAAAAGAAAAACAGGGCTCTTAATCCTGACATACATTCTTAAATTCTTCCTGAATGAAAGGAATGATCCCTATATCGTTGCATGGTCTAAATCTTTGAGACATAATCAGACTGCTGATCTGTGAGGTGATTCACTTGCTTCTTTGTTCTCTGAAAGTTTCAATAAAGTAGCAGGATCCTTTTGCCATGCCATGACTGTGAAACACTGGCTATGATGGGAATGGATTACCTGCATACTGCACAGTTGTATAAAATGTTGTTTACAATTGTTTGTAAAACTGTGTATTCAATATTTATCTATAAACATTTCGACTGTGTTATGACGTGACCTCATTAGCAGAATAATTTTGCAATACTATGACTGTAAGGCCACGTCCACACTAATATGTTAATGTGGACATGGCCTAAAGCAACACTGGCTACTGTGTGTTTGGAAAGGAATACTACAGATAAATAAACAGAAAATTCACACACAATGCACAGTATACATACTACAGAATACAATGAAATATACTGTACTAGTAAGAGTTGCATGGTAGTGTGTAATTCCAAACATAGCAACTTAATGTCTCTTGGGGATTCAAGTGTTGTTAGTTAGTTATATATGCAATTTTATACCTGAAGGGGTCATGACATACAATATTTTTTTTTTTTTTAATTTATCTTCCATGAGGTCCACTGATAATGTTAGTAAAAACAGTCATAATTTAGTAATATATGATCATAATATATGATCATTTTCTACCCTGTCTTTAGCCCTTTGTCTGAAATGCTCAGTCTTGGCCTCAGTGCCTCCTTTAAAGTTCAACGTAAATGCTCACTGTTCTGACTGGCTAACGTGCAGCCCCTCGAATACAGCCACATTTGAAACTCAATTGGAAGAGAATGAACAAGCTCAACACAACATTATAAAACTAAATATCAAGGTTTACACATAACACACATACAACACATTGCATCCGAATATATTAAACTGTTCACTCAAGCACAGCAGCACCATAAACTATTGTAACAGGAAAAGAATGGGCAAGGAAATTAAAATTAATTTTAATGGTAAAACTCAACTTAAAACAACATAAAACAAACATGAACACAGACACACACACACACACAATGTGGCCGTGTGCGCCTCTCTCACAAACTGGCGCCTCTGGCTCATCTTTATCCCCCTCCCGGCTGATTAGCCCAATTCAAGGCCGGCCGTGTGTCTTCATAGCCTGGCCCCTCCCTCTTCCTCTTCAAAACTATCAAACTGTTTACTTACGTTTTTGCGATCGCATGAAACAGTGTTTTTAACTGCCCCATCCTTCAATAACAGTTCCTTTGCAAAGCTTGAATCATATTGTGACTGGTTCACAATCAATCCACTCTGATATGAGAAGAAAAAAAACGCACATACATAGTCAAAAGCACGGTGAAACAAGATGCATACACATACAGTATCATCCAGCACCGAGGTGCAAATCACTGGAAATGTATCAAATTGGTCAAAGACGTCCATCTAGTGCATGTTTTCATACACCAACGATTAAAAATAGCACAGATGGATGCAAGACATCCAGGTTTTTGCTCAAAACAGCAAGACGCAGAACAGCGAAATGAAACAGAATGAGGTCTTCTTTTCAGAGTTGTAACTTGAACTTGTCTTTTAAAAGCGGTGTGAGAAACATAACAACTGTCAAAGACGTCTGTCTAGTTACTGGAAATTTTGTTTGAAGCAATCTTACAGCATGGCTATCATGATTGTTCTTCCTTCGAAGTGCCCTTCGGAAGCTGATTTATTCTGTTTGGAACACAGGGTCCATGTAAACCCTTTACTAATGTGACATTAAAATGAGTTTTCAATGACTTCATGCCCCATTCTATGAGTAGAATTCACAAGCGATCAATAAAAGAAGCTGGTTTAACCACTCGATGATTTAAAGTCATATATATGCAGTAGATAATGTGTAATTTGACATGTTTACATTCTGCATTCATGGTGCTAATGTGCTAACATGCTATACGTGGATATAATGTGCACTGGTAACCCTCTGTTATTGAAAATTATTATGACACTGATAATACGGCTAAGATGGGTGTATTAAAGAGTGTTAAAGTGGCTGAATGCAGACAAAAAAATGCCAGGAATATTTTACTTGTAATATTTTATGTGAATGGCTTTCGGCTGCAAATGTCACATGAGCGAAGCAGCATATCAAAAAACAGAGTGAATGGGCACTTAAGAGTATCTGAGTAGATTTAATTCCTTTTGTAGAATAATTAAGCAAAAAAATCACTTGACATGTTCTTTGAAAATGTTTCTAGGTGAACGATCGTACAGATGTAGGTAAGTTTGCACCAGCTCGCTAATAACTCTGCACTCAGGTGTGAATATTGACTGATCTTAACTGACTGAATGGTAATTAGTTGTTGACCTCAAAGTAGGTGGAGCTCTAGGTCACACTTAACGATGATGTGGATCAATGGCAATAAAAGGGTGTTTAGCAGCTGGTCCAAAGATTTCCTGAAAGTTCGCGCTGGCAAGCTGTTACGAACAACCAGAACAAACTCAAAAATCGCTTTGTTTTAGCCAGAGTTTGTTCTAAATAATGTCACATAAATCACATAATCACATAAATTCATTCTTCGATTTCGTAAATTATTTATGTGAACTAGTTCATTTACATGAACCATCCCAAAAAAACTTTTCATTAAAATGAATCGCAGTTCCCAACGATAAACATAAGGGAATAGTTTATTTTAACCAGTTCATATAGAAGAAGTGTCCGAAAGAACTGATTAACTTAGGCCTGAATGATTCGGTTTTCCCAGCGCTACACGAAAGAGTAAGGATTATTTAGATTAGCACATCGGCTCCAGTGCTGTGTTCGCAATACAATGTGATAAATGCAGTGTTTTGTGGTGCTACAGCACGACTCATTAGAAAATGTAGCTTGTTACTGGAAAAGCTACACCATTGTTAAAATAGTTGAGCTACTTTCTAACCCTACTGAAAAATATAATTAAGTTATTAGCATTGCTACTTTAAAGTTAACTACTCCCCATTTGTTGTGGATTCATACTGAATTGAAATTTGACATGACTTTCACCTACTTTGTAGCTGTCTTAAAACTGGTTTGACTTGAATGTATATTTAGAGCATTATATTTACAGCCAGCACAGATTTGTACTGTACAGATTCTCATTGCATACACAAAGGGTTAAGGCTGCTAATGGCATTTTAGTGACAGGTCACTTTTTGCCTGACCCGCTGACTCCATGACTCCATTGATGTCCTTAAGATGTTACACCATGTTCCTTCTCACTTAGTAGCTTTAGGCATCTAGAGCCCTCTAAAATTTTAGATATGGCAAATTCATATTGCCAGAAGTGCACTGCTCAAGTGATTTAGAATCCTGCATTCCTTGAATTGATGCTAGTTACAGTCAGGCAAATGAAATACATTTTATTCCCCATGCTTAGAATACTCCTGGCTCGATTTTCTCAAATTTGGACCTCTCAGTGGAAAACCGGGGAGCATCTGGCTAAATTTAGAGTAATGACCGTAGTCGAAATATTGGACGTTGCTGGTGTGGAAGTGAGGGGAAAAAACGCAGAGCGGCGTTTAGGGGTGAGCATGGAAATATTTTGCTTATGCCAGTCAACACCGCTATTGACTTTGGATGTGGGCTGCATACTTTCTTCTCTCCTGACCTCTCCGTAACCGATGACAAGTCTTGTAATTTTAGCTATGGGCCCAGCGTGCCTGACTCTCCAAACCCCATCTACCTCAATTAGAGATATCTTACAGAGTCCTGGTGAACTTTTAAGTCTCTCGTGAGACTCTCAGGAGCCTGCCATATTAAAGTTTAAATGGCCTTTACACTTGGACAGGGGAGCCAGTGAGCAATTGCTATCAAAACAAAGGTGGAGCTGGGCTGTCGGAGAAGACAGTGGCAGGATCATGGTATAATCCGTCCCACATGGCCAACCAACTGCTCTGAGGGTGACAGCCTCTTATTACAAAAAAGAAAAAAAAAAGAAAGACTTTGTTTCAGTTCTTCCAAGGACTTTGCTGATTCACTCTGAACAGGGTTTGTATCTGGAATATGCTGCATGTGCTCACACGTCATGCTTTGGTTTTTTTCTTCTTCTAGTGCTCGTGTTCTGGGTTTGCACTTTATTCTGGCTAATTCTCTCTCTCTCTCTCTCTCTGCCTCATTCATTTGCATGCATTCCATGGTTCATCTGTCTCTTTCTTTTGCCTGCTTTTTTTTATTTGCACTCCATTTTGTTAGTGCTTAAAGGAATAGTTCACTCATAGCTGACCATTCTGACATAATTTTTCTCACATTAATATCTTTCCAAACTTTAATGACAAAATGAAATATGTTAGGCAGAATGAATGAAAAAAGATGCAATGAAAGTGGATAGTGACTGAGACTAAAAAACAGTACTGCCTAACATCTTTTGTGTTCCATAGAAAAAAAGATATGTGGAAGAATATTTGAATGTACTGAAAATTTAAAGTCATTATTCTCTGAAAATCTTGATATCTGCCCTAGCTCTCATTAATAGTGAAGAATTTGAATTTCTGTAAACTAATAGTTTTTTTTTTTTTGTTTTTTCATTCCAATGAATCGGTTGATCTTGCTCACAAAAACTGTCTGAATGGTTTGTTCACAAATCGGACTGATCCGGTTCTTGAGTAAAGTCCCAAAACCATTACTTTAAAATGTTTACAATTATACTTAGCAAGATATCTTTCCATTCTTTACTCTTTCCTGTGCCAGATATTTGGTGCTTATGCATGCCATTTGCTTTACCCAGTTTCCTGCATCCATATTATGAGTTTGTGTCTGTGTTTTGAGGCAATCTTTTAGTCCCTTCTTTCGCTGTGCACTTGAGGGATCAAAGAGGCCTCATGCATCTCATGAACTCTGTCTCTCATATAATGCTCTCTAACTTTAAATGTCTGGGTGACCGCTTTTAATAATAAATAGTTTGTGTGCCCTTAAATGAAGAAACATAGAAGTATGGCTTTGTGTGTTTGATGAGTGACAGCAAAAGCATAGTGAAATATGGTGAACAAAATTGCTTGCAACCAATCACCATTCTGTTAATTATATACAGTATTATTAATAACGCAGATGCTTAATATGAATGATTTTTGTATTCAGTTAAATGAAATTGAAATTAAACTGCCCAGAACTTTTGTTGTGTCATTGAACATCAGATATTCCCATGAAAGGACATGGCAAAACTTGGGGTCACATGTCTCTCTTTGCAGACTTGCTGCTGGTACTTCAGAGGCCTGACCTAGCAGGGAGGAGCTCAGTTGCCTATGGTTAACATTAACCCACTCTAAACAGCCAGCATGGGACTGAATCAATGTAATAAAGAAGGTGTAATAGTAATAGTATCAGACTGAAAGAAGTGTGATGATTTGGTAAGAAACGAGAGAGACAGAGAGACTTTTGTGCTCTTTTCCAAAAAAAAAAAAAAAGTTCTAAGGATAAATTATACAAAGTTTGTAAGACTGTTTCATTCATAAGAATCTACCCAAGATGGCAGATATTTCATTTAATGATAAGTATTATTGATTAAAAAGTTCAATCTAAAGTAAAATGCATTATTTTACCCAATATTTGTGTGAGTGATGTGTTTTTATGCTTATTATTAGTATTGAAATACATTTTGAGTCGAGTTTCCAGTGTGCTTCATGCACTATAAAAAATATTTTGTCAGGTCACCTAACAAATATGCTTCCTGTGGTAACACCTAACCCTAAATGAACTGGTTTTATTCAAGTCAAAAATATTATATCTAACTGTAATATGAATTATCCTGACTTTATTAAAATACAGCAACGAAAGTAATTTTTCAGACTGCTCTCACTGTGAAGTCAGCAACAGTAGGTCGAACGTTCTTCAGCTAAAATCAGTCTGTGCTCAACGAAACTTGAACAACTGTCCCCAGTGGCTGAAGCCTGAAGTGTTGTTGAACTAATGGGCCTTGAACTAAATAGCTCCAACTGGAGTTGCAACCAAGTTTCCGGATCAAATGTCTACAAAGTGGAGCCAAAATCGAGTTGTAAAGAGAGTTGGTTTTAGTTGTAAATGTGGTAATACAGTCAACAGGAATGTACTGTATATTTTATTAACCATACACCCTAACCCAAACCCCAACTGTCAGTAGAGTAATGTAACCTCCAAATCACGCTCACCATTGTTTATGTTATTACGTCCTGGTTTTCATGGGACCAGAACTTTGTTTCTCTAAGGCTGCTTGCGCAAAGTGCTATCAGTAGCACCACAGGAAAAAGTAAACACATTTAAATTGATACAAAAATGTCCAATGGGATATGCTGCTTGTCAGTAATCCAGCAGAATGGGATCGATGTCAGGGAACCGCAACATGTTGAATTTCCGCATGATCCATTGTCTTTAAGCTATCTTTAAGCAAATAATTGTCCGTTACACTTTTTACAGTGTGTTAAAAAGGTTGTTTGTGTGGCACATGGAGTTGATGCAAATGTAGAGCTTTTCAAATGGGTTTCTTATTAAATTAATTTAGGATGCTACCTTAGAAAGTAGCTGCCTATTTAGGCAGTAGACAGCAAGGCAACTCGGTTTTGGAACAGAGCTTTGCTCATGATGACAGAGAGAGTCTATTAGTGCTAAGTTCCTCTGACTCTGTGCATGTTCTCCACCTCAATAGACATGTTTGGGGCAGCTCTTCTATGTTTAATAAAACCGCAGCTTTTCTCTCAGCAATCCCGGTCCATCCAGCAGTGGAAAATTTTAAAGAAAAAATGCAATGAGGACGAATCCAATTTCTAACCTCACAGAAATCTGAGACACCATTTGGGACTGGTGGTTCTCGCCATTGTAAGATTGGAAGCATCCTATTGTTTTGGTTTGCTTATGCTTATATAAACAGCAGGGAGTGGGCAGATCTCTCAGGAAGCATGACTGTGCATGATATGCGCACTGCCCCAGAGGTGAAAAGCGGCCAATCCCCTCAAATGTTGACTGTCAAAGTATCACACAATTTCACACCCAGCGTGTGCGCTAGCATTCCACTGCTCTTGCTGAGCTCCAAGAAGAATTGGACTGTTTTCGGGAATGATATATGATGTTCTCATGTACTGATACTTTGTAACCACTGACAGATACCAGCAGGAAAGAACTCCATGCAGGGATTTAATCAAAATACTGCTCTAAGTACTTTTAGGTAGCTGATCATGATGGAGGTCAATTATTCTTGTTTAAGGATTTTTATACACTAGAAAACAAGATAAATATACTTATTTAGTGAGATTTATGCTTAAAACATGAAAAAAAAAAAAAAAAAAAAAAAATTTGCCAATAGGATAAAAAAAAAAAAAAAAAAAAAAAAAAAAAAATAATTAAATGTGAATTCAGACCCATTGGCCTATTTTGTTATATTTCTCAATGACTTTTTGCTTCTCAACTAAATGTATCTTGTGTTTAGATGTTTTTTTTTTTTTTTTTTTTCAGAATTTGTTGTAAACTTGTTTTGCATGGATAGAGAGGGGGAAATGGTTTAGTTTGGTTTGTGAAGACGTGTCATTACAAAATAAATTTAGGCGGGTGTCCAATATAAAATATTATGAGAGAAGAACAGCAGCTGTTTGTATCAAACATGGGCAGTGTCATAATAAGAAGTCCGTTTGCCATTTTTAGTAAAGTTAGCAGCTATAACATGGATTCCCAGCACCACCCAGAAGTTGTGGTCTGGGTGGCTGTATGGGCACAGGAAATGTACAACTCACACACTGCAGTAGTCTGTGGGCAGAAGACTGCTGCTATATATTCATTTAAACTATGCTTACCCAAATGAAATAAACTCAGCTTAGACGTGTTTACTCATCACTTGAGAGTGCACTGAGTGGTTTCTAAGACGTATGTTGGTCTGACGTTTCAGATTCATTACTTAAATATTTAGTGGTATTAATAGTGACTTATACTGGACTGTATATTATGTAGCATTTGGACACTAAGGTCACACTTAAAACTGGCTGGATGTCATTGCATTAGATACAAAACATCAAACAAAATGGCACCACTAACAAATGCTGATTGAGTGTTTCTCAGAAGCAACTTCACTTTACCGAGCCATTTTTGCAATGACTTTTGTATGACTTGTAAGTCAGCTCCCCTCAAGTTCACACAGGTGTCCTGTCATCACATTAACTGTAGACATGTTCCACTAATGTTTGACAACATGCAAATTGTTCAATAATTTCAAACAAACTTTTTGGAAATATTTGCTTGAAGTATGTGCTATATTTCTACATTTTTATCAATTCCTTTATATATATATATATATATATATATATATATATATATATATATATATATATATATATATATATATTAAGAAATATAATGCAAAACTGGTCTTTGTATAATGGAAATGATTCAGACACTTTAAAGTGTCCCTTAGGTGTTCTAATATATATATATATATATATATATATATATATATATATATATATATATATATATATATATAGAAACTAAATTTGTTTAACTCCTTTTTTTTTTTTTTTACAAGCCCCTTCCCATGTGCATTACCTTTTATCATGTTCTGATGATTACCGGCAGAATTGATCAGTTCAGGCTCTATTATATGCACTAGGATTCTGTGATAAATCTGGTTGCAAAAGATCTACATTAATTAGCACTAGATCAAAGTCTCATGTTTTTTTTTTCTCATTCTTCTGCTCTAGCCCCATGTGGTTCACAAACTCGGCCCAGGCATATGGTTTTATTTTGCTTTGTGGAAAGGTTAAACAGGAAACTTGGATAAGAGAAAAGGAACTGAATCTTTTTTTATATGATGAAATTTTGAAAGTTTCTGGGGCATTTTAAAACATACATGTAAAAACTTATCAGTCTTTTGGATTGCAAGTCAGTCTTGGCGTAGATGGATTTTGGACGTTACACTGTTTTGGTTGCTATTGTCTGTTTAAACACAGTGGTTTGTGTAGGGCTAATTCTCTTGGATAAAACGCCTGCACCAGACACCTTTATATACTGGCACCAGACAAACTGCAGTGCATTTTGTCTTTTGTTTATCATAAGCCTCTGTATGGGTGTAAACAAAAATACTGAAATGAGTAATGAGTAATTAGAAGCAAAGTTTGAGTATTAAAAATATCTACTTACAGTACTGAAAATGTTCTGTTCAACAACCTCATGAAAGTTTGCTCATTAAAATATATTACTGAGTCACACAAATACAAAATTACAAAGAAAAAAATCTTTATTGGTTAAATTGCTTTTTCACAGATTTGAATAATGTCTTTTTTTGTTTCATTGCTTGGTTTTTCCACTGTCATGCGCACTGTACAACAGTGGATTCCCATGGAATGGCATTAACTTTTTTCCAATTAAAACCCCCTTTTTTTTTATTTACCAGATGCATAATTTTGCCTAAAATAGCTACTCGACATCCAAAAACCAAGGTTTCTGTGAGAGCACTGCTAAAGTGTAGTGATTTTACACCTTGTAGTGTGTTGTAAAATAAATTAGTTACATGCATAACAGAGAACTTTTTTGTCCTTTTTGCATCAAATAACACCCTAGCCAAAATCTCAGTGCAAACACCATTGTAGCTGAAAGATCCATGAGCCTCTGCGAATGAGTACCAATACTATGATGCAAAATTTGAAAATCAAAACAAAAGAATGTCCATAATGAAATTTCATCTACTAGTGTTTGGTAGTTGTGGAGCTACGCTGGCATATATCTCTTAATATAACTGACTAAATATTAGTCCAGCTCTAACAAGCAGTCTTCTAAAAACTCACATTTGTGACATAGTTAGCTTGATTTACAGTACTAAATCTCTATCTCTCAAGCAGCAATGATTACATTGAGTTAAAAAAAAAAAAAAGGTAATTCACTCCAAGGTAAGACAGAAAAAACATTAATTCTATTATTCTAATTTAATTCTAACTCATTCCATCCCCCCTCCTCTCTTAATCCAAAAATCAAAAGATGAAAATAAAAATGGCATTTTAAATGAGAACAAAAATAAAGTCTTTCTCTCAGAGACTTTTTAGAGCACAATTTCTTCAAAAATAAAAAATAAGAACTCAAGCTGTTTGACTGTTGGTACAGCAGCTTAGTCCACATATAGACACTTCCATATCATACCACCACCCAAAACAACGAATATCATCAAATAACAATAAACTGACACCACATAAATTCAAAGTTTATAAGGAAAATGACAGTCACACTGTGATTAATAAAATCCTCTTAACGTTTTGTTGAAATTTGGATTATTGTCAATAAATATGTGATTGGATGGTATTAATTATGTAGACATAATCTTGAGTAGTAGTCAGTCTTTATCTAGTGGTGGATATCCTGTTAGTCTTTATGAATAAATAAATATTAATTCATTAACACTAGGAGCCTGTTGGACAACATGGATTTGAGGTCATAAATATGAGACATCAACTGAGATCCAATTAAAAGTGTGATGTGGGGGTTAGAATACAATTCTACAAATAGGAGTGCAACATGTTAAAATGGAATTGTGTGGCATTTTAAAAAAAATCAATCAAGGCATATTCTGGTGGGTTGAATTAAGAGTTGGACAGGTTTGCCCTGTTTGTGCCCTTGGCCCCGACAGTTCAGTTGTTAGGGCATGTTAGCTCTGCTAGTTATAACATTATTAATCAATAGTACCTCCAGCAGTGTGAGTAATTTTATGTCTCTGTATCGACTAGAGTCTAGTGAGGAACTTGTGCGGAATTAGCCCCGCCCCCTCGGTACAGGAAATTAGCCCGTCTCACTTCCTGCATCAGTCCTCTAGTGTCATGACGTTGCACCAAGTCGCACAGCTAGACATCCAGGTCGTCGGGCCTCGCTCGACTGCTCATGCGGCTGCTGGCCCGACTGCACGGCCGCGCATCTATCAAAGCTAATGGCTGCAACTCGTGGCCTGCCGTTAGTTTCTTGTGCTCGTGCGTATCATCAGGGTACTCAAAGGCCTGAGCATGTGAATTGGAGATGGTGCTGCCGTTCTGGCCAAGACGATTTTGCTCCGTACTGTAGTTGGCCCAGTTCTGCTCATTGGCCTGCTTGTTGTAATTGCGACAAGAGTTGGTCCGCTCGCCGGTGGCTAGCTTGTAGCCTGGCGGTGACATTGGCGAAAGTGGCGCAGTCGGCGAGGAGCAACCATTGTAGTATGCGTATTTTGTGGGGGACAGTTCCTTAGGTGTAGGGCTCAAGGTGCCGGTTTGGAACTCGTTTTGTCTACCTTTCACGCGGTCCTTGATCCGTTTGAATGACACGTAGAATAGCTCGATAACATTGAGCACAAGCGAGACCAGAGAAACCACCAGCATGAAGATAATAAAGACAGTCTTCTCTGTGGGTCTAGAAAGGAAACAGTCTACTTGATGGGGGCAAGGCGAGCGCTCGCAGGTGTACACGGCCGACAGACTGAAGCCGTATATGTACCACTGGATCATCAGGAAGCCCACTTCAAAGATCGACTTGAAAAGGATGCTCACGATGTAGGTGCGCAGGAGACCACCCTTCATCTTCACCTTGCCATGTTCCTGCAGGCCATACTTGAGCTTCTTGAGCTCGATCTTCTTCAGATGGAGATCCACATCACCTCCGTCGTTCTGTACCGCCTTCAGCTCCTCCTCTTTGCGGTTCAGCTTCACCTCTTTGCGCATCAGGTAAAACACATGTGCTAGGTACAGAAGCGTAGGGGTGGACACGAAGATGATCTGCAGCACCCAGAAGCGCACGTGTGAAATGGGGAACGATTTGTCATAGCAGACATTCTCGCAACCAGGCTGCTGGGTGTTGCACTTGAAAGCCGACTGCTCGTCCCCCCAGGCCGACTCCACTGCAGTTCCCAGAACCAGGATCCGGAAGATGAAGAGTACAGAGAGCCAGATCTTCCCTCCGGCTGTGGAGTAGGCCTGCACCTTGTCAAGGAGCCTTCCCAGAGCACTCCAGTCACCCATCTTGAGGGAGTTCTAGCTAAAAAGAAAAAGCTGAGATGTAATATAGTGTATTTTTTGGCACATAAGAAGAACAAGATGAGAGAAAGTAGACTTCGGTGCCTGATCTGGACATCATTATGAAAAGAATCATGATTTAAATGTAAGATTTACATAACATGAAGTTAACCTGGTCTCAGGTCTGTTAGAGAGCTAGTTCAACCAAAAATGATGTTGTCATTTAGTCACCCTCGTGTCATTCCAAACATGTTAGACTGTCTTTCATCTGTGGAACACAAAAGGAGATGTTGGGCAAAATGTTAGTCTCAGTCACCATTCACTTTCATTGTATGGAAGAAAAAAAAAATGCAATATGACAAAGTGAATGGTGACGGAGGCTGTCAGTCCCTAACATTCTGTCTAATATTTCCTTTTTTATTTATTTATTTATTTTTTTGTCTATTTTGAATGAACTATTCCTTTAAGATAACTGTTAGGACTTAATAAAATAATAATTACCATCTTGTATTTCATGAAATACAATTTCTCAACTAAATGCTTCCACAACTTTTGCAGAAAGCGAGTATATATCTTCTGATTAAACTATCTTAAAGCCTCTTTATTATCAAGAAAACATGGCTAAGCCACTAGGACATGGCTCGACTGGGGAATTTAAGGTGCTTATTTAGCAAGGTGTCTGTTCTTCCAGTCACAGCAGAGATTTTCAAATAATAAAAAAAAAACCACAACATTTGCTTGAAATGAGAATTGAACTGGGAAGCAAGCCCTTTATTAATTCTTTGTGCTGTGGAAAATCACAAGGAACCATTTAAGAACTTCTGAATAACTGTGTAACAAGTTCGTAAGTTGAGCAATGGAGGAGTCAGGAGGCAGAGAACTGTCAACAGTGTATTTTATTACCCTTCAGCATCACTCAAAAAAAAAAAAACATAAACAAAAATGGCTCTTAAGTTGCCACAAACACACAAACGCGTCGTACTGCTACATATGCAGGGACGGGCTCTCTTGTTTCTCTCTCTTTGGCTACTGCCGCATCTATCGGACTTTTAGGTCTCCCTCCGCCATCACTATAACAAGACACAGGTGTTAGAGATAATGACAGCCCAGGTGACAAGCCTTACAGCTCTCCCTGTCCCGCAGACAGATACACGGCCACGCCCCCATCCCCACATACCCTCCACTGCCCGACTCAGGCTGGGGCAACATCCGGCCTGCCAACTCCCCCCCCCCACCCCATTTCTGGAGAGAAAGTCTGCCACAGCCATTTGTGCCCCCGGTCTGTGGATCACCTCGAATTTAAACGGCTGAAGTGCACCAGGAACCAACGGGTGATCCACGCGTTGGTAACTTTCATGCGGTGGAGCCACTGGAGTGGGGTGTGATCTGAGCAGAGGGTGAAGGCACGCCCCAGCAGGTAGAAGCGGAGGGTGAGGATCGGCCACTTGATCGCAAGACACTCATTTTCAATGGTGCTGTACTTCATCTCCCTCAAGGAGAGCTTGCAACTTATGAACAGCACCGGCTGTTCCTCCCCACCCACCTCTTGCGAGAGTACCGCCCCCAGCCCCCTGTCAGATGCATCCGTCTGCAAAATAAAGGGGAGAGAGAAATTAGGAGCATGTAAAAGCGGCCCCCCTCAAAGCGCAGATTTTAATTTCAGGAAAGCCTGTTGGCACGACTCTGTCCACTGGACCGGATTGGGGGTCCCCTTTTTAGTAAGATCATCACTCTGCCCCATTTTGATGAGGGTCACTGATGTTGAGGGCTCCGGGTTCACATCGGCAGCCCCCTCTCTGTCGATCAGGCTCTGGAATACCAGCCGGTCCTCCGCTTGAGCCTTGAGCAGGAGTTGTTGCTCCAGGCGTAACTCCATGAGGGCCTGAAGTTGACTTTGCTGGATGCCGGCGAGGGACTTAGCCCAGTGGTGAAGATTCCATGACGACGTTTCCTCCGATCGCTCCCGGGTTTCGGCACCACTGTAACACGTTCATAAGTTGAGCAATGGGAGAGTCAGAAGGTAGCAAACTGTCAACATGAGTATGAGTACCCTTCAGCGTCACTCAAAAAACGTAAACAAAATGGGCTCTTAGTAGCCACACAAACACACAAACGCGTCATACTGCTACAGATGCAGGGACAGTCTCTCTTGTTTCTCTCTCTGGCTACTGCCGTATCCGTCTGCCTTTTAGGTCTCCCTCTGCCATCACTATAACAAGACACAGGTGTTAGAGATAATGACAGCCCAGGTGACGAGCCTTACTGCTCTCCCTCTCCCACAGACAGATACACGTCCACTCCCCCATCCCCACAAACTGCCTGACTCATGTGCTGCTACAGGCATGAAGAGGAGCATCTCTTTAGTATACTGGACATATTGTTGGCCCTTTGGCACAAACCAAATCCCCCTTAAAAAAAAAAAAAAAAAAAACAGTTTAAATTGGGTATGTGTTTCAGCAATAAAGTCCCTTAAAGGCTTTTTAAATATTAATAGTTCCAATTAAAGACATTGTTCTCTATGCTGGGGTTTGAGGTTCTTTACCCCTGCACTTTCAATGCAAGGTTCTTCATGGAACAACAACAAGGCTAAATATTATCATTTAAAAATAGTTCTGCTATTGTTACAAGCTAAAGAACCCTTTTCTGGTGCAATTTTAGAACCATTTTTCGTAAAGAGTGAAATGACTGGCGAAAAAACGGGTGGTTTTGTCTGTCTGTAATGACACTATAAGGGCAAACTCTTGCATGGTACTCAGTTTAGAGATGCATTAGATATTGAGATATCTGGTCTGTATATTTATTGATTTGAAGATACAGTTATGAAGATAACACTATATGACCCTTGAATCTGACCAACTATTCTGTCCAACTGTTTGGCACAAGCCAAAAATAAATTGAATTGAAATTTGTAATTACAATGCACAAAATAAGAAGTCATCATAAAAATCAGCTATGAACGCTTGAGTATTACAGGTTCAACATATGAACAGCACCCCCTATTGCGTGCTTTTGAGGTGGAAAAAGCATCCCGTTTCTTCCCTGTGAAGTCGTATAGCCTATTACAGTTATTAAAAAATATATATATAATCTTTAGCTGATTGTCGAAAAAAAAAAAATGTACATTTAGTTCCAGTTCATTCATCATGTTTTTGATTCTCACCTGTCTTTTCTTTCAAAACTTAAAAAATAAAATAAATAAATAAAAATAAAATAATTCAGACACAAATATTTTGTATGTAATTTTCTCTGTTTTAATTTTCTATAATTGCATTTCTGCCTCTTAAATAGCTTAAATATATGAACAATATGACTATACTTTATTATATGATATTATAATAGCATTATTATAAACGTGTAAACTCACAAGTTTAGTTCAGTTAGTTTAAATTAAAATTCCATTTAATAAGAGCAGCCTAAAAAAAAAAAAAAAAAAAAAAAGATTTAAACTTTCCACTGTGTTGCGCTCAGTCCTGAATATTAGTGCCGCTGTGTAAAGAAATAAAAAGTTTCTAAAAATTTTTAAGAGTGTGTGTAAATCTTACCTGGAGACAAGAAAACAGTGGAGAGCCCTGTAGGGACTTTCTCCGTCACTTCTGTAGATCAGGCACAAAATCCCAAGTAAAGCGACTATGGGGAAACTGAGGCACACTTATCAAACTTTCCCCGCTTATAAAAGAGTCAGAGGGAAGGCAAAGCAGACTCACAAAGTTTGGCGAAGTCACATGACTGTCAACGTCACAAGACCTCCTCGTCCACTGTCTCTTTATGGACTTCTGCTAAAAGCAAAAGTTTTTTTTTATTTTTTTTTATTTTTTTATTTTTTTATTTTTTTTGAAAACTTTGAGACATTGTCTAGAAATTCTGTAACATGTCATTGTGACTTTTATTAATTCGTCAGTAATAAACATGAGGCTAATATAATATGAATGTATTTTCATATTATATTATATTATGTTATATTATATTATATTGTTATGACATTTCTGAATGTAATAATCTGTTAAGCTACTGTATATATTGTCATGGATATGTTTTCGTTAATTTTATTACTAAAAGTTCAAATAAAGCTTTGCCTACTGTATGCTATAAACTTTTTTTTTTTTTTTTTTTTTTTTTTTTTGTATAACATAATATTAATGAGATAAGTGGAAGTGAAAAGAGAAAGATCATGAAGGAATCTTAATAGCCTAATTGTTATTGTTATATATATATATATAATTTACATCAAACTGAATTGAGTATTTCTTTACCAAATTAAATAAAAACTGGTTATAAATGTATTAAATAAACAATAAAATAAAAAAATAATAAAAAGATAAAATAAACAGACTATGTTTTTTTTAATTATTATTATTTTGTCAATGTATCCCTTTTTTAAGATTTATGCATTTCAATCATATAGCAAATTTCCATCAACCTGAAGTGAGTAATCTTTAACTAAAATTAAATTAATACAGCTTAAATGTATTTCAATTCAATTAATACATTCGTTATACGATTGAAATGTGTAAATCTTAATTTATTTTTTATTTTTATTTTTTTGTGTTTGGAGTGATGGAGACCATTGTGTAATTGTCATCTTCTTGCATGAGCGTTCTTTAAAAAAAAAAAAAATAATAATAATAATAATAATAATAATAATAATAATAATAATGATTATATATATATATATATATATATATATATATATATATATATATATATATATATATATATATATATATATATACACCAATCAGCCACAACATTAAAACCACCTGCCTAATATCGTGTAGGTCCCCCTCGTGCCCCAAAACAGCGCCAACCCACGCAATTGGTTATCTGAGTTACTGTAGACTTTGTCAGTTCGAACCAGTCTGGCCATTCTCTGTTGACCTCTTCATCAACAAGGCATTTCCGTCTGCAGAACTGCCACTCACTGGATGTTTTTTTTGTTTTTGGCACCATTCTAAGTAAACTCTAGAGACTAATATGCATGAAAATCCCAGGAGATCAGCAGTTACAGAAATACTCAAACCAGCCCATCTGGCACCAACAATCATGCCACGGTCCAAATCACTAAGATGACCTTTTCTCCTCATTCTGGTGGTTGATGTGAACATTAACTGAAGCTCCTGACCTGTATCTGCGATTTTATACACTGCACTGCTACCACATGATTGGCTGATTAGATAATGCATGGATGAATGTTGGTGTCAGACGGGCTGGTTTGAGTATTTATGTAACTGCGGATCTTCTGGGATTTTCACACACAACAGTCTCTAGAATCTGAATGGTGCCAAAAACAAAAAAAATCCAGTGAGCGGCAGATCTGTGGACGAAAATGCCTTGTTGATGAGAGAGGTCAAGAGAGAATCGCCAGACTGGTTCGAACTGACAAAGTCAACAGTAACTCAGATAACTGCTCTGTACAATTGTGGCTTGTTGGCGCCTTTTTTGGTGGCACGAGGGGGACCTACACAATGTTAGGCAGGTGGTTTTAATGTTGTGGCTGATCGGTGTGTGTGTGTGTGTGTGTGTGTGTGTGTATATATAGTATGTATATATATATATATATATATATATATATATATATATATATGTAACAATTAGGCTACTAAATTTTTTTTTATGATCATTCTCTTTTCAATTCCACTGATCTCATTCCTTATACAATTAAAAGCAAATTAAACCTGGATTTATTTGGCATACATTAAGAGATCATTATACATTATAGTAAAGCAATCATTCATTATCTACATATTCTCAGTGTTTTTACTTGGTGAGAGCACAAAAAAACTTTGGTTGAACATCTTTCGAGTTTCTGTGTTTACCAATAATGCAGGAAGAACAGTGTAATAATAGTTGAGTGCGTTATTTAAATTGTTACATTTTATTCAAAAAACAAAATCCGGTATGCTCCAAAGTTCTTTAAAAAATATTTAAAGGTGCTCTTGAATGAGGAAATAATAATCCAAAAAAAAAAACAAAAAAAAAAAGGGAAAATCAAGGCACACCCCCATATCAAAAATATAGTTAAAAAACCTTTATTGTCAATGGCTATAACAATAAGAGTTAAAAACAGTGGGGTAAAGAGGGCTGCAAACCTAATTGTGTTGTAGGCTGCACCCTGAAGAAGGCTTTTTGCTGATACGTGTAGGTTTGCAGCCCTCTTTTTTCCACTGTTTTTAACTCTTATTGTTATAGCCATTGACAATAAAGGCTTTTTAAATATATTTTTGATCTGTTAGTGTTACTTTTTATTGGCGTGACAGAGAGAAAAAGAAATCACTGTCCTTGTAATGACAGGTGAGTCAGTGTGTGAGCAAATTGTTAAATATTACAGCACCATCTAGTGTACAGTAAAATAAAGTGAATTTAAATATAGGCTAAGTGTAACATTGACTTATAATGATAGTGTTGATTACATTGGAAGTATGTATTTTCCTATAACTTATTGATATGCATGCTAGACTTTATTAGTACGTTGACAGAATCTTAAGCTGAGGTCTGGCCCCATCAAGGCCAACGTTGCTTTGGTCCCACTTGTTTTGAAGGGCCATGTTTAGCTCATTGTGTCTCATTCAATTAACAGGTTCAAGTTCTACAGAAAGCGGCAAAGGATATCTGGATTCGTGAGTATACATTATCTCTCTATTTTTGTGTTTTTTCCTAGTTATCCTCTTACAAAACAAATAGAATATTTCTAGAACATTTAAAGCCAGAGAAACACATGCTACAACCAGCATGAAAACCATGAAGATGTTTTTCTCAGTGGGTCTAGACATGAAACACTCAGTCACAACTGGACAGGGTTTTTGGTCACAATGGAACTTATGCTGCATGAGTAATCCATACAGATAATACTGTCCAACGATAAAAGCAACTTCTAATAGGATCTTAATAAACAGTTGAGTCAAGTAGCTACCCAGCATGCTGCCTTTAATAATGACTTTGCCCTTTTCATCCGAGTATTTCGGTGACTTTGCAACTGGGTTCCTTTTCAGCTCCTCTCTCAATTTGTTCTCTTGATGAATAACGTGCACCACATGGCCCAGATACACCAAAGTTGGAGTAGATATGAAGATGATCTGCATCACCCAGAAACGAATATGTGAAATGGGGAACTTCCAGTCGTAGCACACATTTTCGCAACCAGGTGTTTGAGTGTTGCATACTAAGTGAGATCGCTCGTCACCCCAAACGCTCTCTGCTCCGGCTCCCAAAACCATGATTCTGAAGATGAAGAGGACAGTCATCCATATTTTGCCGATCACAGTGGAGTGGGACTGCACCTTTTCCAGTAAAGCCGAGAGAAATCCCCAGTCTCCCATGTTCTCAGTTGCTCAGGGTTTCCTGGAGGGTAAATTGTCATAATTTTAAAACATCTATAGAACCACTGCAAATGTGATGAGTGGATTTTTTTAAGAGAAAGCACTGATGAAGAAAGTATGTCACACTGAGTAAAACATTAGTTTTAACGGTAAAACTGCATTGGGCACAGTGACCACAACTATAATTGCCAAATGGGATAGATGACAAAAAATGAGTGGGACGGTCAATAGGCAAATCAGCTCTCATGACATGATTATGAATCTTAGGGGGACGTTTATATACAAATCTAGGTGACTCTTTAAAAACATAACAAAGAACGGGATCTGAATTTAAAATGTACCAGTGTTTGTTGACAATCTTCTTTAAAGGTGCACTCAGCGATTCCTAAGAAACACTGTTAATATTCGAACTCAACTGCCAAAACAAACACACCCCTCCCTTCAGTGCTCCTTTGGAAGGTCCGCCCCAGCTCCAGACACTCACAACCCTCCTGCTACTAAATCTAACATCACAACAACAGCATATACGGGTTCTGTGAAACAATTTATGTTACCCACCTATCGAGAAGAAAAAGAGCAACTTCTGCATCCATCTTCAAGCCTTTTACCTCTCGGAGGTCTCTCCACCGCTGAACAGCCTCGCCGATGTTGACGCGGCTCCTAGCCCTCAACTTATCGTAATCCTTCTTTTTTAGTTTATATTCGTCTGACCTTTTTCTCTTGGTCTGTTTCTCAGCCATTTGTCCTCCTTGGAGTTTAGAAAGTTTGCATCAGCCAGATTTGCCATTGCTCTTCTAATGAATTTCCCTCTCGCCCCCTGCCCCCACCCCCCATCCTGTGCACGTGCAAGAACCACACCCTGTTGCTGATTGGTTGGAGTAGTGTTGTGTGGATCAGTCTGATCCATTTTGTTTTTGTCCCATTTACAGAACCAGGGCTGTATACAAATCCTAGGTGTTTTTTCAGCCCACCCACAGAACGGACAGCTAGCAGACTGTGAGGAGATATTTGCTTAGAATTACTGAGTGCACCTTTAAGTCTGTACAAATAGGGGAGTATTGGAACGAGCAAACAACTTTATTTTCATCAGATTTAACCTGATTTGTGGTTAAGCATACGTCCTGATTTTTATTTTCAAATCTCCTTACAGTGGACTGTATCCAATTTTCGTTATAACCTCTCTCTCTAACTCTTTTCGTTAAGTCAATGCTTTGTAGTGCGTAAGACTCATTAGAGCTACAAATATGACATATACGATTAAATTGACTAATAGGCAAACTACGCTTCAGAGGGGTAGAATGATAACTTTGTCCATGCAGGAGTGTACGGGAGTGTTTACGATCAGTCAGTTTTCTGTTCAGATCTGTAGAAATCGCCATCCCTAATAATCAAAATATCAAGAAAATTAATTTGGGATGAGTCAAAATTGACAGTAAATCGAAGATGTTCATCACTTGCATTAAGAAAGTGCTGAAACTGCAGCAGTTCATTTTCAGTACCAGACCACAATGTTGTCTACAATGTACCTACGCCAGAGTCTTATATGCGAAAAGAACGGATTCTGAGAACAATTGAAAATGTGTTTTTGTCCAAATTAACCCACATACAAATTGGCATAATTTGGTGCCATAGTGTTTCCCATGGCTGTACCTGAAAAAAGTCATCTTGTGTCTAAAAAAAAAAATATTTTGTTAGCACCAAATTGGTTAATGTTTTGATTCAGTCAATACTTGGTCTTTTGTTTTGATGTGGATTTCTTAAAGCATCAATAGCTTCAATGCCTCCCTAGTGTGGTATGTTAGTATAATGAGACTCAGCATCAAAGGTGGCGAATAATATATCATCAGACAATTCATTAGTTTTCAAGATCTTAATCATGTCAATTGAATCCATAGCAAAAGAGGGTAATGAAGACACAATAGGTTTTAATCAACAAAGGTCAAAATTTCTCAGTAAGAGACCCAATCCCAGAGATAATGGGTCTTCCTGGAGGCTTTTCAAGATTTTGATGTATTTTTGGAAGTATATAAATAACTTGGGAATTTGGGTGATCAAACTTCATGAAAGTAAACTCCTGTTTTGTTATCTCACCCCCATCCAAACAATGTTGCAAGTATTCATGAATCTCAGTCATAAAAACCTTGGTGGGATCAGAATTCAATTTTTGATAAAATACATTGTCACTCAATGGTCGTTTCACTTCTTGATCATAATCAGAAAAATTCATAACTACAATGGAGCAACCCTTTCTGCTGTTTTTACTATAAAAGTTTTATCATTTTTTTTATTTCCAGTTCAGCTTTTCTTTGATCTATAGTCAGGTTGTTGTGTACTCCTTGGATTTTGATATCCATCCTGTGACTTTTTGGGATAACTTTTACCTTTGTACCTTTTTTTTTTTTTTTTTTGTACTTTGACCTGTATCTGATATTTGCTGTTTAAACGTTTTTACTTAAATTTACAATCATGTGATTCACTGATGTTTGTGAATTGTTTGCAATTGTGGGAGACTGGTGTATAATTTGCTGACGTTTGAACTCTAATTAATTGTTCTCATTAAGTTATTGACCCTGATTATTATCAGGTGAACATAATGATGTGTTTGGTTGTAACAAATGTACTTAAATTGATGTGTTGCCTATTGATGTGTGCCTGACAAAGATCATTCTGATCGAAACGTTGCTGTGATTTTTAAATGAATAAAAGGGAATAGTTAAATAATGTATTATATCCCCACGGACATGTTTGATTCCGTTCACCAAAAAGATTTGTTCAGATTAATTTATTGATTCGTTTATTGACAATTTCTGCAAGCCGTGTAGATGGCGCCAAATAACCATCTTTTAGGTACACTGTAATTGCATTAAACCAAAAGCAGTCATTCACGACCAGAACAAGTCTAATTATCCTTAATTAAAATTTCCATGTCTACAATTCTACTAATTCTACTAAGAAACTTCAGCCCTGCACAGTATTTTAGCATCATAAGCATTTCCCCACAAATGACAACAAAGCATATCATACTGTGTACTGCTGAGCCCAACTTTTAATCAAGCTATACAAAAAAAGACAACAATACTAACCTACAAAATAATTATTTTAATTAATTAAATAATTATGAATTTCAATAACACTCATTTGTCATTGTAATGTGTGTTCATCACTCACTTTTATTCATACTTCATTCATTCATTGAGTAATATGGAATTTGGAACACGCACACAGGCAGTTATGGCAATAGACAGTTTTCCTCAGATCTTATACATAGACAGCCACAAACTGAAAATGATTTTGCTGCTGTGTTCACTTCCCAAAAATATTCACGATAAACAATTCATATAAAGGCCCCATCATATCTTACCAATTTTGACTCACCAATGATTGCTATGGAGAAAAAAACTTTTAGATGCCTTGTGGGTTTAATAAAATCTGTCACCACCCTGTAGAAATATGACATAGCTATGGATTAGAGATAAACAAACACAAACACACAGACACAAACAAATAAAAAACAACAAGGAAATTGTTTTTTTGTTTACTGATTTTGGTGATCTGAAACAAAGACTTTTTTCTCTGTTACTTCACATAGTGTTACAGACAGAATCAAGCTATTTCCGTAATTTAATAAAATGCAAAAAAAAATAAAATAAATAAATAAATAAATAAATAACTCGTCATCATATATATATATATATATATATATATATATATATATATATATATATATATATATATATATATATATATATATATATTGCTTGAATATATCTGACAATAAGTTATAGCCTATATAGAATACATGACATTTTTAAATAATATTTCAAAAATATCTCAAAATATTCTTACCTGGACAAATGGCTGCTAATGTAAACTTTCACAGAAAACAAGTACTACTAGTAATAATGCTTGAAAGAAAAAGAAAAATAACATACATGTTTTTCCTTGATCAGCTTGTTTTAAGATTCTGAGATTCTAAGATCATTCAATAACAACGCTGCCGTTAAAACCTGAAATATCTGTAGCCTAATTATCAGCGAGGTGACAGACTCTCAGTCGAGACTCGATTTTTTCGATCAGTCATCTTGTATGAATTGTGATTTATCTGTATCTGTTGGGTCACAGGATGCTCCACCCAGCATGATAGAAGAAAACTAGTTTAAACCAGATAATTTAACTTCTCTTTTTTTATATCTAGTTGCATACATTCACACATTAGTGAAATTTGCCTGCATCATCAATCTTGATTATATCGCTGGGTGAAAGTGTTGATTGTGGTGGTGGTGTGGTGTAGTGAGTAAAGTTTAGGGCTGGTTATTCAAAGAATGCTGGCTTGTGCCCCATAAGAAATTACAATCACTGTCGTGCACAGGAGCAGGGCATTTAACTCTGTTTTACAGCAGGGGGATTGTCCTTGTAAACACTGCCATTCAAAGGTTCACTACTATACTATACTATACTATACTATACTATGCTGAGTAGTAGAGTGGTGGTGGCGTAGTGGGCTAAAGCATACAACTGGTAACCGGTTCGATCCTCACAGCCACCACCATTGTGACCTTGAGCAAGGCACTTAACTCCAGGTTGCTCCAGGGGGACTGTCCCTGCAATAAGTGCACTGTAAGTTGCTTTGGATAAAAGCGTCTACCAAATGCATAAATGTAATGTATATATATGCTGCTCTGTACTGTAATGCATTATACCATACCATATTATACTGTGCTATACTATATTACAGTATACTATATTGCACTGTACTGTATTTTACTATACTAATTTGTGCTGTGCACTGTATATTGTACTGTACTGTGCCATGCTGCTAAAATATACTATACTGCACTCTACTATGCTATACTGTACTGTGCTGTGGTATACCATATTATACCTTACTATGTTATACTCTACATATATGTTGTTGCATTGTAATTACATTTAAAGTACTTGCATTAAATTAAATTTGTAGTTACACTATTAACTTTACCCCTAACCCTAACCCAGCCCTTACCCCAAAACATAACTCTAAGTCCAAACCCTATCCTTACTCCTAAACCTACCTGTACCTCAACCTCAGTAGAAGCAAATGTGGGAATTTTGCAGAACAACATATAGTTACACAGTAAATACATAGTCTAGGATGTATTTAATGTAAGTACATAGTAGTTAAAGCCACCTAATATAAAGTGTGACCAAAGATTTTAATTATGTGCATAAAAAAGCATACATTGAGCTTAACAAATACTTGATTTTAATTCATGTATAAGCCTTGTGCAATATCTGTATTTTTGCAAACTCAGGACCCTTTTTTCAGCATTAAGGAGGCTTTCATTTATCATTATTTCACACGTATTTGAATTCTTGTTCATGTGTAATTGCGTGGGAAGCAGATCTGTGGACAATGAAACATATATACAGTGAACTTTTAGCCTGACTTGACCTTCCGGTTAATCTCTGCTTACTTGTATAAGACACCGATAAGGCCATATAACACATGTGATATAGTATATATATATATATATATATATATATATATATATATATATATATATATATATATATATATAAATGTTCATGGCCCTGTTTTCTGGATGTCAGATTATTATGTTTGGATTTACCTACCACTTTACTACACATAATGTACAACATAGTACATAGTACAACTAGATATGGACTAAAAGTAAAAGCTCATTTTTTTAAATGTAATTAAAAAAAATAAAATAAAAAAAAAAAACTTAAAATAATTACTCCTATCATGGCTTAATACGTAGAGACAACTATAAGTCATTTGTAGGCTGATTTCCCTAAAAGGTGTTACACTGAGTTTCTATGGCACTCTGTTTGTTTGAGCATCCTGACCATCCCAACATAGCAGCATTTACTAAACCAATGGTGTGAGTTTGGGGTGGGACTATCTGTTTGCACAACCAATGGTAGATGGGAGGAGTGCTCAGGAAAACCTGTCTGAAAATAATCATTAGCATACTTTTGGAATTATTTTCAGTGAGGCTATAGTGCTGTAGAGTTTTTACACTTCAACTTTCAAGAAACCAAATGGTTTCAAAAAATTGATGGCAGAAGTAAAGAAGTATAGCTTTCTATAAACATGTCCCTTTCTATGAGTATGGCTACAATTCAGAATTGTAAAGAATTTGTTTGACCACTATAAACTGCATTCAGTGTTTTATAAATAATAATTTCCACCTCAACCCTCTGGGTTGGCCATTTGAGCTCCCATGTATCCATGGGTAGTTTTACAAATTTTGGATGGTATTTGTGACATTAATAGGGTTAGGCTAGTTTTGTTTATCCAGAGCAAAGAACAGATATGGAGCATTCAAGTTATTAGCTATGCCATCAATGTTCTTTCAGACGCACCTAAACGTTAGCAGTCAAGCAATGACAGCAGCAAAAGAGAAGCTTTTCTCCTCTGATATCTGGTCGCCCACTCATGACAACCATAAAGACAACATACACATCCGCGCAGATGGACATTGTCTTCTCTTAATGGCTTGCATCATTAAAAAATACAACTAAAAAAAGAAATAAAAGGATGGTTGGGATGAGGAAGCTTTATTAACACGCCTAAGAGTGCAGACTGGTTGTTGTGCATTGCATAGTCTAACCTATGTCCTTTCATGTGTTCTATGTCCTCTTTCAACAGTGAGACAGAGAGAACAACCACAGTCTATAAAGATAAAAACCTTGTATTACCATTTTCTCTTATAATTATAATTTATGTGGAGAATGTAGAAATATTTTGTGGTGTAATGTTGCCAACTGTACAAGACAATTAGAAATAGTTCATGCATATTTATTTAATCACATATTTACCAAGACGTTTGTTTGTTTGTTTATACATTTATAGGTCTCTGTGGCATTAACAGAGTAATACTGTGTTTTCATATACTAGAAATGTCAGGCAAATGTTTGAATTCTGGTGAGACACATATATTAATATGAAATGTCTAAAAATTTCAAGTCTGACTCTTTCAAAACCCTGGCTATAAATTAAAACTAACATGCTTTGGATGTCGTAGTAAGAGCTACACTGCCACACATTTTTTATTATTACTATTTTCCAATAATATTAACAACTATCAAATAAAACAAATAGAAATAATGTAATTGACCCAAAAATGTTTGAAAAATCTGAACTAAATCTAGTATTTAATATTCTTAAAATTAGCCTTTTTTTTAATGCATAAATTACAAAATTCTCGATCAACATTATGAGTTGTATGACTATACGTTACATTTATATAGCGCTTTTTTTCTGACATAACAATCAAAGCACATCGTTAATAGGGGACTCTCCTCAACCACCACCAGTGTGCAGCATCCACCCTGATGATGCGACGGCAGCCATAATGCACCTGTACGCTCACTGCTCACCAGCTGTTGGTGGAGAGGAGAAAGTAGAGTGATATTGCCAATTTATGGATGGGGATTATTCGGAGGCCATGATTGTTAAGGGCCCATGGGGGGAATTTGGCCAGGATACTGAGATAACACCACTATTCTTTACGAGAAGCGCCCTTGGATTCTTAATGACCACAGCGAGTCAGGGCCTCGGATTAAGGACGGTGCCTTTTTACAGTATAGTGTACCTGGGGGACTGCAGGGGGAGCATTCTCTGCTGGCCTCCCTAATGCCTGGATCCTAAACTTTTGACTGGTGGTTCTTTAATAAAAAACAAATACAAACACATTTTGAACACAGTGCAAACGGTCAGATTTTTTCTTTTGACACTGTGCTATGCACTTTTTTGATTTAGAAAAAAGTATTTTGAAATGAGTATTTCATCACATAACATGTGAGTGGTGACATTTCTGGGTTTAGAATTTTCATGTATTGCAAAACGTCTTGAGTCAGAGCTAGACGATGTATTGATTTGGTTAATCTTATTTTTTTTGGTGTTTGGGGGTTTGGGTGGTTTACAAGGACATTTTTCTTTTTAGGTTACAAACTGGTAATTACAAAGGTATTATGCTATAAATGTGCTTTATGAGGACATTTCTAGTGTCCCCATAATTCAAATCACTTAAAAAAACATACTAAATTATGTTTTATTGAAAATGTAAAAATGCAGAAAGTTTTTTGTGAGGGTTAGGTTTAGGGGTAGGGTTAGGGTTAAGGGACAGAATCTATAGTTCGTACAGTATAAAAATCATTATGTCTATGGAGAGTCCTCATAATGATAGCTGTACCAACATATGTGTGTGTGTGTGTGTGTGTGTGTGTGTGTGTGAGTTGGTTTTTCTGGTTTACGAGGACAAATTTACAAAACCAGACTGAGAGAAGGGGCGTCAAACTACCAAAGTACACTGATGACAACAACGGGAAGGTTTACTACAAAGGGAGCCTTCTTTGTTGTTATATGATGAGTCTTTTTGTGACCATTGTTTTTGAAGCAGGTTCTATTGTGGGCCAGTACCATTTAATTGGCCTTTGGATGCCTAAACAGATAGACTGTTTTGCAAAACCTTGCTCTGAGGTTGGCCTGCATTGTTTTACATCCCGTCCAACCGAAAAGAGCGTCTTCATTGTGTTCAAGCTTGTAATATTGTGTATGTCTTTAGTTTTGAATATAGGAGAAATATTCTATCTGATGGGTCAAAGAGCCAAGCACAGAAAGAGCCTAGTGATCGATAAACAAACAATAACCTCCTCTGAAGCATTTTGCTAAAATAAACTCATAGTCTGTCTTTTGCTGTCTATTAATTTCATTATTGTTAGAGCAAAACACTGACCTGTAATGTAAGCTTTAATGTAACTGCTTTTGTAATGATTCAGATTAACAAAGATGTGCAATACCAATGAACAGACAATTTGTTTGACTGCTATTAACACTCTATTAGGCCTCAAATAAAGTCATGCACTGATTTTCATAATATTTTATGGAAGCAATGTTGTTGTTGATGTTGTTGTTGTTGTTGTTTATACCAGAAATGTGATAGATCCCCCTGACATAAAACACATTTACCTATTGTAGTTTTGTACAAAACTACAATATTTTTTAAAACTCTTTATAATAATTTGATCAAACCATTTTCATAATTAATCAAGCCAATACATTTTAATACAAGGCCTTTTAAGCTGAAAATTTAGGTAGATTCATGTGTAAAAATATTTTTTATATAGCCTACTGCATGATTGTTATCTGTAGTAGCCTATTTTAGCATTATATAAGTGATCATATGTGCAAATGTAAATAATACACATAAAAACAACAAACAAGACTGTTCTTAAGGTGCAAGATAAATGGTTACATGTTTCTAAATTTTAAAAGTGGAATAAACTGTCAAAAGTTAATCAAAAAAAATATTTGTAGCCTTTCATGTCTCTCACTCCTTACTACCTCTTGGTGGCGCCTATAGACCACAAAGCTAAATTTGGGCAAAATTTTACAGCACTGCTGAAATGGCACTGGTTGCCAAAAAGACAAAATGTTTAAACATTTTGTCAAAATAATACACCTCACATTTATAATATTTAATGTTTAGAATAATTATATTACTATTATATACACGTGTGTGTGTCTGTCTGTGTGTGTGTGAGTGAGTTGGTTTTTGTGGTTTACGAGGAACTATATTTAGGTTACACACTAGTAATTACAAGGGTATTATGCTATAAATGTGGTTATGAGGATACCCCTAGTGTCATCATAATTCAAACGGCATAAAAAACATATATATATATATATATATTTAAATGTAAAAATGCCAAAAGGTTTCCATGAGGATTAGGTTTAGGAGTAGGGGGTAGAGTTAGGGGATTGTATTTATAACATAAGTAAACAATCATAGCAATTCCAGTTGTGCATGACAAAAACATTTGTTTTAAAATATATAGGTGACAATTTATAAAGGTCTTTTATCAACTTAAAATAGGTTTATTTTTAACTTCTTAGGTCAGCACTGTTCTAGCAGTAATGAAGGTAAAACTTTATTCCACGTTATGTGTTTTCACCATTACAAGTGCATTTTCTGAAAGATTTTTAGGTAACACTTCACAAAAAGGTCCCATTTGTTAACAAGTTAACATGAACTAACAATGAACAATACTTTTACAGCAGGGTAATGTTTATTTCAAAATATAGTAATACATTTTTTATATGTTAACATTAGTTTATGCACTATGAACTAACATGAAATAACAATGACAATTGTATTTATTTATTTATTTATTTATTTTATTAACTAACATTAACAAAGATTGATAAATGCTGTAAAAGATATGTTGTACATTGTTAGTTCATGATACCTAATGGATTAACCAATGTTAATGAATGGAATATTTTGTAAAGTGTTACCCATTTTTATTTATTTATGCGCTTCCACTAAAGTATTTCCATCAGTGTTTCATTAGAGCGCTTACATTTCTCAATAATAAAATATATGTCTCCACATACATCATTAGGTAAGCAATACTTTATAAAAAATAAAATAAACAGACTCTGTATCACAGATTGAAATGTTTAAGAAAAACAATTACATTATTTACAATGAGTGTTTCAACAGATTATTTTCACATTTTAACACCAGTTCACAAGGCAATGGTTTAAATTTACAGCAAAATCTACTAGTGCAAGAATTAGTATGATTTAACAGCAGGGGCCTACTAAGACAAGTAACTTCAAATACTAACACTGATCTCATGTACAGTTCCACACTGACCTCCATGGGTTACATTTTAAATTAACAGAGTAAGAAGAAAATTATGTCATCATTCACTCTAGCCTCATGTTGTTCCAAATCCATAGTACTTGTTTTCTTCTATGGATCACAAGAGGAGGTGAAAAATAGAATGTTAGTCTCAGTCACCATTCACTTCTACTGAATCGAAAAGATGCAATAAAAGTGAATGGTGACTGAGGCTAACATTCTGCCTAACATCTCCTCTTGTGTTCCATGGAAGAAAGGAAGTCTTGGAAGTTTGGAACTACATGGGTGACAAGTCTTGTTACTGTTCTGTTTTGGTAGTAGATAAAGAGTGTCTCAAAACTGTCATATGATAAGATAACTGAAAGTCATGTGATAAGTCATTACCTTATCATACCATGGAGGCAAGTGTTAAATCTTTATAAAATTACCTGAAATACCATATGGATTGACAGATATCCACCAGCATTCATTCTTGCAACTCACAAAAACATTCTCGCAAAACATTGTCCAAAATACAAATAATCATACAACAGGAAACTGAAATTGTGCAAACTTATAACAAAATTTAAATACTTTTCAAATACAGGTCCAAATATCAATTATAACATTCTGAGACAAGATTTATTTAGCTACTGTATCTTTAACAGCACAAGGAATAAATCACCCCCAAAAAATGAAAATTATGTCATTATTAACTCATTTTTAAATAACATTATTTACTTTTTGTTCTTTATGGAGCTTGACAGCCCAGAGTCACTATTCACTTTCATTATATGGCAAAAAGATGTGTGGAGATCTTCTGAAAAAAAATACAAATATTTTGTGTTCCACAGAAAAAAGTGAGTAATATGGGTTTGGAACAACATGAGGGTGAGCAAATAATGACAGAATTAAAATTTTTGGGTGAACCCATTCTTTTTTCTTTTTCTTTTTTTGCCTCAAATTTTTTTAGAGCTTGCCATACCTGTAATGTGCATTTTGGATACATTTAAGTCTTGGGGGAATGAACTCTACGCTTCATATTATTTCTTTGACCTGCGGCAAATCAGGTAGAACATCTCTACCACATTCAGCAGCAGAGAAACACATGCCATTACTAGCATAAAGATGATAAAAATTGTCTTCTCTGTAGGTCTAGACATGAAACACTCTACAGTGTGAGGACAAGGAGACTGGGAGCATTCTATTTTAGGGATCATTACAAAACCGTAAATATAGTACTGGCCTACAATAAACGCAGCCTCAAGCAAGATCTTAAAAATCAGACTGGCCAGGTAACTGCCTAACAATTGCCCCTTGATTATAACTTTTCCATGATCATCAGTATATTTGGGATGTTTGAGGCCTTTAGTCTCAGTCTGGCTTTCGGCAAGCTGACACAGTTTCTTTTCCTTGTGGAGGACATGCAGAACGTGACCGAAGTACAGGAGTGTTGGTGTGGACACAAAGATGATCTGGAGAACCCAGAAGCGAATGTGGGAGATTGGAAAGGTGTGATCGTAGCACACGTTCTTACAACCTGGCTGCTTCGTGTTGCAGACCAATTTTGATTGTTCATCACTCCACACCTTTTCTGCTCCGGCCCCGAGAACCATGATCCTGAAGACAAAGAGTACAGTGAGCCACACCTTCCCGATGACTGTGGAGTGAGACTGCACTTTGTCCAACAGCTTGGAGAGGAAGCCCCATTCTCCCATACTTGTGCTTCTTCAACCTTCTCTGCCTAGAGAACTGAGAAAGAAAGCCACGATTTGTCTGGCTCTCTTAAAAGTCAAATGGTAATACTTTAAAATAGGGTTCAATATGTAAGGTAATGTATCAGGTATCAGAAACTAACAATGACCAATATATTTTTAAAGCAGATATTAATCTTGGTTAATGTTCATTTATAAAAACACAACTGTTCATTGTCAGTTCATGTTAGTTCATAATGCATTAACTACTGTAGTGTTAACATATAAAACTTTTAATTAACAAAATCTATTAGTATATGTTGAAATGAACATTAACCAAAATTAATAGGTGCTGAAAAACCATTGCTCATTGTTAGTTCATATTAACTAATGTATTACCAAAGTTTTCAATGCTAATTAATGATACATTTTTGTTGTACACTGTAAAAAACAGTGACCTGCCACCTTAAGGAGCTAATTCTAACTGATCTTATCCTTAAAATTAGTTTTGTTGGAGTAACCTAATGCATTCAGGTTGTTAAATAAATTTTTAGACTTTAATTAAACAGTCAATTTAGATGTAACAACATAAAGCACATTATCTTCAGTGTATACCAACATTAAGTGTTATCAGTCAGATATATTATTTATTATGACTGAATCAACTTGACTATATTAAGTTGTATAAAAAAATGTCATTTTTGACGGTCAGATTAGGTAGCAATAGCTCCTTGAGGTAACAACTCCACATTTGCACTTCATACAATATAGCTTGTGGTCTAAGTAATAATTTAAAAAATGATCTAAACAAAGATAAGGTAACCAGAATACCTTGATGGACTGCAATAATAATCCGATGTACAGAGTATAAGATGGGTTTAAGTGCAGCTGTACGTTAAAATCTAAGACAAAGCAAATAAGACACGAGTTAAAAGCACAAATTTGTTTTAAACGTAAATATGTTTCCATAAGACATTTTGAATTGTCAAACATTGTTCCATAACTCATAAGTTCACAACACAGCATATTGTTTCCTTGTTGACTATATTGAATATTCATATCCTTAAAGAAATATTTGAAACAAATAATGCCAAGCTGTGAAACATTATATTAAAGTTTAAATTTGAGCGAGGTAAAGAAAATGATTCATTAGTAGGCAGCTGTTTCACAATGCAACCCTCGAGCTACTCAACAGTGTTTTACAATGAATGTCTTACTTTTTTGATCAAGCAAACAAATTGGAAAAAGTGAATGGTTAACAGTCAGTAAATTACCAAAATCCCTCCGCATAACTGAACAATGCAACATTGTTAAATTGTAATCAGTTTAGTTACCTGCTAGTTTGTTAGAATCTCACCCTCTTAGCCACAGTAAACTTAACACAGTAATACCATTATCTATTCAACAATCAATATCAAGAACCACACAGGAAAATCTTTTTTTACCTAGGGCAACTTGCGTCTCAATCTGGTCCTGATTGACTATGTTGCCCAACGATTAAATGCCATGCATCAAGTGTATAGATTGGACTTCAGTTCAGTGTAATTTCACAATCTTTTGTGTGTGTGTGTGGTTTGCTGTCACGTTCCTCTTGACGTCTACAAATGATTAAAGTGGCGTGGCCATATTTGGGATAACAGGATAAAATTGAGCCTGAAGTTAATTATTAATCATGTTACAGTTCTGTCTAGCATAGGTACATAAATGTGAGACAAGATCTGTCTTTGCACTTGTATTCTCACGTACTCATGCATATAAATACAGAAAATACTGTACACTTCAAAGTGCAATTCATTGACATGGCTTGACACAGCGTTTTGATTTTCCATAGATTTGATTAATAATTTCTAAAAACAAGGAATATTGTGCATTAAACAGAAAAAGGGGGCATTAAACATTCCCTTGACATGCACAATAGCTTTTATAAAAAAGAATTCCTTCAGTGTTTGAGCTTTAGGGTTTACATCAGACCTGAGCTGTAGTTATTTTGTATCAAGTACAGTAGATAAAAATAACCACATAAGAACATTGGTTGCAGTTGTACAGCAAAGGTTTTGAAATGATTTGGACGCAAAATAATTAAATACCAGCTATATCAGGTGAATTTACTAAACTTGTGTTTTAGAATTTTTTTTAAATGTCATGAAACTACACATGGTAAATCAGCAGCATGTCCATATTTGGGATAGGTTGGTAAAATCAACATAGGTGTAATATAACTGTTATTTGCATTCTTGAATGAAGTACAAAGAAGCAGAAGAACGAAACAGCTTTTTTTGAATAGTTTTGAAAGAGTGTGTTTTGAATAGTAGTATTAAATAAAATTATTGGCAACACAGAAGGCTGCCATCATATGTGTTTTTGAAATGGATAATCTCATGATAAAAGAAATTGGTTTCTTTTCAAAAGTTTTATTTCAAACAAGGAAATTGTCCTACATTCTGTTCTTAAACATCACCAAAACCAGTTCTGATGGAGTTTACATTCAGAATAAACATCACTATAATTTGTCTAAATTGCAACAAATGAATGTGGAGGAAAAAATGAAAATGACAACATCAAAACACAGAAGACATGCGTACAGTATTCAGTGACTCTTAATACATATTTACTCAAAATACATCACATAACACTAAGTATTTATTGACAAAGTACATCAAAACCATCCAATTAAAAGCAAAAACATGCATTGTGCAATCACAAAATTTTTTTTAATAATGCAATCTGTCTCAGTGATCAAGTGTGTCAGTAAATACTAGACAATAAGTAAAAAAATAAATGGAGAGATTTTTCTCTTAAAGACCCGAAGAAGTCACTTCACAAGCACAGTTTTCTTTCCTGTGTTGACGAAAAAGGTATTTTGGGTGGCACACATCAAAGGGACCATCCCTTTTTTTAAATAGCCTATAGGTTTTTAGATGCATCACAGCCATTAACCATAATTTGCTACTTGCTAGCCAGAGGCAGTTGGTATTAGGGGGAGGGTCATTCTCATTCAAGAAAGCAATTGATTGGGCAATATGAGCTAAGCACCCTAAAATGGATGTTAAAGCACCCTCAACTGAGGACTTCTTAATACATCGCTGCATTCATACAGCATGTAGAAAACATAGCACAAATCATTGTAATTTTTTTTCTCCAAAACATTTATAAACAAAGGCAGTGTTATTTATATATAAAACTGTGAGTTCATCAAAATTATTTTTTACATCCACATCGTCAGAATTGTACTTATATAAAGAATATCGTTTGCCTGCTGCTTCATTCTTTCATTCCTTAAAGACTTAATAAAAGTCATGTGGAAATCATTATATTATAAATTTTCATGGTTTTACATCACCTGTTATACTAAGTTGGAAACATGGTCATGCCCTATATAATATTTTTATTTCAATAGTTTAATAATGTATTCATACTACTAAATGTTAGCCTAGTTTAAGTGTGAAAAAAATTTACCTCCTAGTGTTCACTAAAAGCCTGGTATTTGGTACTATTTTTATACAGATGATGCTTTATTGTGTCTTCACTTTTACTACTAGAGCACCCCCACAAAATTCAGAAGCACCCTCAGTGATTTTGATCTGGAACCAGGCCTGGAGTGCAGTATGAGTCATTAATAATTTTGGTCCATTTTCCCAAAAGGGAGAGACTGTGCATTTTTAAATGCATATTTATATTCTAAAAGTACATTTTTGTGAACTGTTAGAAGTACACTAGCATATTGATGACCTGGACTACCAGACATGGACTAAAAGCCACAAAAGCCTCCAATTTGATTTCATAGGATCTTTAAAACCTATTAGAATTTGTACAATTTCAAGGTTTATTTGAGGCGACGTCCACACTAAAAGGTATTCCTTTGAAAATGCATACATTTTGCTGCATTTATTCCTCTCATCCACACAAAAAAGTTTGCCTCCACCGAAAGTGAAGACTTTTGAAAACGAAAACTGAAATGGATTAGTGAGGACTTCTCTGGGATACAAAAGTTAACTTCTAATGGTCTGCCAGCAATTGTTTTTCCTCTTTTGCCCCATCCAAACTTCCTCCAAGACTCTGCCCACTTTCGAACTGCATGTTCAGCTTGTTTTGCTTCAGAGCGTCCTCAGCGCTCAACTTTGGCTGCCAAGAAGATGAAAGTTTGGCAGGATTTTTTGCCGAATTAATATTATGTGTCTGTCGCTTGTTGGACCGACATCCCACCTTGGTGCACAACAGGTAGAACACCTCTATTACATTCAATACAAGAGACACACAAGCTACCACCAGCATAAATATAATAAAGATGGTCTTCTCTGTGGGACGGGACATGAAACATTCAACGGTGTAGGGGCAAGGGGATTGGGAACAAGTAAATTTAGCGACCATAATAAACCCATATAAATAATACTGTCCGATAATAAAAGCAATCTCCAGGATGATTTTGAAGAACAGCTGGGTCAAATAGCTGCCAAGCAGATTTCCCTTAATCTTGATGTGGCCCCTTTCGTCTGTGTATTTAGGTGTCTTCAACATGTTGCCCTCACCAAGAATTTGTATCTTCTCCCTGAGTTTTTTTTCTTGGTGAATGACTTGCACTGCATGACCGAGGTAGACCAAGGTCGGAGTGGACACAAAGATGATCTGCATGACCCAGAAGCGAATGTGGGAGATGGGAAACTGCCAGTCGTAGCACACGTTCTCGCAACCAGGTTGCAATGTGTTACAAACCAAACTAGACTGTTCGTCACCCCATACGCTCTCGGCTGCCGCTCCTAGCACCAGGATTCTGAAGATGAAGAGAACGCTCATCCATATTTTGCCTATGACGGTGGAGTGGGACTGCACCTTGTCTAGCAAAGCTGAGAGAAATCCCCAGTCTCCCATGTTTATTGACGCTCAGACGTTCCTATAAAAAAACCAGGGAATAATAAGAAAGGGAAGGAGAACAGGTGAAAGGCAAAGTCCATTTTATATCTCATCTAATCAATAAGCTTTTAAAGGACTGGCTTCATTAACAACATACTAAGACCACCCCCTTAAGACCACCAGTTATTAGACTTAATAAATAATTAATAAGTCCTTCAGACAAGTTTAGTTGTTATTGAGTCCAAAAACATTTATAAAGAAAAGCATACCAAATTGTAGAGTAAACATTAACACAGATTCAAGGACTATAAGAAACATTATTAACAGATTATTGATTGTAATACATGAACATATGGTACAAGCAAAAGTGAAAAAAAAAAAGCTAATATTGATACAAAATATAAAGGTTTGCATAGCATTAGAAAACAACTTTACTGTCTTAGATCTGAATCATGGAATAAGAAATATCTCTGGCTACTGGTAAGTGTTTAAGAGAACAAATTTTGGTTTAAAACAACAATTTTTTTTTAAGCAACGAAGAATTTGTTACTCAAGCTTTAGAGGTACTGTACAGTACAATGAGAACGCTCGTTAATTAGCTGTAATTAATTGGGCACTTAGCATGATTGCAGTCTTGATTCATTCTAATTTGCATTCATTCTAATTATTCTTAAACACTCTCCTCTGATGGCACAAACATAGCATTATGCTGTAGACTAACTTGAAAAATGTGTAATTGAAAAGAATATGAAATATTGATTTACAGCTTACCTTTAGCGAAGTACACCTCTTCCTGATAGAAACTAAGCCACATACCAAATGATAGCCAACAATAGTTGAACCTTGATTTTTTGGCTTTGCTGAGATTGTGCAATTGCTGAATATGCCCGACTGTCACGTTGTCTGAGGGTAAGCAGACGAAAATGACTGGATCTTGAATGCATGTAGAGGAGTGTCACATTAATGATTGAAAGGTCCTTTTGTACCAGTTTGTACCACACTCAGTGTTCTGACCCACGTAATTAAACGTAAACATCTATCAGCTATTAAGTAATCATATTATGTAAATCATAGTGATGTCATTATTATTGTTATTATTATTATTATTATTATTATTTAATTCTTCTTATTCCAAACTACAAGTAAACCATCTCATTTTTTGGAACATCCTAAATTCAATCAAAATTTTAATTTAATGAGTTTGATGAATATGTAGCAGCTGACAAAAGCATAGTTTTCATGACACAGATTTTGAGGTTTATTGAACCTTGCATTACAATGAAAAGCAAAAGATTTGAGGCTAAAATGAAAAATGAAACTAGGTCATTTTTAGCAACCGTTTCAGCAATATACAGTATTCTTAATTTGTTCAAGGATTATTCCAGGTTCAAAACAAATTAAGCTCAATCGACAGCATTTGCATCCCTTCTTTTTTTTTAAAGGGCAAGAAATGAAGTTACAGTGAGGCACTTACAATAGAAGTTAATGGGGCCAATTTTTTTAGGGTTTAAAGGCAAAAATATGAAGCGTTTAATTTTATGAAAGCACTTACAGGTACATTAATTATTCTGCTAAGCCTTGTGTATTAAATGTAAAGTTGTTTAAATAGTTGTTTTTAAGGGTTTTAGGGTTTACGGCATTATGTCATCATGACAACACAGTTGTAGAACTGGATTCAACTTTACACAAAAAGATTTGTAAGTGACTTTATCACACTAAAATCATGTTAACATTCAAATTGTTTTTGTCTTGTGGCTATGCGTTTGAAAAAGTGAGCATTTTAAAGTTTACGGATTGGCCCGTTCACTTCCATTGTAAGTGGCTCATTTGAACCCTAATTGTGCTTTTTTTTTTTAAAGAAACTGAGGGACGGGGAGCCTAGGTTGCTCAGCAAGTAAAGACGCTGACTACCACACCTGGAGTCGCAAGTTCGAATCCAGGGCATGAGTGACTCCAGTCAGGCTTCCTAAGCAACCAGTTGGCCCGGTTGCTAGAGTGGGTATAATCATGTTGGGTTAACCTCCTTGTGGTCGCTATAATGTGGTTCTTGCTCTCGGTTGAGCGCTTGGTGAGTTGTGCGTGGATGCCACGGAGAATAGCGTGAAGCCTCCACATGTGCTAGGTCTCCGCGGTAACGCACTTAACAAGCCACATGAAAAGATGTGCGGATTGACGGTCTCAGATGCGGAGGCAACTGAGATTCGTCCTCTGCCACCCAGATTGAGGCGAGCCAATACGCCACCATGGGGACTTAGAGCGCATTGGGAATTGAAAAAGAAAAAAAAAGAAACGAAGGGACAAGTCAGAGCATTATTTCAAACTTCAGTGGAACTTCTAATGTACAATACAGTAGAAAAACTATTAAACATTTTTTGGAACAGAAATTCAATTCAATCAGTATTTACATTTAATCGGCTTGATGAAGGTAGCAACAGACAGTAAAACAGTTAACAAGACACAATTTTGAAGTTTGACATTTATTGCTATACACATGAACTCAGAAGTATAATTTCAGACTAAAATAAAAAATGAGAGCAGGTAATTTTTCAGCAGACTTTTTCATTAATATAATATCAATAGTGTAGTGTACTTATTTGAAACTTCAACTGAAATTCTAAAGGACAAAAAGTGAGAGGACTGATTCATTTTTTTTAACAGAAACTAAATTCAATCAAAATGTAATCAGCTTGATAAATGTGAAACAATTGATAAAAACAGTTTACATAACACAATTTTGACATGAAATTTGCTACAACAAAACACAACAGTATGATTTCAGACTAAAATGAAAAACAAAACCAATTTATTTTCAGTAAACACTTCAGCAGGGCAGTATTGATGTGTTAAACAAAGGGTCAAAGTAAAGTGTACTTTGTATAAAACTTCAATGGAAATTCTCAAGGACAAAACAGCAAGCATGGGAGTTGTCAGATGTTGGATTGGGGTGTCTCAACCAGACACGAGTCACTTGGTCCAATGGCTGTTTGCTCAAGTTGACCGTGTGAAAGACCTTGTGTACAGAGACTTGTTGATCAGATATGGACCTCTTGCATGTCAGCTCTGTGGTCCTCTGACGCCACGCTCTTTGTGGCCTCATTGCCAAGTTCCCTCTTCTGAAGCTCCAGCTCATGATTCATCCAGTTCTGGATCACCTGATCTTTATTTTTGTCCTTTCTGTTGACATCCGGGGTCACGGGAGTGACGGTATAGTCCTGCTTGCGGTTAAGACACTCGTTGACCTTCTTGACAAACAGGTATAAGATCTCAATGACATTCAAGAGTAAAGAGACGCAGGCCACCACCAGCATGAACCAAATGAAGATGCTTTTCTCAGTTGGTCTTGACAAGAAGCAATCCACCTTGTGAGGACATGGAAAACGAGCACAAACATATTGGGCCTGAAGAGTAAAGCCATACAGATAGTACTGGCCAAAGATGAACCCAACTTCTAGAAGTATCTTACAAAGCAAGCTCAGAATGTAGCTCCTTAGTAGACACCCTCGAATACTGATCTTCCCATTGTCGCTGCTGTATTTAGGGAGTTTGTAGCCTTTCCTGAGGAACAGACTGATTTGCTTGTTCTGAAGCTCTTTCTTCAACATCACTCTGACTTTCTTCTCGACATGTATGATGTGGACAACATGGCCCAGGTAGGCTAGAGTTGGTGTGGACACGGAAATGATCTGCAGAACCCAGAAGCGAATGTGAGAGATAGGGAACGCTATGTCATAACACACGTTCTCGCACCCTGGCTGCTCCGTGTTGCAGATGAAGTCCGACTGCTCGTCGCCCCAGACTCTCTCGGCACCGGCACCAAGGACTAGAATCCTAAACACAAACAGGACGGTGAGCCAGATTTTCCCCACCACTGTTGAGTGTGTCTGGACTCGATCCAGAAGTCTCCCAAGGAAGTCCCATTCACCCATCTTTAGGTTTTCTTTATCTGAATTCCTGAAATTAAAGATTTGGTTGATAAAGAGTGATTCAGTAGCAACACAAGAGAAATATATATATATATGTTATAAAAATGTTTACACATACTTTGCACATACTGGACATCATTAATGAAAAACGAGCAGAACAAATTTGTGTAAATTGTTCATAAAACCATTCTTGCATGCTGCATTCAATTAAATTTAAATTTCCAAAAACAATTTCCGCAAAAATGGATTTATGAACTATTTACACAGTAATGTCTTCTGCTTCTGTTTCACGAATGAGGCCTAATTTGTTTTCATACATTTTTACACAATCACTGACTCATTCATGAAACACAAGCAGAATGCATTTGAGTGTCATGCGTAAAATCCTTCTTATTTAATTGTTGCATTAAATTCAATGCGACAAATTTACCTTAAGCGATAGTTCACCCAAAAATGAAAACTTGATTTTTGTTTACACACCCCTATATGACTTAATTTATTTTCTTAACACAAAGGAAGAAATTTGGAAAAAAAAAAAATGTGCTCAGTGATATCATACAATGGCAGTTTATGGTGACCACCTCTTCAAGCTTCAAAAGAATGCAAAAGTATTATTCAGAAATCTACTAAATTTGTCGATGAGACTCATGATTGTTATGAAAGCATACGATAAGGTTTGGTGCAAAACAAACCAAACTCTAATGTATTATTTTGGGAAACTGTTCACTGACTGTTGATCGCCTGTGCGCGTTCATGATAGGGCATGAGAGCAAAAGTTCACCAGCCCCCTCACGACAATGGGGCAGTCAAGCGAAAATTAATTTTGTTTATCTAAAAAACTGGTCCTCCATAGTGGTAGATCGACAACAGAACACAACACAGCTGCACACAAAACTGAGAACAGAACTTACTAAACATGTCTGAAGGGTTTGTAGTTGAAGAATTTATGAATTTCTATGTCCAGCCTTATTTTTTTTGAATGGAGAACTCAGAAATCAAACAGAAACATAAAGGAGGCTACAGGCAGTCACAGTCTCACCGTGTCCTAAACTGACGGGAAACGAAACTCGATAATAGGTATAGTTTCTATGGTTATCAGAGTTTTTGTCCTAACCAGCAGTGACGAACGACGGTACATTCTGTCAATTTCTTATTTCTATTTCCCAGAACTCCGTCAGCTGTGAACTGGCACCGGTCCAAAAAAATTGTTAAAAGAATTAAATAAAAAATAAGGCTAGGCATAGAAATGCATCAATTTTTCGACTACTAACTCTTCATATATTTTTAATAAGTTCTGTTCTCTGTCTATTTTGCAGATGTGTTGTGCTCTGTTGTCGCTACTGCTGTGGAGGAACTGTTTTTAGATAAACAAAATGAGTTTTCGCTTGAACACCCCATTGTCGTGAGGGGGCAGCATGAACTGTTGCTCTCATGAACGCACACAGGAGATCAATGGTCAGTGAACAGTTTCACTAAATAATACATTAGATTTTGGTTTGTTTCTCACCAAACCTTATCGTATGCTTTCATAACAATCATCAGTCTCATGGAATAATTTATATTTATAAATAATTTCAATTATACTTTTGCCTTCTTTTGAATCTTGAAGAGATAGTCACCATAAATCACAATTTTTTTTAAGAAGATCTCCCTTTTTGTTAAGAAAAAGAAAGAAAGTCATATAGGGTTATAACAACACAGGGGTGAGTAAACAATGCTGAATTTTCATTTTTAGGTGAACTAATCCTTTAAGAATGTTTTTATGAGCAGTAACAGAAATTGTTTCTGATTATGAGGGCCAATTTTAATTCTGGTCCTGGATGCTGATTGGTCAACATCCGTGCTTTATTCATGAGAAAGCACAGCTCTGACCTCTTCACCGAACTTCTATTTGTATCACTCCATGGCACACACAGTTGACAGTCATTCTTGTTGCCTAACAACGTTGTTTAAATTTTACTGTCAGGGACTATATTCTCTGGCAGAAAGGTTGGCATTTAATGATTTTGCTTACAACTTAAAACATTTTAATGAACATTTGTGTCCTTAATTTTTTCATATGTGGTAACCGCTTTATAAAAATGGTAAGGCACTGGAGGCTGTGCCATATTTTGAATATAATCACGCCTGAAGGGCATTGTTGCAACCCCTTCAGCCTTCAGAAATTAGCTCTTCTTGTGTTTCGTGAGGGCAATTCACATCATTAGTTTTCATATTTTTTGCGAGGTCTGACTATCAAAGGGTTTACGAATATTGTGCTTATTGTAAAGGAGACAGATTTCAGGCTCTTTTCAATAGCATTGGTGGGAACCAAGGTTTTTAGTCTTCTTAAACCCAAAACATTGATAGTGACAATGACAATACTGTTTCCCTTCTTCATCTCAGCTTGATGTGTTTTCATAATCTGCATAAGAATGAAATTTCCATTGCTTTCGGTCTAACTTTGGTTTTTGAAATGAAGATTACCATACAGAAATCTGATATATTGCAACACATGTAAAACACATATACAGGTGCATCTCAATAAATTAGAATGTCATGGAAAAGTTCATTTATTTCAGTAATTCAACTCAAATTGTGAAACTCGTGTATTAAATAAATTCAATGCACACAGACTGAAGTAGTTTAAGTCTTTGGTTCTTTTAATTGTGATGATTTTGGCTCATATTTAACAAAAACCCACCAATTCACTATCTCAAAAAATTAGAATATGGTGACATGCCAATCAGCTAATCAACTCAAAACACCTGCAAAGGTTTCCTGAGCCTTCAAAATGGTCTCTCAGTTTGGTTCACTAGGCTACACAATCATGGGGAAGACTGCTGATCTGACAGTTGTCCAGAAGACAATCATTGACACCCTTCACAAGGAGGGTAAGCCACAAACATTCATTGCCAAAGAAGCTGGCTGTTCACAGAGTGCTGTATCCAAGCATGTTAACAGAAAGTTGAGTGGAAGGAAAAAGTGTGGAAGAAAAAGATGCACAACCAACCGAGAGAACCGCAGCCTTATGAGGATTGTCAAGCAAAATCGATTCAAGAATTTGGGTGAACTTCACAAGGAATGGACTGAGGCTGGGGTCAAGGCATCAAGAGCCACCACACACAGACATGTCAAGGAATTTGGCTACAGTTGTCGTATTCCTCTTGTTAAGCCACTCCTGAACCACAGACAACGTCAGAGGCATCTTACCTGGGCTAAGGAGAAGAAGAACTGGACTGTTGCCCAGTGGTCCAAAGTCCTCTTTTCAGATGAGAGCAAGTTTTGTATTTCATTTGGAAACCAAGGTCCTAGAGTCTGGAGGAAGGGTGGAGAAGCTCATAGCCCAAGTTGCTTGAAGTCCAGTGTTAAGTTTCCACAGTCTGTGATGATTTGGGGTGCAATGTCATCTGCTGGTGTTGGTCCATTGTGTTTTTTGAAAACCAAAGTCACTGCACCCGTTTACCAAGAAATTTTGGAGCACTTCATGCTTCCTTCTGCTGACCAGCTTTTTAAAGATGCTGATTTCATTTTCCAGCAGGATTTGGCACCTGCCCACACTGCCAAAAGCACCAAAAGTTGGTTAAATGACCATGGTGTTGGTGTGCTTGACTGGCCAGCAAACTCACCAGACCTGAACCCCATAGAGAATCTATGGGGTATTGTCAAGAGGAAAATGAGAAACAAGAGACCAAATAATGCAGATGAGCTGAAGGCCACTGTCAAAGAAACATGGGCTTCCATACCACCTCAGCAGTGCCACAAACTGATCACCTCCATGCCACGCCGAATTGAGGCAGTAAATAAAGCAAAAGGAGCCCCTACCAAGTATTGAGTACATAAACAGTAAATGAACATGCTTTCCAGAAGGCCAACAATTCACTAAAAATGTTTTTTTTATTGGTCTTATGATGTATTCTAATTTTTTGAGATAGTGAATTGGTGGGTTTTTGTTAAATGTGAGCCAAAATCATCACAATTAAAAGAACCAAAGACTTAAACTACTTCAGTCTGTGTGCATTGAATTTATTTAATACACGAGTTTCACAATTTGAGTTGAATTACTGAAATAAATGAACTTTTCCACAACATTCTAATTTATTGAGATGCACCTGTATGTACAATATGTTAATTTATGGTTTTCATTTATATAAAAAGTCACATACAGTACTTGTATATACTGTACATGCAACATATATGTCAAAACACTGGGAAAATATACACTACCGGTCAAAAGTTTAGGGTCACTTTCTCATTCTTTATTTTTATATGTATTTTTTTTTTTTTTTAAATAAATAACATTTTAGAATAATAGTAAAGTCATCAAAACTATGGAATAACAGAAACTGATCTATGGTAATTATGCTGTGAATCCAAAATAAGTCAAAACTATGTTATATTTTAGCATCTTCAAAGTAGCCACCCTTTGGCTTTGCAGAAATGTACTCTTGGCATTTTCTCAACCAACTTCATGAGGTATCAACCTGGGATGCTTTTTAAACAGCATTGAAGGAGTTCCCATCTATGTTGGGCACTTATTGGCTGCTTTTGTTAATTATTCGGTCCAAGTCATCCATTAAAAAAAAACATTTTCGTTTTGTAATTTAATAAATTAATATGTTGGCACAATTATATTTTTGCCTACAAAACTAATTTCAAACATTTAAGCATACACTTTCAGATCAAAAGATTTTTAAGATCATGAGAAACATTTCAGTCAAGTGACCTCAAAACTTTTAAACGGCAGAGTATGTAACATAATTCCTCAAATAAACAACACACACACATATATTTCTAAGTTTTTTGTTCATGTTTGCAATTGTACTTTAGAATATATCTTTAACAAATAGCAGAATTGGAAATATGTTCATATATTCCCATGTATCAGATTCCTGTATGTGGTTATAAGAAATGTTGCTGGCAGATAAATGAATGTCTTAAGTTCTCATTTATGACTTGTAATCATATCATAAAACACAACATTTTATAGAGTTTATATTGTTACACAATATCAGTATAGTGGATAAACTAGGGTTGGGTTAGGTCAGAATTAAGATTAGATGTCTGTACTAAGTTTACGGTTAAGTCTAGTATAAGCATATGCATTTATGGACATCCCACAAAATGTCCAGTATTCATATTGTATCTTTAAAAAAGACAAAAAATCTTACGCAAGCACTTTAGTGATGTCATTCCACCTTTGAAATAATTTGTTATATGTGATAAAAATGGCTCTTTTCACTTACCACTATGAGAAGACGGAGAGCAAGTTACATGAGCTAAGTAGAGATGCAAGTAACAGGATTTCTCTATGCTTTCCTCTATCGAAGAGGCAGCTGGTGTACCAAAACAAACATGAGAATGCCCACACTATCAGTGTATAGACTCCAACCAATTTTCAGCCTTGACAACTAGAATTGGAGTATTTAACCCGAACATCTTCAATCGTGTTTCTCATTTAAGACTGTACATGACATTATCTTTTCTGTTACAAAGGCCTGCTCATTGCACAGTTCAATAAACCTAAATAATGAGTAGACTACCAGTTTAAAGATATAGTTCACACAAAACTGAAAATTATATCTTTATTTACTCACACGCATGTTGTTCCAAACCTACAGTATATGACTTACTTTCTTCAGTGGAACCCGAAACGAGATGACAGTTTCGGGATGCAATGAAAGCGAATGGTGGCTGAGATTAATATACTGCCTAATATTCTTTTGTGTTCTACAGAAGAAAGAAATTCAGAGGAGTTTGGAACAACATAAGAGTGAGAATTTTGGGTGAACTATCCTTTTTTTAGTATAAAAGTTATTCGTAAAGCTCGACTCTAATTTAAACTATTTCTGAAATGATTTTACTCTCTGTAGAGACAGCTGGATTTGATATTGGGCTTAACTGGAAGAATCCATTGCTGAAAACATTTCTATGCTTCGTCAAGGGTAAAAGTGCAGTTATCATTTTGTAATTCCGATATGAGTAAGATTACGTGAGGAGAGTGTGTTGTGTGTTCTTGGCAAGTTTAGACACCACATTTTACCTATTTATCCCAGCATTTAGAGATAGCAAAGGCTGTCAACATGACATAATTTCTACAACAAAACAAATATATATACACATTAAGTTCTTGGACTGAACTAATACAAAAATAATTTCACTGAAGATAGGAAATACAACACAATAGCTTAGTATCTTTAACCAAACAGTAAGTGCTGAATGCTGATATATCAAAATAAAACAAAGTTTCCTCAAAAAGTTAGATTGTAGTAGGCTTTTTATTGATGATTTCATAGTTTCAATTGCTAAATGAGTATCAATGCAATAACCAACCACTGCTTACACAATGTTAAACATATACATACATTATATATATTAAAAAATAAGTCACTGCAGAGTATAGCCAGTATATTTGAAAAACCCTAGAAGTTCAAATAAATACTATATTTATTAAATATATTTCTTTCAGTAAAATTTACAATAAGTTTGTATAGGATAATATTAGTTAATATATTAGGTATCATGAACTAACAATGAACATTTTGTTTTACATATTTATTAATCCTGATTCATGTTAACTTACACTATTGTTCATTATAGTTCATGTTAGTTAATAATATATTTATGTTAACATATACACCTTTTAATGTTACAAATGTATTTGTATATGTTGACATTAACGTTAACCAACATTATTAAGTGCTTTAAAAGTGTTTCTTATTGTTAACTCAAAACAACTAATGTAGTTAACGAACACAACCTTATTGTAAAGTGTTCCCATTTTTTAAAAGGAATATTCTGGGTTTAATACAAGTTAAGATGACAGCATTTGGGGCATATTGTTGATCACTACAAAAATTACTTTCAACTCATCCTTCCTTTATAAAAAAAGAAAAGAAAAAGTTAACAGTGAGGCACTTACAATGGAAGTTGGTGAGGCCATGCATATTGCATATTGCATACTGTTTGTCTTATGGCTATATTTTTGAAAAGGGAGTACTTTAACATTCAAAAATGGCCCCAATTGCTTCCATTGTAAGTGCCTCACTGTAAGCCAGATTTTTGCTTTTTTAAAGAAAAGGCAAATTTTAAATACATTTTTGTGGTAATCAATATTATGCCACAAATACTGTCGACTGAACTTAATTTGTATTAAACCCAGAATATTCCTTTAAATATGTGATCTTTGCAAATGTATAAGGAGTGGATTAAAGTTTAAAAAACAACAGTGCAAAAACATTACAGAATTGTCAGTCTAATGTAGCTTTAAAACCATGATCCACACCACTTAGAACACTCCACCAAACATATTGTGCAAATAAATATACTGGAATTCTGAGGTCTTAAACTCAGAACTCATTATAATAGGGTAAAGAGTGAGTGGTTTCAACACACTTTCATCATTCATCTACAATGATGGTCAAATCAAAGTACTGGTGTACTACGTTTGGTCAATGTAAAACTGAACTCTGCAAAACCAATTTCAAGAACCAGAAAGTTTTTCCACATCAGAAGCAAGAGATCCTCTCAGATGGCCTGTGTAAACACACGAGATCCCAGTATCCATGCCCACTCTGGGATGCACTGCACCAGTCGAAACTAGAAAAAACATAAAACAATGATGCACTGAAACTTGTGCTCTCTAGAGGAGTTCTGTATTTCACTCAGAATAAATTCAATGGAATATGCTTTTTGTACCTGCATGGTGTGAGGCCAGTATCCTGTAGTTCTGTGAGAGACACCCAGTGTTGAAAGAGCATGGCTTGCGTACACTTGAGGACTTGGCACCAGCCAGCTAGCAACACCGGAGCCCTCAGATCTTTGAGATGCAACTCTAAAAGGCAGCAAACTTTGCACGAAGATTCCTCGATGTCCATATTCATAATTCAGAGCACAACTGAAGTTATCAAGAAAGGCCTATGGGGAATAGAAAACTCAATAGAATCAGAAGACAAAGTAAAACAATGTGTTGAAAATGTTCCATTGTGTGGCAGTTAGGGCTGGCTGATATAAATGTTCACAATATGCAATGATTTTCTGGCAATATAAAACTAAACAACATTGTGAATATCACAATGATTGTAATGTGTTTTTTATTTGGCCATTAAGTATTATAAAGAGTATGTTACTAAACTAGATTTGTGATTTGCAAGTATGAGAGGATTAAGACAATAGATATTAACATCTAAAGACAAACATGCTTTAATAACGTCAGTGGCTAAATAGAGTTGGTACGTTTATATAATTCTGTGAATCAGTTCAAAGAGTCAATTTTTTAATAAATTGATCACTGATTCGTTTGCATCATCACTCAAAAATGTTCAATGAAGTCTCTGCATTACATTTTTTATGTATTAAAATGTTTCACTAAAATATATGTAGGGAACTATTACTGTTACTGTTTTTATCACAATAAATAAAACCATTCTTCCTTCTGTTTATGTAGTAAAAAACAGTGTGGAAAACATCCCTTGATTATTTTTTAATAGACTGTACTCTATTTTACCTGTTGCATTAAACATTTTGAATCCACTTGGTTGAAATTATGGTTATAGATAAATGGGATTTTTTTTTTTTTTTTAAATAAGCCCTTGTAAGTAATTTCAGAGCAGATATATATTCATATATAAAATGTTTTTATTAAAGTGCATTGTGGGTAATGTGAAACCTAACCGTAGACGCAGAGAGGGCAGCTTTTCTAGGAGTCGGACGCGAGCAGCCCCCAATGGAAATGTTGACCACTGCTCCTTTTCCACACTCTACCATAGTGGGCAGTGCCAGGCGGGTCACAAGAGTGGCAGCTACTATATTTCTATTCATAGTGTCCCACACTCTAGCTTCAGAGAGGTCCATAAAGTCTTGAGAGAGGTCCAGACTCAGAGACCCATCCAGACTGTTAATGATGAATCCAACGTCTTTACCGCAGATAGCATCTTTGATAGGTTTGCAGGCAGAGGGCCCCTGGGAGAAATCGGCCTCAATTAGAATGGCCTCTACCCCGTAAGTGTCTGTGATAGCCTTGGCAGTGTCAGCCACATTACTGATGTCATTGCTGATCAGAATCACAGAGATGCCATGTCTGGCCAGTTCTTCTGCATATGCTTTTGCTACTGCCTCTGAAGCACCTATGCAAAAAAAGAGGATACATTTTTGTCAATTCAAGTTATTGGTTTATGGTACTGTGTCATAAAAAACATTTGTCTTAAGATGGTTATTTTATATCTTCTGCTTTAGTGTGTCCTTAGGAATTCTCAGTTTTAGATTCCCAAACATTCCTTTTGCAAATAGAAAAGAAGTAGAACAAGGAGTCCAGCAACAGATGGTATGGCTCCAACAGAGCCCAGATCTCAACATCATTGAGTCAATCTGGGATTACATTAGGAGACAGAAGTAATTGAGACAGCCTAAATACATAGAATTGTGGCAAGTTCTAAATTGATTTAGTTTTTTATATTTACTTTGTATGAAGTTAATTAAGAATAAATAACATTTCTTCATTGAAATATTTGTGAAAACATCCCAACTTTACATTTTTCACAACTGTCTAACACTTTTGCACAGTCCTGCATACAGTATATATATATATACACACACACACACACAATCACAGAGCACTTTATTAGGAACACTATGATCCTAATAAAAGTGCCCGATGTGGTCTTCTACTGTTGTAGCCCATCCGCCTCAAGATTTGACATGTTCTGCTCACTACAATTGTACAGAGGGGTTACTGTATCTGAGTTGCCATTGCCTTTCCATCAGCTCGAACCAGTCTCGCCATTCTCCGTTAACCTCTTTCATCAACAAGCTGTTTCCGTCCACAGAACTGCGGCTCACTGAATGTTTTTGGCACCATTCTGAGTAAACTCTAGAGACTGTTGTGCTTGAAAATCCCAGGAGATCAGCAGTTACAGAAATACTTGAACCAGCCCATCTGGCACCAACAATTATGCCACGGTCAAAATCACGGAGATCAAAATTTTTCCCCATTCTGATGGTTGATGTGAACATTAACTGAAGATCCTAACCCATATCTGCATGATTTTATGCATTGCACTTCTGCCACACGACTGGCTGATTAGATAATTGCATGAATAAGTAGGTGTACAGGTGTTCCTAATAAAGTGGTTGGTGAGTGTGTGTGTGTATATACACTGGTGGCCAAAAGTTTGGAATAATGTACAGATTTTTCTGTTTCGGAAGGAAATTGGTATTTTAATTCACCAAAGTGGCATTCAACTGATCACAAAGTATAGTCAGGACATTACTGATGTTAAAAACAGCACCATCACTATTTGTAAAAAGTCATTTTTTATAAAATCTAGACAGGCCCCATTTCCAGCAGCCATCACTCCAACACCTTATCCTTGAGTAATCATGCTAAATTGCTAATTTGGTCCTAGAAAATCACTTCCCATTATATCAAACACAGTTAAAAGCTATTTGGTTCATTAAATGAAGCTTAACATTGTCTTTGTGTTTGTTTTTGAGTTGCCACAGTATGCAATAGACTGGCATGTCTTAAGGTCAATATTAGGTTAAAAATGGCAAAAAAAAGAAACAGCTTTCTCTAGAAACTCATCAGTAAATTATTGTTCTGAGGAATAAAGGCTATACAACGCTTGAAATTGACAAAAAAACTGAAGATTTCATACAAAGGTGTGCACTACAGTCTTCAAAGACAAGAACTTCTGATTTTTTTTTTCAAATTGTAATAGTAATTTTCACCTTATTAATGTCCTGACTATACATTGTACCAATTTCTTTCCATAAGAGCAAAATCTGTACATTATTCCAAACTTTTGGCCGCCAGTGTATACTGTATCTGTACACAGTATATACAGTACATAGTGTTCCTAATAAAGTGCTCAGTGATTGTATATATGCAACACCATACCGTTTAATGAGTTAAACAGGTGATTATAAATGATTAATTATTAATCAGTAATTAATTTTAAACTTACCACAAATGACAGCCCATTGTCCATACTGCTGACTCAGATCTCTATGGCAAACAAGACGAGGAATAAAGTGATGCCTTATCAGGCTATAACAGTCCCTCACAAATACAACAGCTTTGCTGACTGTGTAACATGCACCCACCAGTGCCAGTGTTTCTACATAACAACTGCATGATCTGGCAATTTCTCTATACAAAAGCTTGAAGCTGTCGACCGCCGCCATCACAACTCTACAAAAAAAAATTGAGGGAAAAAATAGCCTTTTACTTTCAAAGGATTCGTTTGTACGCAGCTGGCCCAGTTATGTTTTTGTTAACCCAATATGAGCAATATTTCACTACTTCTCTCCTCTTCTGTCCTGCTGTAACACGTGAATGACGAAACCCGGAAAATAAACAATCACGTGACGTGAGACTATCATGTGACCAACCTAGGCGACTTTAGTCAGCGTCTCACATAAACAAGCATCACAACTTCGTCTGTTTTCTTTGTTTTTAACTTATTTATTTAACATTATTTGGTGACGGACTGTTGCTAGACACGGAATATATTCATATTGTTGTGCCACGGGATTATATCTGTATAAAACGGATGCTTTATAAACGGTATTGCGAAAGCCTCATCTACACTGGGCTTATTTCCATAGCAACGGCTGAAAGTAACTGACGCAAAACTGATTTAATTATTACTCTGTGCTTTAATAAACGTCCATTTTTTTTTTTTTTTATATTTTCTAATGATATGGAGGCAGTGCAATTCATTTACTTGGTCAGCTCCTGTATGACGTAAAAATATGACGGGTGAAGTTTAAAATGATCTGTATGTGAATACTAAATGTAGCTATGCTAATGAGGAACTCTTATTAGGTTTCTTTTTAGCTTAATATCATAACCTGAATTCTGAATATCTGAATCTTTAAGTTGATATGTAACATTTAATGACAGATAGCTTGCCTCTAATCCTAAGGCTCTAATACTCAGATGTATGAATGTATGGATATAGAATATGGAATACATATACATACATAATTGTTACTGTATCTTTAACTATTATAATTATTTATCCTCTATGGATAAGTTAGTTCTCTTTATACTGTGTATGTATAGCGCATTTTTTTTTTTTTTTTTTTTGTCTCCAAATAGGCAGTTGACATGAATTACATGTCCTGTGGTGTGATATAGTATACGTGGCATGCTATAATATACTGAACCAGTAAAGGCAAATAAGTGGTTAAAAGTTGTGGAAGAAAAAAATGTTAGCGAAATACACTGATTGCTGTTACCGTGCAATTTCCTTATATAAAGTGCGTCTATCTACTTAATGCATGTATACTACACCCATGTACTGTTACTAAAGGCCAAACACATCTCACTTAACACCTTTTCTCTTTAATCAGGAGATCTATGGGGGAGAAGAATGCCTACAGTCTTAATGGCTCCTAAGTCATTTTGGATAATAGTTTTTCACTGCATGATGAAAAATATCTGCGTTAATGCATTGAAATTAGTCTTTAGTAATCTTTTGAATCTGAAATGATGAAAGTAAAACTACCTTGTGCTTTTTGTGCGATTGATAAAACTGTTTATCGGATGCTTTCTCACTACATGATGCGAAAATATCTGCATCAGTGCAATGATAAAAGTAGATTGATCAGATGTATTTTAAAACTGAAATTAATTTATTCACCTTCCCAGTACTGTTAAGCTGTTAATGCTAGCAGTTTATGATGTGTCATGTGACTTGAATGAAGATGACATTTTTATTTATTTTTTAATTGCAGGTATAAACAGATGATGCAGACACTAAAACAGACCATGATGGTGTGTTTTAAAGTTGAGAAAGATCAACTGAAGAAATAGGAAATGTCGACCACGAGAGGTGAATGCTCCCTGCACACACCTACTTACACTTAAAGGAATGTTGCGGGTTCAATACAAGATAAGCTGTCAACAGCATTTGTATGTGGTGCGTAATGATGATTAAACAGAAAGTAATTCTGAATTATCCTTTAGGCACTTACATTGCACGTAAAAGTGGCAATGCAATAAACCTAAAAATACATACATTTAAAAAGTATAGCTACAAGATTTAAACATTATACATGTTAACAGAAACTAGTATGATAGAATCGCTTACAAAATGTTTCTATGCAAATTATAATCCAATATATTACCTCATGTTATGACCATGCAAAGCTGGTAAACTCATATAAAATATATATTAAATTATGGATGATACATGCAAGGATGAAAGAAAATGACTTTTTACATAGAGAAAAATTCCTAGAAGTTAATTCACCTAGAATAGTAGTCCCAGTGCAAAAAATAGAATTGAGACAACATTACAGCTCACTTAATACACATTTTTCTAAGAAAGAATTAAAGTTTAACAAAAATACAAGCTTCACATTTCTGCTTTTAATCCCTCAAAGTGCATGAGCCAGTTGACTTCCATTGTAAGGCTTGATTGTAACCACATTTTTTTTTTTTTTTTTTTTTTAACTGAGGAACAAGTTTAATTTTCTTTCTGACATAACAGACAATTTGACATTATACTACAAAAGCTGCTGATAAAGCTTACAGTTGAAGTCAGAAGTTTACATACACTTAGGTTGAAGTCATTAAAACTCGTTTTTTAACCACTCATTAGCAAACTATAGTTTTGGCAAGTTGTTTAGGACATCTGTTTTGTGCATGACACAAGTAATTTTTCCAACAATTGTTAACAGACAGATTGATTAACTTTTAATTGACTATATCACAATTCCAGTGGGTCAGAAGTTTACATACACTAAGTTAACTGTGCCTTTAATCAGCTTGAAAAATTCCAGAAAATGATGTCAAGCATTTAGACAATTAGCCAATTAGCTTCTGATAGGAGGTGTACTGAATTGGAGGTGTACCTGTGGATGTATTTTAAGGCCTATCTTCAAACTCAGTGCCTCTTTGCTTGACATCATGGGAAAATCAAAAGAAATCAGCCAAGACCTCAGAAAAAAAAATGTGTGGACCTCCACAAGTCTGGTTCATCCATGGGAGCAATTCCCAAATGCCTGAAGGTACCACGTTCATCTGTAAAAACAATAGTACGCAAGTAGAAACACCATGGGACCATGCAGCCATCATACCGCTCAGGAAGGAGACGCATTCTGTCTCCTAGAGATGAACATAGTTTGGTGTGAAAAGTGCAAATCAATCCCAGAACAACAGCAAAGGACCTTGTGAAGATGCTGGAGGAAACAGGTAGACAAGTATCTATATCCACAGAAAAACGAGTCCTATATCAAAATAACCTGAAAGGCTGCTCAGCAAGGAAGAAGCCAGTGCTTCAAAACTGCCATAAAAAGCCAGACAACAGTTTGCAAGTGCACATAGGTACAAAGATCTTAATTTTTGGAGAAAGGTCCTCAGGTCTAATGAAACAAAAATTTAACTGTTTGATGGCCATTGTTATGTTTGGAGGAAAAAGGATGAGGCTTGCAAGCCGAAGAACATCATCCCAACCGTGAAGCATGGGGATGACAGCATCATGTTTTGGGGTGCTTTGCTGCAGGAGGGACTGGTGCACTTCACAAAATAGATGGCATCATGAGGAAGGAAAATTATGTGGATATATTGAAGCAACATCTCAAGACATCAGCCAGGAAGTTAAAGCTCGGTCGCAAATGGGTGTTCCTAATGGACAAAAACCCAAAGCATACCTCCAAAGTTGTGGCAAAATGGCTTAAGGACAACAAATTCAAGGTATTGGAGTGGCCATCACAAAGCCCTGACCTCAATCTGATAGAAAATTTGTGGGCAGAACTGAAAAAGCGTGTGTGAGCAAGGAAGCTAACAAACCTGAGTCAGTTACACCAGTTCTGTCAGGAGGAATGGGCCAAAATTCCAGCAACTTATTGTGAGAAGCTTGTGGAAGGCTACCCAAAATGTTTGACCCAAGTTAAACAATTTAAAGGCAATGCTACCAAATATTAACAAAGTGTATGTAATCATCTGACCCACTGGGAATGTGATAAAAGATATAAAAGCTGAAATAAATAATTCTCTCTACTGTTATTCTGACATTTCACATTGTTAAAATAAAGTATTGATCCTAACTGACCTAAGACAGGGTATATTGTCTATGATTAAATGTCAGGAATTGTGAAAAACTGAGTTTAAATGTATTTGGCCAAGGTGTATGTAAACTTCTGACTTCAACTGTAACTTGTATTGATCCCAGAACACTCCTTAATCACAACACTAAATACTTCACATAGTTCTTCTGTTTTTTTTATAACCTCATCAGGATAGGGCGGTCATTTTCATTAAAAGAATTCAGGATGATCTTTGTGTTTAATTTCAGGTACTCTGGGAAGCCCTGCAGTCTCTGTGCTATGCCCCTCCCTCTGATGTTCTGAGCTGTGAAAGCTGGACTGGCCTGCGCAGTAACCTCTCCGCTGCGCTCGCCGACCTTGATCCTGAGCTCAGTGTAAGCACTTAGTTATGTTCCTTAACAGCTTAAAGTGGAGATATTAGGAGTAATATTATCAAGCAATTGCCTGTTTCCACAGAAGAGGTGCAATCTTGTGGCCATGACCGGTTTCTCTAACTGCTGAATCCCACATTATGTAGGAGTGTGTTGCATGTGTTGTGTACACTGTGTCACTATGTTTTCACAGGATAAGGTACTTCGCTTCTTTGCAAAAACATTTTCCTCTTCTCCTTTAAATGTGACTAAGGATTTCTACAGCAGCATTGGTAATAGTTTAGGATTCTTTGGTTCTGAAAAGCTTCAATATTTTGATAACTGTGTGGTCTTCATTTATTCTCATAAGGTATCAATGTCCTTTTGCAGCAAAAAGCTTGGAGGCTTATTTTCTGTACCACAAGTTGAATTTTCCCAGTGTATTGATGCAAACAGACCAGATCTCGCCCGTCTTTTCAAACAAGTATGTGTCATATCCTTCCTCCTTCCTCATTAATCAATTTGAGTTGGAATTTAGCTTGCTTCGATAAAGATTAATTGAACTTTTTTTTTTCCTGAACCCTACATTTTCTTTGGTCATTCCAGATTAAGTTAATGAATGACTTAAAGAGGTGACACCATTTTGGATACAACACCCTGAGAAGTGAGCTGTGGTGTTTTATACACATTTCCAAAATATTATATACTTAAGGACATTTTTATATCTTGAGTGTATCAGTTACCTTGAATTAAGTCTTTGTCCTACGGCACCAGATACATGGAGGAAATCATAGAGAGCACCCTCTCTCTTCTCGCTCTACATTCTGAACATGGCACAGAGAAATCCCCAGAGCCCATACACTTAATCTCTCTACTGGATATCAAAGCCACCTGGTATAAGAAATGTATGGTGAGCCAAGATTCATCAAGAAAACATTCAACATATTTTGTTATGTCAAGTATCTCTAATCAAATTATCAGCATACAGTTCAAATGGATGTCAAACTGTTGTCTTTCAGCATGGCTACTACAGAGCAACCGTTGTCTTAAGGCTTCTTGAGAGAAAATACAAGTCTTTGGCCAGTTGCACCATGTTGCATCCATATTTGTGAACGCTAATCCCTAACACTAATTATAAAGTCTAGTCGATACTGCTTACTGCTTACTGCCTAGTGTATAAAGAATACGGCCTATTATTTTGTTTAAAATGGTTTGTGAAACAATACAAATTATGCAACAGAAAACATTTCAAAGTAGTATGCTACATTGTTGTCACATGCCCTCATTACGTTTGTCACAGGTTTTCACATCACCATACGAGTTTGTTTAATTCAGCGAGTGGCGTCCAGTTATTATTTCACACATAAAAATGGATTTTGCATTTTATTCCAGTTTTCTCTAAAAGACGTCTTCATTCTTGGCAGTCTAATCAAATAATAAGTAAAAATAATAATAAAAAGAAGTAGTCACGTCTGATATTAATATTCATTCGTCACACTGGAAATTGAAGGTCCAGTTTAGCGCATTTAAAATGTGGTGTATGCTGCACATTTTGGGAAATGTAGTTGCTTATCTGGGTTTTCTATGCATACAGAAAAGTCACATACTGTGCATAGTGTGCATGCTGAATACTGCAGTAGTAAGAGTAGTATGATAGTATGCTATTCCGAACACAGTCAATATTCATTGGCCAGTTCAAATTAAATGGGAAAAATAAACAGATTATTCCAAGTGACCCCAAGTGATTAATTGTGAATTTCATTATTCCTATTTCCTAGATTCTTAATGCTCTTCAACAGTGCATTTATTACATTGATTCCTGTTATTCTGTAAGAGAGGAAACCTTGGAAACTATCCACAGCCTAGAACATCAGCAGATTGGTACAGCTGACCTTTTGCCCACAATGTGCACATTTACTATCAAACTTTATCTGGCATCCTGGCACGTTTTCCTCTGCATGCTGTTACAGACTTTCCTCTCATGGTCAACTAGTTAGATTATCACTCCAAGTAGATAATTCCAAGGGTTTGTGGGTTTACAGTGAAGAGCTTTCCCAGAAGCCTGGTTCTGTTTTTCAGTTGGAAGACACATATGAAGAAAACAACACAAATATTTTCACACTATTGACTTATCGCGTTATCTTCTGCTTGGAAATTCTACCAGACTTTCGAACTACCCACAGGTGTAAAACATTCTTAACACATCAGCTTGATTCAAAAGATGCTTATCTAGACTCTGTGCTGAGGGTCAGTATACAGTGATTTTTGTTGCTTCCACAGAACAGTCACTTATTATTTTCAGACATCATAATACAGTAGAATCAAGTTATCTTATCTTAAAAAAAAAAAAAAAAAAAATCTAAATAGGTTAAAATGTTCTTTAAATCTCTAATAAGTTAAATCTCATGAAAATATGTCCAGGTCACATTTCACACTAAAATCAAAAGAAAAGATATTATATGAAATATACAATTATATGAAATTATATTTTGCATAAAATAAGCCTATTTTAGGACCGTTAAGATGTTTTAGGACCATTAAGACAATTCAGCACATTAATTCCCCAAAATACTCATTACCTCACAGACATTTTAACTTAAAGGTATTTAGAGGTGTTGTTTTTATTTATTTTTTTATTTTTTAATTTTTTTTCATTATTCTCAATAGTTATTCTCATTAGATCCTCATTACTGTAATACAGTAATTTATACTGCAATACAAAGATTTTTCAATTGAAAGATGAATAAATTAAGGGCAGAACAACAAATAGTACCATGATGTGCATATACTTTACAGTTGAAGTAATATCATTATTTATTATTGCATTGAGGTAATAAGAATTAGATTTATATATATATATATATATATATATATATATATATATATATATATATATATTATGGTAATGATATGGTGGGGCAGGGTGGGGAGGGGAGGGGAGTTGGTGTCTTTAATAAACATGACAATATTTTCACAATGCAAAACATATTAATAGTATTAAAAACAGACTTGGTTTTGTTCTTTCTTTTGACCTAGACATATTCCTCAGAAGATTGCCAAAATCTCTAAATAGCCACAAAATATTTCCATCTCTTAAATGCGTTTAAATATGCTACCTTTCTGCACTCACTTTACTTCAAGGAATTTAGATTTCAATGCTAATTTAGAAATGGGAGGCTGAATACAAATGATTAAATTAATTTATAGAATGTTTAGAGAATGAGATGATCTTGTGTTTTGCCCCTCAGGCCCTGTTCCGGGAACTCTCTACAGTTCTTAATAGTTGGAGTTCGTTTATTTCATTCATTCGCTGTGCATGCTCGGGAGGCTTGTGATGTACACTAATGGAAGGAACATTTTCCCCATTAAAGTGAAGAAACAGAGAGCTAAGTGTAAATGGGAGGAAACAAACCCAGCTTGTCGTTTGAGAAAAGCAAGTCTGACTCACGAAACTATATCTCCGAAGCCTTTCTACATTTGTAATCTGTCGTCTGTTTCAGATCCGGTAACCTCGACTGACCTAGTGGTGATTCTGATCAACATCATGTACCAACACCCAAAACCATCCTGTGGTGAGATAACTCATACATGTGTGTCATAAGAGCACTACACTGATTAACACTCCCGTTACATTTCGAAAATAAATGTAAAGTCTCAGAAACTCAGCCACGCCTGCCTGTGAGTGCAACTTAAAATCTACGGGCAATCTGTGTAATTTTTATGACCGTCATTATCTGGATGTTAGTAAAATGCTAATACGGGTGTGCCAGGTTTTCCTTCTCACAGTGATATTAGCTATTTTTTTATCAGGACCAGGACAAAGATCCTTTTTATGGTTTTCTCTGCTTTATCAAATAGACTTACTTCCTTGGGAGAATAAATTACAAATATTCTTAGTTTTAAAAAAATTTCTTTTGACCAAAGAAATAAGGAATGTTTATATACAGTATTTGGTTGTAGCAGTGATAATATAGTTTTGTGTAGCTAAGTATTGATTAGAACGTTTATTTAAGCAGATTATTTAAGTATTGAGGCAAGTAACATTTTTAAAAGAGTTATATTTTGTTTGGTAGAACTGTCAGTTTAACCTTTTAGACCCTGGGTGAATTCCAAAGGACATCACTTTTCTCAGCTGTTTTTGTCATTTAGTGCCACCGAAATTGCTTATGTTCAGTAATATGGAAATAATCAGTATACTGACTTCCAATGCCACTTTTTGTAGGTGTATTTTCAATTATTTACTCGCCCACCACAATAATCTAATGTCTAAACTTATCTTAATTTTAGGGCTTTTCTCAGTAAATGTAGTATGCAGTTTATTGAGATTAATTTGATTAATTAATCATCTTATAGTGTACCTATTAGGATGTTCAATAAGATTAACATTCCTAGTTTCTTAACAAAGGAATTCTTGTTTCTTGACTGTCTCAGACAAATTTCCTCTTGGTTTGTCCTCACAGGACATTTTGTGCTGCACTGTAAATCATTGATTAGCCAAGCTCTGTAGTAACCGTGAAGAATCTCAGCCAATAACAAGCATGGTGTCTTGAAGCTTCTAACGAGTTATCACACAGCTGTGTATGTCGGTGTTTGTATGTGTGCACTCGCAGGTCCTTAAAAAGTCTTAAATGTACTTTTTAAAATGTAAGGCCATAAAAAGTCTTAAATATCTTAAATAAATTACAAGAAGTCTTAAATTTAATTTGCTGAGGTCTTAAATTTTGGGGCGTGAATAGAGGAGACTCTTAAATCTGCAGAATCTGCGTGAGTCAAAATCATCATCAACCACTCTCTCTCTCTCTCTCTCTCTCTCGTACATCCAGCATTTAGCAGCTGACGCTTGAGTTTCGTGTGAGTGTGCGCAAGGAAGCGCATTTTTACTGAACTTACGATGTTACACATGTATAAACATTCATAAACCCGTTAATCCGAAATGCAAATGCCGTTATTCTGCGTCTTTGTAAGCGAGCGATGCGCTAACACTATCGCTCCTGCTTATAATCGACAAAGCTGTCAAAGCTGCAATTTGCATGCGCTCGAGGTTGGAGCGGTCTTTTGACGCCTTTCAGATCGTGGCGCTAGCTTATTTTACACCATCTTTGACAAGAATTGTAAAGCTAACAGAACTAACAGAGTTACATCTGTTACATCTCTCATTTCCATCTCTCTAGAGAACCATCTGACAAATACAGGTATTTTCTCTGCCATCTGAATCAGTCAATTTTAGTAGTAATATACAAAACAGTAATAATAATATAATTATATAAATATTATAATATTAATAATAAACATAATATGAAAATATATTATCTATATTTAATATTTAGTATATAATCTGTTTTCAAAATACATCATAACTAATTATGCAGCACAGTTCTCTTTCATAATTTCATCTGTTAACATTTTCAATACATATTATCAACTTTAAATGACCATTTTTAAGGTAACTGATGAGTTTTGACATTTGAGATATTTCACACAAAAATAAAAATTGTCATCACTTTCCTTCATGCTGTTGCAAACCTGTATGACTTTCGTATTTCAGTGGATATCAAAAGGAGATATTAGGGAGTTTCAGTCACCATTCACTTTCATTGAATGAAAAAAAGATGCAGTGACAGTGAATGAGACTAAACGTTTTGCTTAACATCTTGTTCCATGGCAGAGAAAAAATCAGACAGACTCAAGGGTGAGCAGTGATGACAGAAATTTCATTTTCATTTTTAACTACCTGTTAAAGTATTTGTTAAAGGTATCTGCCAAGAAAAAATATATAAATGTTATTCAGCACATGCTAGACCTTATTCACAGCAGCGCCATATTTAATTTTTGACAAGAATGAAACAAGGCTGTGAGGGATGGACTTACAGTCTCTTCAATGGGCTGTACTGCAGTTTAAAGTGTTTTTGGATCGTTCCGCAGACAAAACATTTTAAAAATATATTTTCAAGGACACTCAATAGACACAAAACTCCAGACAACATGAGTTGTGGAAAATCAGATGTGATCTAGGAGTTTTTTTATAGCTTTATGCCGTGTAGCCATTGAAGAGATGGTAAGTCTATCCCTCACAGCTTCATTTCCATTCCCATTAAAAATCAAACATACTGTGAATCTATGAATAAGGTCATGTTTACAAAAATGTCACTGCATGCACAGTAAGTGGTGGCAGAAAGACCGCTGACTGTTGTGTTAGATTTGACAGATTAGGAGGGGGGCCTGGTTAACTCAGTGGTAAAAGACGCTGGCTACCACCCCTGGAGTTCGCTAGTTCAAATCCCAGGGCGTGCTGAGTGACTCCAGCCAGGTCTCCTAAGCAACCAAATTGGCCCGGTTGCTAGGGAGGGTAGAATCACATGGGGTAACCTCCTTGTGGTCGCTATAATGTGGTTCGTTCTCGGTGGGGCGCGTGGTGAGTTGAGCGTGGATGCCGCAGTGGATGATGTATTGAAAATGTTAACAGATGAAATTATGAAAGAGAACTGTGCTATGTCTCCGTGGCAATGTGCTCAACAAGCCACGTGATAAGATGCACAGGTTGACAGTCTCAGACGCGGAGGCAACTGAGATTCATCCTTCACCACCCGGATTGAGGGAAATCACTATGCGACCACGAGGACTTAAAAACGCATTGGGAACTGGGCATTCCAAATTGGGTGAAAAAGGGGAAAAGAAAACAAAAAAAACAAGATTTGACAGATTACATGATTAAACGAAAGTATGACACAAAACCATAATAAATACAAACATATTCTTAGCAATACAATTACTATAATGAAAGGAGTTAATAACAAACATGTAATCATGTTCACTATAAATGTTTGCTGCAAAGTTGTAAGTTGAAATGATCTCCTCAGTCCAGTCAGCTCTGTTGATGGCTTGAAGCCACAGCAGTCAACAAGAGCCCTCTGAATAATCTTTCAACAACGTAATCCGATAAAAGTTTACGCATGGTTTTTGCCACCACTTCCGTGTTTGACATAAGCTGTGACATTGCCAAGGCATTGGTCTATTGCATCACGTCTTGCTGGAAAGCAAGTGACTAAAGAGAAGGGTCACAATATAGGCTACATACTTTAGGCTACATGCATTCTTAATTAATTAATTTAGAGTTTTAATGTTGTATTAACTTATTTAAAAAAAAAAAAAAAAAAAAAAGAAAACACATAAATGCACAATAAAATATAAAGAACATGTCCAGACACATCCAAAAAGCCTCAGTGTTTTTTAATTTACCAGCTAATTAATTATTTAATGTATTTATATATATATATAAAGTGGTCTAAAATGTTTCTTTTATTTGGCCTTAAAAAGTCTTAAATTTAATTCCTTCGAACCTGCAGAAACCCTGCCTGTCCCCCACCAATCTTGTGATGGAGGTGTTGAGGACTCTCTGTGACCGTACTGAGTGTGCTGTGGAGTGCCTCTACCAAATCCCTGTTATAGAGATTCTGCTGGCTCCCATTTTCACCCTGCTGAAAGCTGGTCAGCACTACATGATCACTCCCACAAGCCCATGCATTATCAAGTGTTTAGACATGATTATGAAATATGACTGCTGCTTCATTAAAGAGACCATTATGTTGATTACACATTTATGCCATGACAAGTTCTGAATGACCTGTTTTTGCTGCTTAGTTTCGATAAATGGTCTGGGTAGAGTGGGGAGGGAGTTTTGCGTTGTGAAGGTTAGAGAATTGTACATAAAATCCTTCTATTTTAAAAGAGCAAGGAACATCCTGTTTTCATAACATGACCCTGATTATGTGAAATATGCTTTTCTTATGTAAAATAACCTAGACCAACTGATACATTAATGGCATTTTGTTTCACTACAAAGACAAAGTTGGAATTTAGAAAAAAAAAGTGATTGTACATATAAGAGAGGGATTGATGCCACAGTATCATCATGGAAATAGAGTCGGAAATAGAACAAGACGAATATTTTTACACAGTTACACTTCAGGAGAAATCAGTTAATTTAAATTCTAAAACACAATATATCCTTAGAACGTCTAATCAGAGAATTCATCTGCTTCTTTCTTTTATTATTTATATGCATTATTGTGTTCACCCCAAGCATTTCTATTTGTCTTTTGTTGCAGCCCAAATTAATTTCCCTAGAAAGTTCCCTGACTCACATTGCAGACATCCTGGCGAGAATCGCTAACTCTGAACGAGGTTTATTATTGCTGATTTATGACAGAAATCTCATCTCGGCTGAGGGTGAAATGTAAGTAAATCTAATTTTACTCTGAGGTTACATTCAATATTTCTTCTTCCTTCTAGTGTCATGCTGAGGTAGTCTCCACTTGTGGCATATACAGTATGTTATCATTATACTCATTATACTCCCTATAATGAGATGATGAGTGTCTTATGAGAAGAAAAGAACCTGTCATTACTCAGTGACATCTGTGTCTTCAGTTAAATGAAAACCAAGGGGAATACTGTAACAGTCAAATAGAATAGAATAGTTGTACTCTGTGAAAGAAGCAAAAACCATTGAGAATACCTAAACAATAGAATAGAATAGAATAGAATAGAATACTCTGTGAAAAATTAAAATCAAGGGAAATACCTTAACATTCTAATAGTATAGAATAGAATAGATGTACTCTGTGATAGAAACAAAAACTAAGGGAATACCTTAACAATAGAATATAATAGAACATAATATAATAGAATAGATATACTCTGTGAAATAAACAGAAACCAATGGATATACCTTACAATACAATATAATAGAACAGAATAGAATAAAATAGATATACTCTGGGAAATAAATTAAAATCAAGGGAAATACCTTGACATTCTAATAGAATAGAATAGAAAATAATATAATATATGTACTCTGTGAAAGTAGCAAAAAGTAAGGGAAATGTATTAACTTTAGAATAGAATAGAATAGAATAGATGTACTCGGTGAATGAAACAGAACCAATGGGAATATTTTAACAAAAGAATAGAATAGATATACTCTGTAAAAGAAAAAAAGGGAATAACTTAACAATAGAAGTAGAATAGAATAGATGTACTCTGTGAAATAAACAAAAACCAAGGGAATACCTTAGCATTAGAATAGAATAGAAAAGAAAAAATAGAGTATATGTACTCTGTAAAAGAAATGAAAACCAAGGGAAATACCATAATAGAACAGAATAGAATAAAATAGATGTACTCTGAGAAAGAAATGAAAATCAAGGAAAATACCTTAACATTCTAATGGAATAGAAAAGAATATAATAGGTGTACTCTGTGAAAGGAGCAAAAAGTAAGGGAAATGCCTTAACATTAGAATAGAATAGAATAGAATAGAATAGAATAGAATAGAATAGAATAGAATAGATGTACTCTGTGAAATAAACAGAAACCAATGTAAATACCTTAACATTAGACTAGAACAGAATATAATAGATGTACTCTGTGAAAGAAAAAAAAACTAAGGGAATATCTTAAAGGTGCAGTATGTAAGATTCAGAAACCCTTGTTATTAATGACACCTGTGGCCGTTAAGTGAACTGCAGCCAGCTACCTGTTGCTCGTGCTCGTGCACACACTCCATAGGGACGTGATTGAGCGAGCATCCAAAACAATGATGTAACGTACAAAGAGACAACGTGATTCACTGGCATCATGCTGACAGATGAGGTAGCATAATTAAAATTACACAGTTATGATTGTTTTATTACAAACTTTGAGACTGTATATTATATTTGACTCTCCAGTGCTGGAACAGGGCTAAAACAAAGTGTGGATATAGATCTGACTATGCGAGACTGTAGTTTGAAGTAATCACTTTTCTTTGCATGATACATTGACTGCATTTATACGATAGCCTATGTCGACGTTAGCTAGCTAGCCAGCTTTATCAGTAGCTGTTAGCTAAATTTGGTGGATGATGACAGTAGCTGTTTATAAAATAGACTGTACATTATAAATATATTGACACAATTCAGTATTGATGTGATTCCATCATAACTGTCATTTTGATATATCGATGTGCTATTGTTTTATAATAATAGAATGTATATATTTTCTGTATAACCAAGTTACGTTACACTAATGAATGGGTCTTTTTGCATTATCTTGAACATTGTCTAGTATTCATTTCATGTGTTATTGTAGTTTACCTTGCTGAATAATTACAGATTAACATTGATTATGACAGTTACTGTGCAGGCAAGATCAAGTTAACTAAAATTACACAGATCAATCCTTATGGCACTATAGTTTGACATGCTTTGCAGTTATGTAAGCTTACCTGTCCAATAAGAAGAACGTCAATTCAGGGTCAGTTTTGATCCCCAAAACCGAATGAAGTTCCCTCCAGGAATCAAATGCCCTGCCGATGTTCACTCTAGTTTTTGCTTGACCATGATCACATTTCCGCTTAGCCAGATGGGATTCAGTAGATAAATGTTTTTTTGTTTTTTTGGGGGGGGGCCTTACTCAGAGTTTGTGTAGGAGTCGGTGTTGTGCTGGGAGCCGGACATTTGCTGGATTCCATCTCTAGGATAACGTTACCTAGTGTTGCAGTTTGTTGTCGCTGTTGAATAGAGGAAGAGAAGCACTGAGTCAAGGCTCTCGGGAGTGCGCATAAACATAAACATCACATCCTTTGGATTTTCCCGGCAAAAGTGACCCACACCCTTCGCATGAAAATCATGCGGGGTTCAAACCTACAACCTTTCAGTAACCAGCCCAGATCTGTAGACCCTAGGCTACACTGTCCCTGTTTTTTGGCTGTATTTTTTTAAGATATTGGGTTATATTTATTAAACTTCTTAAATTGAAAGCATGATTTTTGGGAAAGTTTCCTCCTAGTCATCATTATTAATGATGATAAGACAGCCTGAACTTTAACTCTTAAATGTTTGCTATGGGAAATATGGGAAATTCTGTGGTTGGATGAGTGTTATTAAGTTATTAGTGCAGATTTTTTGGTAGTTTAATAATAGTAATAGTTTATTAATCCTTTAACCCATAGATAAAATAACTCATGTGGTGTATCACCAACCCTTGATGTTGTAATTTTTTTTTTTTTCCATAGAAATGTATCATAGCAAGCCATTGCCGTTTTTAGTATTTTCACAAAAAAAAACATCTTTTATTACTCACTGACTGGAAAACGTATCATCTTCTGAATTGAATTTTTATCTAGACATCTGACCTATCCCTGCCCCATACTGACATATCATAACCCTGTCCTGGCCTACATTTCATAGACTAAATGCAACTAAACTCATTCCTTAACTCCAGACTGTTTATTTTTATTATGACCTGTTGGTAGTTGCAACAAAGCCCTTAAAGAACCTTTGAAATCAAAATGAAAGTTTTGCTGCTTTTAGTCCATATCTGTTTGCTTTAAGGTAATCTATAGTGGCAAGAATAAGTATGTGAACCCTTTGGAATTAGCAGTTTTTCTGCATCAATTGCTCATAAAATGTTATCTCATCTTCATTAAAGTCACAAGTATAGACCAAGCATAATGAGCTTAAGCTAACAACACACAAGCAGTTATAATCTTTTGTGTCTTTATTGGACACATCCCATTAAACATTAATAGTGCTGTGGAAAAAGTGAATCCTTAGGCTAAAAGATGACAAAAAAAGCTAATTAGAATCAGGAGTTGTCACCTGGCATCCAATTAATGAAACAAGATTGGATGTGTGGGTTAGAGCTACTTTGACTTATAAAAAGCACTCAAACATTTTAATTTGCTATTCACAAGAAGCATCTGCAGAAGTGGACAATACCTCGCAAAAAAGACACTTCAGAAGACCTACAATCAAGAATTGTTGCTTTGCATAAAGCTGGAAAGGATTACAAAGTTATATGAAACTTTGGTTTAATTGTTTGGGAAGAACAAGCAGCACTACATATGACGTAAAAAGGGCACCGCAATGGTGAAGTACGGTGGAGGGAGCATCATGATTTGTGGTTGTTTTGCTGCTTCAGGGCCTGGATCGCTTGCCATCATCGAGGAAAAATTAATTCTCAAGTTTATCAAGATATCCTACAGGATAACATCAAGGTTGCTGTGTGCCAGCTGAAGCTCAGTAGAAGTTGAGTGATGCAGCAGGACAATGGCCCTAAACATTGAAGTAAATCCACTACAGAATGGCTTCAAAAAAAGAAAATCCACCTTTTGGAGTGGCCCAGTTAGAGCCCAGACCTTAATCCAATAGAGATGCTGTGAAATGACCTCAAGAGAGCCATTTACAGCAGACATCCTAAGAATATGGCTGAGCTGAAGCAGTTCTGTAAGGAAGAATGGTCCAAAATTCTTTCTGAAAGTTGTGCAGGTCTAATCTGTAGCTACCAGATATATGCATTTAAATTATGCAGTCTCTCTTTTCCGGCTAAACAGACCTAGGCAAAATCATAACGTCACATAGCTGCTGAGAAAATGTGTCCAAACAAATGCTTTCTAGAACAAGAACGCACCTTCCCCCTACATCTGATCAGCGCACATGACTGTGTTCTTACCTGCGCTGATGAGCACAATCCATGATGTACGGTTGTTCCAAACAGAATTTCCAATAAGAATCACACAAAAACGTATTTCTGAATGACAGTTATCACCTTTCAGCCCTCTGAAGCTCTCACAGAGTATTTGTCTTTGAAGGGAATAGGGCATATGGATGATCATGTCTGAATTGAACATGCATGCGGGAATTGGAATGCGAGGAAAGCAGAGTATTTAATACATTTTAAAAACAGCTGTTTTTCTGAGGTTTCTTGGGATGAACAGCATGAGAAAGTGTTCTTTATTCTTTATGTATAGCGTATTGTGATGTGCTGTGTTTGTTTGTGGGCTGGTTATGTAGTAACGTGGTCCGTTAGATCATCATTCGGTTCTCAGGTCAGTGGTTTAAGCTCTATTGACAGCATTTGTGGCAAAATTTTTATTACCACAAAAATACATTTGGACTTTTCCCACCTTTTATTTTAAATAAAAGCAAAAATCAAGGTTATAGTGAGGCACTTAAAACGGAAGTGAGTGGGGCCAATGTTTGGAGGGTTTAGAGGAAGAGATTTGAAGCTTAAATTGTTTAAATCTTTGTTTTTGCAGGATTACAGGAGTTTACGGTGTTATGTCATCATGGCAATGAAGTTGTAAAATGGGATATAACTTTACACATAAACAGTTAGTAAGCGATTGAATCACACTTGGATCATGTTAACGCGCATATTGTTTACATCTTGTGACTTTTAAAACAGTGAGTATTTTTGAGTGACTTTTTTTTAAGTAAAAGGAGGGAATTAATTATGTGGTAATCAACATTGGGCCACAAATGCTGTCAGTTGAGCTTAACTTGTATTGAACCTGTCAAATTCCTTTAAAATCAAACACAATTTTTAGCTTATTCTGGACAGCATCTGTCTGTTCCCTGAGCAAAACAATATTAATGTTTGAAGAACCACTGAACGTCCATTCTCTGGGCATTGTGAAGAGGGTTTGTAGAATACAAAAACAGTAGTTTTTTCATTACCTACCATGAAGTGCTTCACGGTAGGTAATGAAACCCTCAGGATTCCCCTGCTTTGATGGGGCAAGTTTGAGGGAATCAACATGGCATATAATGTGTTGTCTCATTATTTCGCTGTGGAGTTTGAATGCCATGCAGGAATCCTCCCTGACAGTGAAGTCTCTTCCCCGCAGACCAGCTCACTGTCGGAGAGAGTTCCCACCCTGTTCCTGGAGCTCCACCAGCTTTGGCCTCTCAGGAGCTGCAGAGCATGTGAGTATCTCTTCATAATGTCTCCTGTCTTCTCCTGTTCCTGCTCAAGCTGTCTGTTTCTGTGCTAAAAATGAGCATGGCCTCCCACTGCTGTTTTGTGAGAATGAAGAAAATGAGAACTAATTAGCTCCTGATTCTTCAGGGTGGCCTGGGAGGAGATGCTGTTAGACAACCTGCTGAATTTTGCCACCACACCAAAAGGACTGCTGCTCCTTCAGCAAACCAGAGCCATTAATGAGTGTGTCACCTACATGTTCTCAAGATTCACCAAAAAGCTGCAGGTAATATGATCAGTGATATTACCAGGGCTTGACATTAAAACCTGCCCACCCACCAAATGCGGGTAAAAATCACTCTGACTAGCCAGTTTGGCGGATGATGTTTTCAGGGTTTTTCCTACATTGAAAATTCTGTGAATGTTGGGGCGCCAAAGCAAAATAAAGCTGAAGAATGTCATTTCTGAGAAACTAGCGACACCATACGTAATTGATTGACCTAAGAATGGCTTACAGTACTTATAGTTGTCTCTGCATATTAAGTATTTTAACACAGGAAAATGCTTCAGATATAGCATAGCGCAGAGCTAATCATATGCTCGATTTTACCAGGCTTCACTCGATACTGCGGTGCAGATCACAAACTTATGCAACCCATTCAAAATTATACACAAATTGTTCTACATTACTGTGCTTTAAAGGAAGTAAAACCTCTTAAATGGCTAGACAGCCTCAACATTACAAACAGCACTGGCGAGGAAAAGGGGGAAACAACGCTGTGCCCTGCACCAACATAAATTAGAAGACTTCTCAATCTACACATCAACCTTTCTAAAATGTATCAAATATTTTGCTGTAACACTGAGGGACGATTCTAGGGTCAGTGGACATTCAGGGCTTAGCCCAGACCTCCGTGTATACATATGAGGCCATCCATTGATTAAAGCTACACTATGTAAGATGTTTTGTTAGAAATGAATAAAATTTAATTAATGAGCAGTTACACCAACAATCCGTCTTCCAAACCATGTTTTTGCCTTACCCGATTCACTGTGGTAAGCCTATAATAAGTAGTTATATTTTAGAGCTATAGGGACGGATTTGGCAGGAAATTGCATACGTCATTCATCTGTGAATGTTTACGTTATGCCCGTAAATAAAAGAAAAATAAGATCCATGTGTATGTGCGCTGATAGGTGTGGTAGTAGTTTGAAGCTTAAAGCTTGTAGCCACAACAAACGAGCAACATTGACCATAGATCATTCAAAAAGAGAACCCTCTGGGGAATCACCCATTTTTTAAATAAAGAAACCTCAAACCGATAAGAGTCTGCAAGAAAAAGGGAAAACAACAGAACTTTTATTCTGGTAACAATGCCAATCTCTAAACCAGTTACTACCTTGGTCTATTTGCCTGCTTGCTAAGTTATAATAGTTTCCACCATTTGATTTTATCTGATATGACTAGTAATTGTTATGTTGTATGTCATCGTTGCCTAACTTTTGTAATGCTATTTATTTTAAAACAACTGTTTTGAATAAGTCATAAACAGTGGAAGATAAGCTACTTACCTGCTCATAAGACATATTTTCGGATATACGTCTTTTTCTTCCTTTCGTTATTTTTTTAGGGGAAGGGGTGAGTTTTGTTGTTGTTAGTGACATTCGCTCTGAAAAGATGTTCTCCTGTAACCATGGTTATTCCTCAAGCCATCAGATTCATCCGCACAGAAGAGCAGAGTCTAAGCACAACTCATGTAATTACCAAAACAGTGTTCCTCCTCAAGTAACCTGCAGTTTTATGCTTCAACTGCTAGAGGGCCAAAAGTTACATAGTGTAGCTTTGAATATTGGAATATAATACACTTTATACTAAAAGTTTAAATGTTACATCTGTGAGATGTAATTTATATAGTAAATATTTAAATATTACTGAAGCCAAAATGAAAAGAAGTTTGACGCACATAGTGAACAATTGACAGTTTTATTTCATTGATTTGTCAGGTGCTTTAAGATTTGCCAAAGTTTGCAAAGTTTATGGCATTGTGTAAACAAGTTAATAAAAGAGTTTTTCAAAAACTCCACCAAGACAGGAATGTTGACTCTTGTCTCACATGCATGCATGATCAGTGTTTCCATGGGAACACTGATCGTTCCCGGGGAGGCGCTGGTCATGCCACTGATTAATGTGCTTGCTACACCTGTTCCACTCTAATTGCACTCCCTATTTAATCCTTGTGTATCCTCACTATCTTTGCTAGTTTATTGTTTGACCTGTCAAACGTTAACCTTGCTCTCTCTGTTTAGTTGGTGCTGTCTCGTGTATCTGTTGGTTGTAAGCCTGTCCTCGCCGCCCACGAATTGCCACTGGAAGATTCCTCGTTTCTGCCCGTGTGTCGAGAATACGCCTGGGCTTTGTTCTCTGAACCACACCATGCTTCAATGGACACTTCCTACGGATCTGCTCCTGACTTCCACAATGCATACACCTGTCTACGAACACACTCCTCCCTTTGCCCACTGCGTTGCCACTACTTATCTAATACTCGTCTCCAGCCGGTGCCAGGGTCACCAGCCTTCACCAGTCCAGTTTCAATAGACATTTGCTTTTGTTAATAAATCCTTTGAACTGTTCTTCTGCTTTTGGGTCCCTTTGTCTCACTTTCATTCTGACATGCTGTAAAGCAGCCGCCAACAAGACAACTGAATTGAGTCTGTATTTGGTGTTATCAAAATCAGGTAGCTAAAAGTTATTATTGATGACTAATGTACTGCACATCAAGTGAGCAAGATCAACAAATACTTTATCTTAATCTGTCAGGAGAAAGGGAAAATACAAAGCCATGTTAAAAATTTACTAGATGTATTTACATTGTTAGTGTCTCTACAATCCTAAAATGTTCTGTTACTATTGATTGAGGGCTTTGGCACAGAGGAAGTTACTCACTGACATGATAAAAAGTGTTGCTCAATACAGAAGGAAATGTTTTAACACTGAAACTTGGATTTCAAGCTGTTAAACTTGTTAAACTTTGAGCGGATTTACAGGCTTTGTCCAGACTATTGTGGTAGAGTTGTGGTCAGCCCTGGAATGTGGCCGAGAGGACATAAGGGTTATCAATCCTAGATTAACCCCAATGGACCCCATCGACAGAAGCTGCCATAAGGTTCTCACCTCCTATCACTCACTTTTCAATAAATATTCACAGTATTTCTATGTAAAACATTTTGTGTTATTTACAGTTATTTAGAAGCAAGAGCTACGCTTCAATTAGATTTTATGGATTTACATAGACTTAGATTTGCCAATTTTCATAGCGTGTTTAAAAGCTTAGTAATTCATGAATAAATTATTTTAGCAATGCTACGCACCATCAGTCACCAGTCACACACAGTTTTATTTGGCTAAATGAAACTTTATCAGGTGATACTTAAATTGTCACTTTTAAAGATGTACTCAGTAATTTTTCCTCCTCAAAAAAGTTTTACTCCAAATTAAATTAATTGTCATTTTTAAATATATGTATAAAATCATAACCACTCACATGAGATGAAGACTCGGGTCAAAGTAACCTTATAAAAGCTGTTTTATTCTACATGAAGAGGGTCTCCTCATGAGGGCTGCCATGTTAGAATCACATGACCAGCTGAATACTACTTGCTTAATCTCAGAAACTGCCCTGTTATTAGACATATTCACTCATGGATTAAATTAATCATGGCTAACTGTGAATAGTAAATATCTATAATGGCATCTGAAACTGAATACTATTGATTTTGAATTATGCTGCATCCAAGCCGCTAGGTATCAGTAAGTCCAAGATGACACAAACAAAAAAAGTTACTAAATGCTACTTTAATATACACTTTAAAGTCAACATGAAATTCGTAACCCATTGGGAAACTTCCATTCATTGGAAATTGATTGGATATTGAAAAGTGGGCATTTCATGCCAGAATGAAGTTAGACTTGAATGTGAGATTGCTAAAACAATGTATAAATAGCTAAATAGCCCAGGTGGTCTTGGTGAAGTCAGTTGTTTCAGAGGCAGAGCAAGTTATTACATTTTCAATAAAGTTTTGTGTACAATAAGACCAGAAACGGGAAACTCTTTGATTAGAAGCATTAATCTTAAGTGGTAATGAATGACCTGGAACTGAACTGTTGTGTTTTTGTGAGTAATACCAGTAATTATTTATGTGTGGATGTCTGTAGTCCTTCCTGTCACTCAGTCCTTCCTGCTCTCTTCACCTGTTTGGGAACTGCTGGCACATCCAGCACTTCCTAACAAGACTGAATACAATTTGAGAGAGATGATCACCTTATTTTTTGTGCATCCTGCCTCTCAACACCAAACTTATACTTTATAATCTTAGACTCACTCTCTACCAATCAAATATTTGGACACCAGAGTTTCCATTAGCTGGTAATTACCATTTTCTGACTGTTAAAATGTCCTAATGTCCAACAAATTCAAATTTGTCTGACATAGTGTCCGGTGAAAATATTAACAAGATGCATCAGCAACCACTTTAGTTAATGCCAAAAGTGTACAGTGTGATGGCATCCGAGTGATAACAGCTTTCCCAAAGTTTGCGGAGTCCTAATACGCGACTGCAAAGTGTTGTATCCCTGACAAAAGCAGCCGTTATTCCCATCTTGCATGACTGCAGTGAGAAACTTCTCATTTCAGAATCACATTAAAACAGCCTTGCATTGCCGTCTTCCGGAGAGAAGGACACCAGGCTTATGTGCATCTCAAGTTGTAGAGAAACACTAGACAAATCTGACTTCGCTCTGGCAGCAAAACGCTTTTGTGCAATGAAAAATCGTAGGAAAATAGTCATAAAATTAAAGACCCAAGAAATTTAGCCAAGGTGAGAAATTCTAGGCCTATGACATAACCTAACGATTTGTTATTTAAATATTTATTTATAGATGAAAAGATATTGTAATTGCTTTGTTTTGCCCATATTGTTGAATCTGATGCAAAGATTCACTTTCTTTTCAACAATGAGCAGTCCCACACGTTTAGGCCGAGGTAAGATCAATAGTTCTGTCTTCTCTACCAGTAACAGCAAGAGCAGAAAAATGACAGAGAGTTCTTCTAGAGGCTTATTATTTGATTAGCCTTTTTTCTCTCCATTCATTCTTCTTCTCCAGGGATCAATGGCAGATTGATTTAACTCTTTGTGTCCTCTATGCTATGATTATCCTGAATTAATGCCAGACAGGGTGTTACCAGGATTTGAAAGAGCTCAGACTCTCAAAGGAAGTGAAATTGAATGGTGTAATCTACTCTAGATGCATTTTGCCCTCTTTATTATTCTCTCTTTATTATCAGGTAAGAGAAAAGTAAAGGGTTCAGTGCTCTGGATCACTTACCACATGGTGAGATCACATTTACATAGTTACATAGTGCTGTGGTAATTATTTCCTCTTCAGATGGTATTTATATAAAAAAAAGATGATGCCAATATTATCTTTGAATATAACATACTATAACCCCCACATTTCATAAGGAACTTATAAGGAACAAAATAATGGATTAAAAGGTCAAAAAATTGCTTATTGATTGCAAAAGTAATCAGAAGTCTCCTTAAAATCAAACATTAATTAATATTACCATGACCAGCAAGGAACATTATTAACATGACATCACTTGAATGCAACCTCTCTGTTTTGATGATTTATTGTGATGTGTTCAGATTCAAAACCTTTTGAAAACAGGCTTGTCTTTATAGTTTGAGTGTTTTGTTTTCAGAAATGTCTCTCGAATTTAATGGTGTCTCTTGGCAGCCAATAATTCACTGCACAAACCACATTGTGGTCGACACAAGCCATGCTAATTCTAGTTGCTATTGAAACCATATTTAATGTTGTCTGGGTAGAATTTGTTTATGGTTTTTGAGGATGAGGGCATGTCAAGCAACCCTTCCATGTTTGCATCTACCTAATTTGGCTAGCGCCTACCAAGTGATCAATTTAGCTGCAAAATACTGTAGAGTTTGAATGATCGGCCTTTTTACATAAATAACAAAAGAAATGGCAAGTGTTTTACCCTCCTTTTTAAAAGTTGATAACCCTATTTATTTTCCTAAACTAACTGCACATTTATAGGGTTTTTTTTTTTTTTTTTTTTTGCATTTAGTATATAGTTTTTCCCTGCTGGAACCAGAATCATACAGTTTTTCCTATAACAGGAAATTTTTATCTATTTTATCATGATAAAAATGTTACAGTTAAAAAAGTGCCTTGGCTCTTTCCTTTCTCTTGAGTCTTTATTATTCGACATTATTTTACATTATTTTATTCGACATATGCTCATTTAGCTAAATGTCATTGTGGCACATGACATCTGTGCTCAGCAATGCTTTTCCAGACAGCTTTTATCTAAAACTGAAGACTCAATATTGACTGAGATTCTAAATAAATATTGTGTCTGTTTGTTTCTTTATTTTTATATATTTGTGTAATGCCAGGCTTAATGTCATTCTGCCTAAATATAAAGCTTTAGATGGTATTTTGCTGGGGAAGTTGCCGATAGTGATCACTTGTAGCCATCTGAAGATATTTGTGATGATGAAACCAAGTGCTGTTTTTGTTTGTTTTTCCGTCATGTTTGGTTTTGTTTTCTTACCCAAGTCAAGATGTAAGATGCAGAGAGCACTGTAAAATAAAGATCCCCAGGCATATTCTGCTTATAGAATTATAGACTTTTTCTTCATTCAGGACGTTTACGATGTATTGATGGAGGTATTAATTACTATTTATTTATTTACATTTTTTTTTTTGTTTTTTTTTTTGCATTTTCTAAAGAAAATGTGAGGTGTGCTTACCGCCATGCCCCGCCATGATGCTAGGGTATTGTGGGTGGTTGCCAGAGCATAGCAATATGAGTTATTATGTGTTCTGAGTGGTTTTTAGTGTGTTGTAATGTGGTTGCTTACTGGCCCAAGTCAAAGATGCAGCATCTTTGATTTGACAAAATGACTTATTGATAGCCTGTCCACTTCATTTACAGAGCTCTCATAGCATTTTACTGAAGGGGAGACTGTTATAACAGGACTGAGTGTCTGGCTTTTGGGATGGTGGAGAGATAGAGAGAGGTGAAGAGGTACATAAAGCAACGGGAGTTTCTGGGTGTGGGTCTATGGCAAATGATAGAACAGTGACTCATGCGCCTCTGGAGAGACCCACATTATAAATGAACCGATCCCACACTCTTGTATTTGAATGAAATTTGACTTGTTTACAAAATGCATGCAATGCAATTCACACCCACGGTCATTCAGGGTTAAGTTTTGAAGTCCCTATGGTATTCATGATGACAATATCACAGAACTGCATAGATTAATCGCTTCCTGTTCTGGGTCCATCCCTCCTGGCTACATATATTTGTTTGGAATAAATATGCCAGCGCAACACTGCAAATAATGCATGTTTTGCAATTCGCACAATATCTGGCCTAAATTGTATGCATTAGTATTGTTGCATCCCAAATCATAGTACATTAGAAATAGTGTGCCAAAGTGATGCAAGTGTGCATATGTTTGCTTTTACGTTGAGTGACATTTCTGACTTTTTAGACGAAAGCTCACACTGCAGTTTTTAAATGTAAAACCCTAAAAGTATCCTCAGTACTAGCTCACTGTCTTACAACATACAAAGAGGAATGAAAAACATGCATACAGTGTAGTAGTGCGAATTAGGATGCAAAGTTTTTGCCTTCAAAATAGATGAAGACTGTAGCAAGAGAATGTAGATTGAAAAACTGTTGTCATTCTTAGTTTTTTTTTTAAACTGCGAATGAACCACTGATGCTGCACTGATTCAACCTCAGTCACAGTACATTACAGTTTAATGGCTGCACTGAGAATCCTCTCCAATCAGCTCCACTCAGCTGCATTGAATCACATCATTAGAAACCATTAGAGAGAAAAATCAGTGTCACCTTACAATTCCAGCAGCTCAGTCCCTCTGGCTTCTCAGCAACTGATATATGCCACTATATTGTTTTCCATTCCATAAAGAATATCCTTGTCTCAATAGTCCATTGTAGGATTTCATGATTATTACGCCTCCATGCTAATTTCCATGGTAATGTTTCAGCACAAAAATTATGACAGAATTTTCATTTTGGGTAAACTATCCCTTTAATATCATTCTGATAGATTGCAAGATGTTTGGGTCTTAGAAATGATAATCCAGTTTTTTTTTTTGTTTTTTTTTTTGTTTTTTTTTCAGTTTTCAGCAATGGGAAATTGAAGTAATGTTGTTTGTTTTCCTTTTAAACACTTAATATTTTCTCTATTCTTTTCTCTCTGAACTGTTCCAGGCTCTTAAGTGTTCTGTGCTATAACCTGGATTCATATCTTTTACTGTAGTCTCAGTATAACCTCTGTGAGTTACTGCTGCAGGGTCAGAGAGACAATGTCATAGAGCTGTCCGCAGGTGAAGGGTCAGTGAACAGCTCTGACTTTGCTGTATTTCCTCAGTAAACTGTCCTCCCTCCATGCATATTGTTTTACAAAGATTGACAGCAAGCTAAACTCCATTCATCACAGAGTCAGGAAGCAAGCGTCATTATTTTAATGAATACAGAAGATACAACTCTATAATGAATCAGAGTAAAACTAAAAAGAAAATAAGAAATATGTTATACGTTTTCCTAGTCACTCTTTTAACAGAATGTGTAAGGTTTTAAACATACAAATAAATATACAACTAACTATACATTACTCTGTTGCTCAATGTTGACAATGCACATTTCTCAAATAAAATAATATGACACGTCTTCCACTGTATATAAACTAGGTTTCCAATGCTTATTTGTAACATGCTAACTGTGTTTATGGCTAACATTTTATAAGCTTAAATATAATTCTTTTAAACTTTAGATTATCAAAAATATTTCAACATATGCTATATAAACCACAAATACAAAACTTCCAGCTATTGCACTCTTACAACTTGCAAAAGCAAGGATTTATGAGGATTATCCAGGAACACATTGTCTGTATGTCTTAGGTTCTGGCCATGTGGTCTTAATAACTACCTACTTCCTCTTATGCAGCTTCTTGCAATGTTTTTCAATGTCCTCTAGATGGCGACAGACAACTAAACATCACACATTATTAATTACTTTAATACAGAGGCATAACACTCCCCACCTGATGTTGTTAGATGTCACTACAACTAATATTAAATTTCAGTCCTCCTTAGGAAGCAGCAGAATGACCTCTGAGATTGGTCTGAAGAATTGTTTGGGTATGCCTTGAGACGTAGTCTTAACCTCTATTTTATTCACCCTACCATCAGCACTTGGAAAGGCTGCAGTGACCACTGCCATAGGCCACTCATTGCAAGAAAGGGTAATGTCCTTCAAGAGAACAATGTCTCCATCTTGGAGATTGGGATACGTTACAGTCCATTCGCATCTGTGTTGCAAGATGGGAAGGAACTATTGCTTCCAGCGGGTCCAGAACTAATTTGCAAGAGCCTGAACCCGACTCCATTGGCTTTTGAAGAGCTCTTTTTCAATGAAGTTTCCAGAAAGAATAATTGAAACAGTCATTTGGGTGAGCAACATGTTAGGGGTTAAGAGTAAGATTTTCACCCACTGTTGCACTTGTGTATATGGTTGAGTGACAATAAAGGGATTTGATTTTGATTTGAGTAGTGGTGACTGAATCAGAGGAGACGAACCAATGGTCTTCATCCATTAATGTGCACAGGACCTCATTGGGTATATTTGTTCTGCAGCCACATACTGTTAAGGATTCTGCGTCTGACCCTTATTATCCATTCCCACGCACCTCCCATGTGTGATGCATGGTTGAATTCCCATGCACAACCTTGTTCACTTAATTGCAGTTCTCTGCATGCTCTGATGAAATTCATTCCACAGTCAGATCTGTGCTGTTTTGCTTGTCCCCGGATAGCAAAGAAGCGACATAAAGCATTAATACAGCTTGACGTATCCATGGCTTCAAAGACTTCAATGTGCACTGCTCTAGTACTCATGCAAGTAAAAAGGATTTTCCAGCACTTGCCGTTTGCTGCACCTCCACTAGTGCGTCGGGTGATGACAGTCCATGGGCCGAATACATCCAAACCCACATATGTAAAAGGAAACATGTCAAGATGTTCCGAAGGAAGATCTGCCATCTTCTGTTGTGCTAATTTTCCCCTCATCTTTCAACATATAACACAATGATGCTGGATGAAACTGATGAGCCTTTTACCATTTAAAATCCAAAAGCCTGCTAAGGCCCTTAGCTCATCACTGTATGCATCTCTCTGCACAGATTTGAGGTTAACATGCCTTGCTGTAAACAGCTCTTCAGGAGTCCATGCTTTTCTGCATAGGTGCCAACCTTTGCATTCATTTGAAAAAGCAGTTGAGTTTGTCTTGTATGTGCATGCTATATGGATGAGAAGTGCAATGGCTCTCAGAAGTGATCTCCATGAAGATAACCGCTTAAAGTGTTCTGATGTAAGATGCATTTCTGTTGTGTGAGTCACAAGACTGTTGTAACTTGTGGCCGGATATCTACATCCAGTTCTAGGCTGGCCAACTCAAAGTTTTCTTATGTGTCTTGGTGAATTAGACTGGGTTTGTGGAAAAAAGCTGGACCAGTGAACCACTGTGTGTTGACAAGTTAAGATGCATGTACTGACCTGGTGGCATAATCAGCTGGTTCTGATTTGTTGGAACAAAATGCCACTGTGCTGGGCTGTGTTCTGGCAGATACGTTGCATTCTGTTGTGTACATACAAAGAAATGTCTGGTCTCATTGAATATGTAGCTGAGATCCACTTTAATGTCACAGTAATATTTGATTGCATCTGGCTTAAAGTAAATTTCTTCAAGTATCAGTTCTGCCATTTCCACCAACGACACTGCTGCACACAATTCAAGGTGTGGAATGGTGAGTTCTGGTCGATGGGCAAGTTTGGCTTTGCCTAAGACAAATCCTACTTGACTTAGTCCATCATCAGTAATGACTCAAAGGTAGGCTACTGCAGCTATCGCCTTGTTGGATGCATCTAATTTGTGCTTCAGTATGCTTAGCTTTAGAGAGTGAGTGCATCATGTAGGTGCGTGGGATATGAAGGTTCTTTAATTCCTGTAGTGAATGTCTCCATGTTTCCCTGTCCTCATTTGTCATCTGAAAGTGGTGTGTCCCAATCACCTTCTTCAAGAGAGATTTTCTCACAGTAGAGCTCTTCCCTTTATAGTCACTGGTGCTACTAGGCCAAGAGGGTCAAAAGGCTTTTGATGACAGACAATACTGCATGACGTGTGAAAGGTTTCTCTGCATTTGCAACTTTGAAGGTGAATGTATCCGAAACTACTGTATCTCCCAACATTATCCAAGACTTCTCTGGCTTGGAAGAGTTTCATCCAAGTCTTTTATACCTTTAGCAAAATCCTCTGGAGAAAAGGCTTTCATCACCGTGGCAGAGTTTGACAATGTTTGTGAAGTTTTAGGTTTGATTGGGCAAATGCCATCTGGGTGCGCTTAAGCAGATCAATGCCAACTGAAGCAGATGCCAAAGATATCAGCCCATCATCCACATAACTGACGTTCCACAAACTGACATGTATCTGACCCATGTACATGCTCACCTTCTTGTGCAGCATATCTCAGACCATAGATAGCAATGGCAGGGGAAGGACTGTTACCAAAAATGTGCACTCTCATCTGATAGTCAGTGATCTCTTTTGACATATTTGCTTTGTGCCACAAAAACCTCAGGTACTTCCTATGCTCATCTTTCACCACAAAACAATAGAACATCTGCTGTATGTCAGCAGTTATTGCTGTTGGTTCTTTTTTGGAAGCATATTAGCACCACCAGGAGAGAATTGTTCAAATCTGGCCCAGTGAAAAGGATGTTGTTCAAACAGATGACAAGATATTGTGCGCTAGAATCAAAGACCACCCTTATTTGATCTGGTTTTCGTGGATGGTAGACTCTAAAATTTGGTAGATATCAGCATTCCTCATTTTCTTTCAATGGAGGAGCCAGTTTAGCATTCTTGTTCTCAAACACCTTTTCCATGAAACCCAGGAAGTGTTCCTTCATTTCAGACATTTTCTCAAGATTGCGCTTTAAGGAGATGAGCCATGAGAGTACTTGTTCTCGATTGTTTGGAAGTAGTGGTGGAGATACTTTAAAAGGTAGAGGAGCAACCTGGGAATTTGTTTCATCTTTATGAAACACTTTCTCCATGATCTCTAGAAAGACTTTGTCTTCAAAGGAAAGAGAGCACACTTATTGTCATCCTTAGTCCTCTCAAACACTGTGACCAAGATTATCAACCGTTTCATGGACTGTTCTGACTGCATTTGGTAGAATTCACTGTGTTGTCTCCCCACCATAATTTACCCTCTCTTTCAAAGAAATGTGACCTGGGAAAGGTGTAAGAAAGGAAGGTCTGCCATTCGAGCACATTTGTCTTGAAGCTGTTTATGGTTTGCTTATGAGCATTACCAAGGCAGACTTCACCTATTAGAACCCAGCCTAAATCAAGTCTCTGAGCAAAGGGTGAATTGTGAGGGCTGTTGATATGCTGCCTGACCTTGTGCACCCTGATGAGGTCTCTTCCAAGAAAAAGCAGGATTTAGAATCTAATTTTGGAATGTATTTTGCAATTGGCTTCAAGTGAGGGTGGCAAAGTGCTACCTCTGGGGTTGATATCTCTGATCTGTTGTCAAAGATTTCATTGCATTCAATGAGTGGTGGAAGATCGATGCTCACACCTCCATTGACTGCTTCAATCTGAAAACCATGTGCTTTTCTGCTTGTCATCTCTATGATGCATGCAGAAGTTCTGAGTGAGTAAGGTGATGGGCTGCTTTGAACTTCAGATCGATCAAAGAATTCAGATCGAGCCATGGAGCGATTGCTCTGATCATCAAGAATCACGTACATTTTTGACTTGAGTGCTCTTGCTCCTTTTCTGTATACATTCACCAAGCATATTTATGAACAGGAACGAGCTGACTGACCTATGCCACACACCTCTGTGCAATGGGAAGTTATAGAGGCTGTGCTGCTGAGGTTTTCTTTAGTTTCTTTTTCCTGCTCTGTATTCTCAGGTGTTGAAATCCAATGGGCAGGACTAAGATGCATGGCTGTGGTGTGGTGGTCACTTTCACACTCCTTGCATTTCAATAGCATTTTACAGTCTCTGGCTAAATCAGAAGTTGAAGCACAACACTTAAAGCATACATTGTTCTCCTTCAGGTAAGTTTTGTGTTCCTCTATGGGCTTTGCAAGGGGATGAAGTTTGTGGACTAGACAGTATTTTGATATGTCATTTTCCTCTTGCTGTTTTGTCAGTTTGGTTTTCTATAGGAGAAGTTACGTCTGTCTTGTGTACAGATAGTATACCTTTTAGTGCTGTGTTTCTGAATGAATGAGGACTTGTCATACCTGGAAGTTGTGGTGGAGCTGGTAGACAGCATGAACTGGGGTCATTTCATGTATTGGCTTCACAACATACAAACTGTTTAAAGAAAGAAAATGGAGGGAAGGGCACATTGTGTTCATCTTTGTACCTTGAACCAATGGAAACCCACTTCTCCTGTAGACTATGTGGAATTTGTCTAAAATAGGGTTGATGCCACAAGAAGTATCGAGGTAATCTATCCCTGGTAAGTATCCATCTTTTAAAGACTGTAACTCCATGAGAAGATCTCCAAGTTCTCTTAATTTGATATTGTCTTTGGAAATGTGGGGGAAGTTATCTAGTTTTCTGAGAAGTGCACTTTCTACAATTTCAGGTGCAGCATAGCATTGATTGAGTCTGTCCCAAGCCATTTGAAGAGCTACTTTTGGTTTGTTTACATGCACAGATCTGATTCTCTTCACATACTCTGACTCTCGGCCGAGCCACTTTGCCAAGAGATACCTGCTGTGATATGCAAGCCTTCAATGTCATTGATGAAAGAAGATTGCCATGCTCTATCATTTTCAGGACAATCATCAAACTTTGTCAATCCAGTGGTAACAAGCTCTTTACATGCCAGATATTTTGCAAAGTCTGTCATGCTTGCTGCTTGGGTGTGATCTGCTTGTAGCCTGGTGATTGGTGAGGAATGTGCAAAGGAGTGCTGGAGAGAGATGTTGAGAGGTTGGGCTGAGTGTGGTGAAGGTAGTTCATGCTTTAAAGGAGATTGTTTTATTAATTGGCTGCTAGGTAACTGGTAATTTATTGGTTTAGGAGTTAGCAGTTCAGATGGCTTTGTGACCACAATGTTTTGTGGCTGTTCATCTGCTGCAACTTGTGGAGTTGTGTCAGCCTGGCGTGAAAGATCCACCTGAGTGGATCCACCTGATATTTATGTAGTGCTGTTGATGACAGGTCCATGTTGTGTGGTGATGAAGCATAAGAGTTGCTTTCTAAGATAAGCCATTTAGTCTGATCTTTAACATGCTCATCTGTCTGCTCTTCGACAGACTGAGGTGTACTGAGATACTTATCACTTCCTCAGTCCTCCACATCTGCTGCAGCCTCTAGAACTTCAGCCTGAGCAGCGGCTGCCTCTTTTTCCACCTGTAGTGCCTTAAGTGTGGCTTCCAATGTGGCTTTCAGCTTCTAATCTTGCCTTCTCATTTTTTCATGAGCAGCTCTCTTGCAGCAAATGATGCACGTGCAGCTTTGGCTACAACACTACTAGCTGAAGATCTTGAAGATGATGTACGTTTAGAGCCAGTTGAAGAAGACTTTTTACTTTTGCTGGATTTATCCTCCATGATTCTCTATTGATGCTTGCTTGGTTGTCCAGCAGCTTTTTTACTATACTGTCCTCCCTCTGTGCATATTGTTTTACAATGATTGACAGCAAGCTAAACTCATCTAAACTGTCATCACAGACAGAGTCAGGAAGCAAGCTTCAGTATTTTAATGAATAAAGAAGATTCAACTCTATTATGAATCAGAGTAAAACTAAATAACATAATATAACAGAAGTTTTCCTAATCATTCTTTTAACAGAATGTTTAAGGTTTTTAAACATACAAATAAATACACAACTACCTACGTATACATTACTCTGTTGCTCAGTGTTGACAGAATGCACATTTCTCAAATAAAATAATATGGCACATCTTCCATTGTATATAAACTAGGTTTCTAATGCATATTGGTAACATGCTAACTGTGTTTATGGCTAACATTATACAAGTTTAAATATAATTCTTTCAAACTTTAGATTATCAAAAATATTTCAACATATGCCATATAAATACAAAACTTCCAGCTATTGCTCTCTTACAACTTCCAAAAGCAAGGATTGATGAGGATTATCCAGGAATACATTGTCTGTGTGTCTTAAGTACTGGCCATGTGGTCTTAATAACTACCTACTTCCTCTTATACAGCGTCTTGCAATGTTTTTCAATGTCCTCTAGATGGCGACAGACAACTTCTCACATTATTAATTACTGTAATGCAGGGGCAGAACATTCAGCTTGAATGCAGTTCAGTATGACACTGATTTTGTTTCCTTTTTTTTTATTTTTTTTTTTTTTGGTTTGTTAAAGATTTTATTAAAGGCATAACAATTGAATGTAAAAAGTTCCTAAGAGCATCTTTTATGTTTTAATCGAAGCAAGGAACTTTTGACTTTTTATACAAAGTTAACATGGTCAAAGATTTGATTAGTGGCCTAGAAATAGTGCAAAATCTTAAATATTTCCTATACATTTTACATTTTATTTTTTGTTCCAAATTCTAAAACTTTCCAGGTTTATTTTCAGGTTTAAATAAGATTCCCAGATTTTCATTATGGTCTCAGATGTTTTGAACCCACTATATGTATTTACTGTGGTTAAATATTGATTCATTGTATTTCTTGTTTATACTGCCATTATTGACCCCAGGGAATTTATCATTGACGGTCTGTCTGTGGAAAGAAACCACTTCCTGCTTCGAATTGGTGTGGTTAGTGGCCCTTCTGAGAGGAGACTTCCTCCTCTTTCCTTATCTGCTTACATATTTCTACTTACTATGAGTTGATCATGTGGTAGATACAGTATAAGACTTGCTTCCTAGTTTTTTCTCTCTGTGTAACAGGAACACATTGTTACTTGTTTACAACACACATTATGTACTAATAATATGAATCACAATTAATTTATGGTGCTCTGAATATATAAAAAAAAGGAGTAGTGCACAGCAAATGCTGGATATTCACTTACAAAAAGGTCCTTAAAGATATAGTTGTGCTCAAAAGTTTGAATACCCTGACAGAAATTTTGCCATTGATTTTGAAAATATGACTGATCATGCAAAACAAACAAAAATGTTATTTAAGGATAGTGATCATATGAAGCAATTTATTATCACATAGTTATTTGGCTCCTTTTTAAATCATAATGATAACAGAAATCACCCAAATGGCCCTGATCAAAAGTTTACATATCCTTGAATGTTTGGCCTTGTTACAGACACACAAGGTGACACACACAGGTTTAAATGGCAATTAAAGGTTAATTTCCCACACCTGTGGCTTTTTAAATTGCAATTATTGTCTGTGTATAAATAATCAATGAGTTTGTTAGCTCTCACGTGGATGCACTGAGCAGGCTAGATACTGAGCCATGAGGAGCAGAAAAGAACTGTCAAAAAACCTGCGTAACAAAGTAATGGAACTTTATAAAGATGGAAAAGGATATAAAAATATATCCAAAGCCTTGAAAATGCCAGTCAGTACTGTTCAATCACTTATTAATAAGTGGAAAATTCGGGGATCTCTTGAAACCAAGCCAAGGTCAGGTAGACCAAGAAAGATTTCAGCCACAACTGCCAGAAGAATTGTTTGGGATACAAGGAAAAACCCACAGGTAACCTCAGGAGAAATACAGGCTGTTCTGGAAAAAGACTGTGGTTGTTTCAAAATGGTGTCCACAAACCCTCTGCCAAAATATTACGTTTTTGACATGCCCTAGACTATCCGCACAAAACTAGTAAATATTATTCTAATTTATGAAAAGAATTAACCAGATTAAAAATTTAAATTCTGTTCTCCAATATTTGATCATTTGATAAATTAATGCTGCCATGATCAATAGAAAAAGTACATAAATATCTTTTTTTAACAAACTCCTGTTTTTCATCTGTTTGCATTGGGCAGTAATAGAGCAAAGTTAATTACAGTAGACAAATAGCGCTGACCTTTTTTCTTTTTTTTTTTTTCAATCTATATGTCTAATTTACATATAATGGAGGCTTGTTTGCGCTTAAAGGAATAGTTCACCAAAAAATTAAAATGCTCTCATCATTTACTCACCCTCATGCCATCCCAGATGTGTACGACTTTCTTTCTTCTGCTGAACGCAAACAAATATAAGAAAAAAATTATTATCTCAGCTCTAGGTGATTACAATACAGGTGAATGGTGGTCTGAACTTTGAAGCTCCAAAAAGCATAAAGGCAGCATCAAAGAAATCCATATGACTCCAGTGGTTAAATCCATGTCTTCTGAAATGATATGATAAGTGTGGGTGAGAAACAGATCAATATTTAAGTCCTCAATTACTATAAATGTCCATTACATTTATAGTCTATACATTCTTCTTCTTTTGTTTTTGGCAGTTCACATTCTTTGTGCATATTTCCACCTACTGGGCAGGGAGGAGAAATTATAGTAACAAAAGACTTACATTTTGATCTGTTTCTCACCCACACCTATCATATCACTTCTGAAGATATAGATTTAACCACTGGAGTCATATGGAGTACTTGTATTCTGCCTTTCTGTGCTTTTTGGAGCTTCAAAGTTCTGGCCACCATTTACTTGCATTGTATGGACCTACTGAGCTGAGATATTCTTCAAATATTCATTCTTCTTGTTTTCAGCAGAAGAAAGAAAGTCATACACATCTGGGATGGCATGAAGGTGAGTGAATAATATGAGAATTTTAATGTTTTGGGTGAACTATCCCTTTAAAAGAATGAAAGTGAATTCATTGAAATATGCATGTCACAATGCTATACCAGCGCGGATAGTGCCTGGGTAAACTGGATGGCAGGGGGTTATTGAATATGACACAGGTGTTTGTACTGAAATACCTTCCAAAATTGGTGCTACTGTTTAGTGAATTTACCACAGTGCAAGTTATTTTCCTAAATTTTACATTTCATCTCTTAATTCATAAGATCTTCCATAGCTATACACTGTCAGAACTTCAAGGACAGATTTCCTCTCTCTTTTTTTTTTTTTACAGGCTAATTTTCTTCTTTACTGTCGTGGCAATACATCTTTATTTTTATAGTGACAGCTGTCTCCGGCTCAATAAATAGAGGATGGAGTTTCTTAACAGCTAGCAAACATTTTTATTTTAGGAATAAGTATCAGCACATGGGTGAAGGACCATTCGTTGATTCAATGACGTTTCTTTTGGCTTGCCTTGAGATGTTGGTAAGGACTGAGTCAGCACATTGTCATTTTGAGGGCCATGTATTTACACAGTAGTACACAAACTAGCGTCACATAAAAATGGTCACAGACTTTGTTGTCAGTTATTGATGTCTATTTGTATATGGACTCTTTCTCAATGCTTTCTTGGCCTCCTCTAAAAAAACAGAGAGGGACGCTAGCTGGATGGATGACTGCAGGAGTCAGTTCTGCAAGACCATGACTATAGAATAAAACACTCTCAATGGATATGGTATGACCCACATTCAGCTCCATCTGAACTTCACAGCAAGCTTGATGCCTAGCTGTGTGAATCTCATCTGAAAGTTTTTATGTATTTAATGGGGTAATTTCATGAGAAATCAATTTATATGCCTATTCTATGATCTGAATCTGACCTTTTTATTTTGTCTGATACAAGGAAATGTTAAGCAGAGTTTCTAAACTGCTCTTTTCCTTAAATGGAAAGTAGATGGTGATTTATTTTTGCCAAGCTCCATTAAGCACAAAAAGGAGCATAAAAGTAGTCCATATGACTCGTGCACAATATATCAAGTCTTATGAATTCATACAATAGCTTTGTATGACGAAACAGACAAATTTATTCAGTGAACTGCAACCTAAATTTCATCTATGTTAGGCTTTTCCATGTTGATTTTAATAAAGCATTATTCAAGATGCTCAGCTTGGAATATATATCTTCTCTTTCTGCCCACAGAGAGAATGAATACTGGACTAGATAGACAGATAGACAGAACAATAGAGCTCCACTAGGAACTGTACAAGCACTTAAGATATAAAAGTACAAGTATTCATTGTATCTCTTTGTCTTTTTTTTTTTTTTTTTTAACTCAATAGCTCAATATGTTCTTTGATTCCTTTGCCATGCACTCAAGGGAGAATAAATGTCTTCCGGTTCCCTTGACCTTAAAGAAATTATTTTCTTTTTGCTACTCTTTTAGTACTTGCTGATCTGTTGCAGAGGGTTGTGTTGCATCTTTCATCTTCACCCACCGACTGCTTCTTTCCACCTGCTAAATATAAAGGTCAGTCAAAAGCACTTAAATGTTTAGTGAAAATATATATATATATATATATATCACAAATACTAGCTAACATAGATATCATCCATATCTGAGGGCAAGAAGAAAGCCTGCAAGCACATATTATGAAAATAAGATCAGCATTTTATATTCACTGTAAAAAGACTTGTGCTATCTTGACTTTTTAAAAGAGTTGAACTATTGAGCTTGACAAGGCCAGTATAAGAGAAACTTGCCTCTGTTGAACCATGTGGTCATGTGAAAAATCTGGCTGCATAGCATAGTTGAACAGAAAGTACAAGAACAAAGACAAATTCAGCATTTTCTCAGAAATGCATAAAGCATTTCAGTTTACAGAATTACATTTTTATTAGTTGATAGATTTTAAAAATATTTAAATATAGATTAAATTCTATATAACCTATTAAAATGTATTGGTGATGAATGGGGAAATGCAAGTCAGCTGATATTCCAATTAAAAATAATGTGACTAAGTTCAGTATCATGTTAATTATAAGAGTCAAAAGTCATGGGGACACACCTTTGGCACCTTTTCCTGACAATGACCCTTTGGAAGGCATACATATATCTTTGTGTATCAAAGTCTTGATTTAAAGTGCTGTTGTACTTCTAGGTAGAGCGTTGATGAAAAATACATGTCTGAAGTTTTTCAAATCTATGAGAATAATATCACCATGGTATATTCACTGCCTTCTATTCATACAAACTGAATTATTTAGAAAATAGGCGGCTAGTTCAATCTCTGTGGGTTTTTTCATTTATCAAACATAATGGTTCAGAAAAATAATATTGGCCATGCTCTTTATATATATATATATATATATATATATATATATATATATATATATATATATATATATATATATATATATATAAAAATCCCAGCTGAAAGGAATATCTGCAGGGTTGAGCTATATTAATTTGGCTGATTCAAAGAAAAATGTACACTCTCAAATTCGCTCTACATAAACGTCAAATTTTCCTTTTTATTTCAGAAAGATCTCTTAAACTTTCATGCTTTAAAAAAAGACTTCAATTACACTTTTCTGTATGAGTCATGGTTAGGGTGAAGGATCAATTAAAACAGCAGATTAATGGTGGTCTGGTTTGTGGGAAACGTATGATCTTTTAATTTAAGGTCAAGCATCTCCCTGAACCTGATAGTAATGTTCAATTTGCAAACAAATTATTCTTTTGAAGCAATTTTATGTAAAACTTGGTTGAACCGATTTACAAAACACTTGTAAATCACTCAAATCTATGGGAGAATGTTTGGGAGTAAAACATGGGGGACATGTTGAAAGTGTTAGCACTACAACATTTGATACAATCTATTTAACCTTATTGAAAACATAAACATAAATAGCAGAATTTACCGGTAAAGTCAAACTAATTAGTGAATCAGTTTTTTAACCCAGTTCATTGAGACGAAATGTCCAACCAACCACTAAAATGGATTAGACTTCCCAACACATTAAAACATACTGTATATGTGTACCTGTATGTATAATTTAAATGGGAAGTATCCTGCTGTTGGTATTTTGGGCTCTTTTTATTTTGCACGATTTCTTGCATGATTCATACCTCTGGTCGTGGGTTTGTATTCTCCTCTCTCATTGCACAGTCTGCATCCTTCATCTCACTTAGCAGTTTGGTCACAACCGCTTACTGATGTGAGCACCAGGAACTATGAATTGTCATTCAGGTTTAACCCCTATGTTCCCACTGGCTCCTTTGCCAGCCAATCAAGATCAGTCACTTCACTTCACATTCATCTACATTATGTCATCATTACAGTCCTGACATTGTTGTGGTATTAATGAGGATGGAGGAATGGCCCCATAATTATATCAGTGGGCTCATTTCACTCTCACCAAGGGCATTTACTCAATTAAGGCCACTCTTAAGCATGATGAATGTAGATTGCACAGCTGATGTTGAATTGTGGGTAAGTCAATGCTGAGATAAACTTATTATTCAGCAACACATTTTTCAGTGCTCTTTTGCTACTCCATTTGTGCTGCATTTGCCAAAATTAAATTGCTATCGATGGCCTGAAGAGGAGGTGTAAATGGAAAATAATTTATCTTCTCTTTTTGGTGTTGGTTTTAGTGGTGGACCACAGACTCTAAGCCTGACATCTGTAGAGCAGTTAGGTGTGGGGATATCCCTCAGGTAATGTATTTGCACCATCACCAGACCGGAACTTCAAAGGAACGGCAGCTGTGTCTAATAGTAAAACTTTGCAAAGGTTGATGAAAACACTAATGGACCTTAAGGGTAGACACCATATAAAAAAAACTGCAATTGAAAACAAGACTGTGAGCGATAGACGTACAGTCTATTCAGTGGGTTGTGTTGTCCGTGAAGCTCTAAAATGCCTAGAGAGATGAATCCGTTAGCATTCGCATTCATCATTATTGCAGTGCTCAGCTGGTGCAGGGTCCCACCGACTCCCCTGTAAGTAGCCACGATCTTGGCATCAATTATCATGTGACTTGCTCTGCAGCCACAGAAAAATGATGTCCTCACAATGCTCATAACCCAACATACGTGCGGTAATGGTAGGTTACAGTAATGTGAGTGTGGCCTGGGCGATCAAATTAGGCAGTAAATGAATTTAATAAATAATTATAAATACTCTTCTTATGGAATTTTACACCAGACCCTGATGAGTGGCACAATTAAAAGTTTAAAAAGGTCATCATTTCAGATTGATGTAACATTATGAATTATGTATTACAAGTTAATTCACTATGTTTTTTAACACGTTACATGTTTCTACATCATGATGGCGCCGCGGATGCCTGCCTCGGTGTGGATCGCTCCTATTGTTTTGTTGTTTTTGTTTGTTTGTCCTGTGTTTAGTAATCTTTTTCCAGTCAGTTTTACGAGAGACAAACTGCTGAACATTCGACAGCATATACCAGTCAATCTTTTCCCGTTTTTTGAATATTCAGACGTTTTGCTGGACATTTTGGTTGGAGGCGCGGCTGTGTTGTTCGGGAGACAAGCAGGTGCGCTGGTCAGGCTCCGTTGTCATGGCTTTCGAACAGCGCTGCCGAGCATTCATCTAGTGAATCTCCGCTCTCTTCCTAACAAATCAGACAAACTACATCTCTTCACCCGCACAAACAAGGACTTTTCAACCTCTGTTGCCTTGTGCTTCACAGAAACCTGGCTGAGTGAAGCCATTCCGGACAGAGCGTTACATCTGCTGGGCTTCCGGCTGTTCAGAGCGGATCAGATTGCGGAGTTAACTGGGAAAACGAGAGGCGGTGGAACATGCTTTTACATCAATGAAAGTTGGTGTACAGATGTAACAACATTAAAGAAGATGTGCTGTCCTAATTTGGAAGCACTCTTTATTAACTGTAAGCCTTTCTACTCACCGCGGGTGTTTTCCTCGTTTATTCTGGTGAATGTTTACATCGCGCCAAACGCGTGTTTGAATGCCTCGCTGCAACAGCTGGCTGATCAAATCACAGACACGGAACAAAAATACCCGGACTCAGTTATTATTATTCTTGGGGATTTTAACAAAGCAAACCTCACATGTGAACTGCCCAAATACAAACAGCACATTACATGCCCCACCAGAGACAGAAATATACTGATCACTGCTACACGACAATAAAGGATGCATATCGCTCTGTCCCTAGAGGAGTTTTGGGACTCTCTGATCACTGTCTGGTTCATCTTCCAAACTACAGACAGAAAATAATCTGATAAGACTGTAGTAAGGACTGTAAAGATGGACCAATGTAGCAGAGCTGGAACTACAAGCCTGCTTTGTCTGCACTTATTGGAGTGTTTTTGATACTGCAGACACCAATCTGGACAAGCTCACAGATATTGTTACATCATATATCAGTTTCTGTGAGGATATGTGCATCCCTACTAGGACTTATTTAACATTTAACAACGACAAACCATGGTTTACAGCAGAGCTCAGGCAGCTTTGTCAGGCCAAAGAGGATGCTTTCAGTGGTGGGGATGCAGTCTTGTACAATCAGGCCAGGAACACACTGAATAAGGAAATCAGAGTGGCTAAAAGAAGATACTCCGAGAAGCTGAAAAACAAGTTTTCAGCTAACGACCCTGCATCAGTGTGGAGTGGCATGAAACAACTTACGAATTACAGGACTCCTACCCCCAACCCTGTGGTGGACCAACAAATGGCTGACGACCTGAATGTGTTCTGCTGTAGATTTGAAAGGCCCAATCTCACACCCCACACCTGCTCTGACCTTCACTTCACACAAACACCTCCTGCAACCCCCCCTCCTCCTGCTACTCAACCTGCACTTAAGATCTGTGAAGATGTGTGCCATGTTTTTCGAAAACAAAGGATAAGGAAATCACAGGGCCCAGATGGCGTTTCACCTGCATGTCTTAGATCCTGTGCTAACCAGCTGGCCCCCATCTTCACACAGATCTTCAATAGATCACTGGAGCAGTGTGAAGTCCCATGCTGCTTCAAACGTTCCACTATTATCCCCATCCCAAAGAAACCAAAAATCGCAGGACTTAATGACTACAGACTAGTCACCCTGACATCGGTGGTCATGAAGTCATTTGAGAGACTGGTGTTGGCCCACCTGAAGGACATCACTGGACCCTTTCTAGATCCCCTTAAATTTGCTTATCGAGCAAACCGGTCTGTGGATGATGCAGTCAACATGGGATTGAATCATATCCTGCAACATCTGGACAGACCAGGGACATATGCAATGATCCTTTTTGTGGAATTAATTTCGTCTTTCAAAACCATCATCCCAGCTATTCTCCGGACTAAATTACACCAACTCTCTGTTCCCATGTCTATCTGTCAGTGGATTACCAGCTTTCTGACAGACAGGCAGCAGCTTGTGAGACAGGGGAAATTCACTTCCAGCACCTGTACAATCAGCACTGGTGCCCCCCAGGGATGTGTGCTCTCCCCACTACTCCCTCTACCCCAATGACTGCATCGCCAAGGACCCCTCTGTCAAGCTCCTGAAGTTTGCAGACAACACCACTGTCATCGGCCTCATCCGAGATGACGATGAGTCTGCATACAGAAGGGAGGTTAAACAGCTGGCTGTCTGGTGTAGTCAAAACAACCTTGAGCTGAACACGCTCAAAACGGTGGAGATGATTGTGGACTTTAGGAGGAACACCCCAACACTGTCCCCCCTCACCATTCTAAACAGCACTGTGGCAGCAGTGGAGTCATTCAGGTTCCTGGGCACTACCATCTCACAGGACCTGCAGTGGGAGACCCACATTGACTCCATTGTGAAAAAGGCCCAGCAGAGGTTGTACTTCCTTTGCCAGTTGAGGAAGTTCAACCTGCCACAGACGCTGCTGATACAGTTCTACTCAGCAGTCATTGAGTCTGTCCTCTGCACATCAATATCTGTCTGATTTGGTTCAGCTACGAAATCAGATATCAGAAGACTGCAAAGGACAGTTCGGACTGCTGAGAGGATTATTGGTTGCCCCCTGCCCTCCCTTCAAGAACTATACACTTCCAGAGTGAGGAAAAAGGCTGGAAAAATCACTCTGGACCCCACTCACCCTGCCCACTAACTTTTTGAACTGTTGCCTTCTGGCCGACTCTTCAGAGCTCTGAGCACCAGAACCATCAGGCACAGGAACAGTTTCTTCCCTCAGGCTATCCATCTCATGAACAGTTAAAACTGCCCCATTGAGCAATAATTAATGTGCAATACACAGCTTAGTCTTTTTATATTATCCAACACATCCAACCTCTTCTGCCATTACATTCCCTTGCACTGTATATAACCGATTTGTATTTAGATTTGCACTACATATGTGTGTGTGTGTGTGTGAGTGTGTATATACATGTGTATATATTTATTGTCTATTGTGTATTCAATATATATTTTATTTTATTTTCAATATTTTTTTTATTTATTTATTTTTTTTATTATTATTAAAAGTCTTGTTGCTGTTTTGTATTGTGTACTGGAAGCTCCTGTCACCAAGACAAATTCCTTGTATGTGTAAGCATACTTGGCAATAAAGCTCATTCGTTCATTCATTCATTAATTCATTAATTCATTCTATAATCAATATTGTTTAAATAACCATGACACAAGACTGCAAAATCAAGAGTTCCCATTTGTTTATTAGATTACTTTGTCAAATGCATAAGATATGCTCATGTAGTGCAGGGAACAGGTTCCTTATCATCGTCTTTTTCTGTGTGTCCAACAAGGATGTGTGAGTTAAGTTTGCTTCCAACCTCATGAGTGAGTACTTGTTTGGTACTTGCGCTCAAAGACTGTTTAGCCCAAGATGGACCACTTGCATTAAAATGAATGGGAGAAATTGGAAAGCCCAATATGGTGGATGTAAAATTGGAAGACCCGCCTTACAGTTAAAGAGCCAATCACCTCTTAGATACAGACATCGCCTGTCAATAAACTCCAGAATGTGAATGTGCAGTAGCTGGACCAGTCAGGAAAATAGAGTTTGGATCCATAGAAAATAGCCGCTTGGGAGCATTCCAAATATGGCCGCCAAGTGAACTGATTTGCCTTGAAAAGTACTTTGTTATGCTTTAGGCTCATGCATGAGCTTGTGAGGTCAATAGAATGAGATGGGGGAAAAACAAGTACATTTCATGCTTTAAGAAGCCTGCCACATAGAAGCGGTCATGCGAAAAAGATGTGGTGTGATGTGTTAATGTGTGTGATCAAAATGTTTCTTTTAAAAATATATATATTTTGTCAGAATACATGGTTGTTTTTGTATGGCCGTCAATGGGGAAACATGCTCTTAAGCACCAGAGGATGTAGTTCCTACATCTACCAACAGGGGCTAAGGGGAACCTGCTAATCAACAAATTCCTGCCCCTCTGGTGCTATCTAAGGGGCCGTTCAGACTGAACTTGTTCTTGCACTGAAGAAAGTTAAGCGCAGGACAACAAATAAAATAGAATGCAGTTGTCTCGAAATGCGTTTTAACCATTTTTAAAAAATGTTTTTTACCTGATACGGCGTCTAAAAAAAAAAGGCAGCACTCCTGCGTGAGATGCTGGATAAACAGCGAGATGCTGCAAAAGTTCAAGAATGTTCATCTGTTGCATGTTTACATAGAAAAATAATTGAAAAACGGCACAAACGGAGGCAAAAATGTATTTGGTGTGAACGACACCTAAATGTTCTAGATCACGTTTAATTATCACAACGCATGGTTTCAATGATTTTATTTTTATTTTTTCAGCTGGATTTCTTTGGCATGATGTAGTTTTGATGTTGCTTTAATGTTTTTAGTAATACTGTGTGTTGGCATACTTTACTAGGACAGCAGGCTAACAGCATCGCTGCTGAATTGGCTCTTTAAAATTTAGCTTGTCTACGCTCACTCTTCTCCCATCATGTGATCGTCTTTTGATGAATTACTGCTGCCACGGTTACAAGAAAATGTACACAAACAATTACGTTTACCGTCTGCTTTCTGTGGGGGTTCATAGAAGTCAGGCAAATAAAGTTGAGTTTTGTGAAATAAGGTGCAATCTATAATTAGCCTAATTAAAAAAAGAGGTGTTTGCGCAGAAAACAAATTACAGTTACATAATTTAAATACTCAGTGGTTTAAAATACGGCGTGCAAAAGTGGCGGAACTATTTCGTGAATTCACCCCATAGCTATTCAAAAAGATTCATTGTTACGCAGCTTTGCTGAGCTTCTGGCATTATTTGGATTGTCAGCACACAAGTTAAACTAAATATGAACCCATTTAGATATGTTGACTTGAGGCAATCTACTATGACTGTAATCAGACGATGCATTCTAATGAACAGCACATTTAGGTAATTGTAACTCTCTGTTAACCCTCATTTGGTGCTGTGTTTCCCAGGGAGAGAGTGCAGATAAAACTAAATTTAATTCAATAGCAATAGTTGTTCTTATTAGTCTAGAAATATTGCCTTGAGAAAGTTATAATTATGTAAATGAGCGCAAGTCAGTGTTATGGGAGAAACATTTGATGTCTATTCACCTTTAATGAAGAAGGCTTACAAAAGAGTTTTGTGTGTGCTTGTGTGTTTCTGTTGAGCTATATTAATATAATTAGCTCAGTATAAAAATAATAGAAGTCAATGGCGAGTCCTCATAAAGATATGAATAACAACATGTGTCTGTGTGAGTGTATGTGTTTACAGGTATGGCAAGTTCCTAAAGTTCCTGAGAGATGATTTCAAACAGGATCTGTGTCTTCTGCTTAAGCTCTGTCAGGAGTTTCTTTCCTAGCAACAAGTCAATGTCACCTCTGAGCTCTGTATCCTAGTTGTTTTGTATTGTAGTGGAAGCATTCTTATATTATTTCATCATTACATTTTAATGCTTATCAAATGATTAGTTAAAGGAATATGGAGAGGCAACTATAAGTCATTTGTAGGTTGATTCCCCTGAAAGTGTAAACACTGGCTCTGTGGTACTTTCACAACATTTTATGCATCTTGACCAGCCTGGAAATCCCTTTGGCACAACCAATGACGTGAGTTTGTGGGGAGTTTGGCTCACCTCTGAAAAAGGCGGAGACATTTTTGCAATTTCATTTGGTGACACTAGGGGTGTAAAAATTGCACACTCCACCTTTTAATGTTCATTTAGTGTGTATTTACACTTGCTCACTTCATGCGTTTTTATTGATAAGATTGCTATCCGATTGAAAGAGCATATTCTATTTACACATGGTCATAAATGTGTCTCCACAAACAAATATAAATTTGGGCCATATGCATAAAACTCAGAAATGCTCTTAAGAATGGTCTTAAGCTTTGACTTAAGTGTTAAAAAATTCTTAGCAAAAAGTAGGACTTGCGTAAGAGCAGGAGCATTTTAAAGACACTAAAAGCAACTTTCAGTAAAGTCTAAGCCTGATTCTTAAGTGCTGACTGAGGTTGCACTTAAGTGTTGTGAAATAAGGACTACAATGACTTCTACACAAAATGGCTGCCCTCAAACACTGAATCAGCCAATAGTGAGCCTGCAAGGGTATTATGTCAGAATGGCATGACATCACTCATTCATTCATGATTTATTTTGATAATAGGGTATTTTCTGGTAATTCATCCTTTGATTTAATTAAATGAAAAAGCAATTCATGTATTTTTAAACATTATTCTACATCTTGTCAAATGTCGACCTCAAACAATGTGCAAATGTAAAGGTGTGTGCTATGCAATTTATGCAAAAAAAAAATAAAAAAATAATAATATATATATATAGCAATATAAATTGCATATACATTTCACATTGTCAAAACAAAAACAAAAAAAACAAGCATTTGTCCACAGTTTTAATGTATTTTCCTGTACAGTATATATTGAATGTGATTTCAATTTTAAAAACTTAATTTAAAGATAATAAAACAAACTCTTTGTTATAATCCCATAACTGTTCAATTTAGAAGTAAATTTGACATTCAGCATATCAACAGTATATGATCAAAATCAATATTTTAGTCAAAAAGATTGCAGTCCCTTTCTCTGTTGCACACACTTGCTCTGTGAAGTAAGCCTATTTAAAATAAGAATGACTCTCTTGCTGTTTTGGACTAGTTGTTTTGCCAAATATATATGGAAATTTGCATAACTTTGAGTTTATAATATTTACAAATAAGAATAAATCAATAAAATGTAAATTATTGAGCAGGGCATAAACATCTCAAGCGCATAACTGCAGAAGAAATCTAGACATTATACATTTTATATAAAGTGCTTGGGTTTGGTTCTTTTCAGATGCAGCTCTGACATTTTTCAAATGTCTTTTTTCCCCCCATAGAAACACATATTCACTACTGTAAAGTGACGTCACTTGAGGTTCATCATGCTAGAGTGAAGATGTCCAACTAATCATAATTAAATTGTGTTGATATTAAAATTATTAATTTTCATCATTGATTTTTATAAATTAAGTGATATTTAGGGTGTGTTGGTTAGTTGTTGAATCCCTCTGAAAGTTTAGGCCCATCAGATTTTTAAATGCTTTATTCACAACAACAGGTTTCAATGTATTTATTAAATGAAAAAAATCTGATACAATTAAAAAATGTTGATGGATTTCACCTGTTTGCTCACCTAAGAATCATATTTGCCCAAATTCCACGATCATGTAAGTCTAACACATGCTTTATTTGTTGGAGAGTGCGTGGTTTTAACATAACACAGTCATCGTGCTACTCTTAACTAGGTAAGGATACCTCTCCAGCAATCTTAAATCATTTAGGAGCTGAGACCAAGTCTTAATACTTATGAACCTTTATGAATCACACTTATTCTTAAGTCTAGGAAAAAGAGCAAAATGACGTTTCTTAGAATTCTTAGAATTTTGACACACTTAAGACTAAAATTTTACTCTAAGCAGCTTTATTCATACGGCCCCAGATCTTCAATTCCAGTCCTACATGCAAATAAACAGTTTACTTCTGTGAATATGTGAATGCAGGGTGAATTTAAAATATGTGATTGATTTGATTCCAAGTGTCTTTGCCCAGTGCGCTTGTGTTTGTGTGTATTTTTCCCCCTCTGAGTTTGTTGTAGGTAGGATATTTCCATGCACGTCAGCTGTGTGTATTGTCAGTGATTAGTTTCAGTTTTGTTAGCAATCTGCATAAAAAAATAAAATTAAAAAAATTATATCTCTCCTACAACGGGCTTCCATTTCTTTATTTGTTATTATTTACTGTGCAACCCGAGCCCTGTGCAAATACTCGGTAGCAGCTGTTATGTTTCCGCATTTTCCCCATGATGACGTAGTACTGTTTGGGTGGAGTAAAGTTTACATATGTAGCTTGAACAGCCAGATGCATTTACACTTGACTTGTTTCATTTGGAATGCATCTCAATCCACCTCTGGAGGTGGTTTTATATCCGGTTTTATATCCGTCTAGAATCCGTCTTGGAGAGCATTTACACTTGCTCTTTTCATTAACAGATCTGATCAGACCCCCTTAAATACTTTTATATATCTTGAGGTCCATGGACTATATATAAACTATAATATATATTAATTACTTTGAATTATCTCAAAAAGTATGCTTGGACTTTCTTTAAAATAAATGTCACTTATTTTGTAGTTTTGGTATAAAATGCAATACAATTCATGCATTTTTAAATGTGGCTTAAGTGTCCAAATGCTTTTTGGGATCACTGTATGGACATTCTCGATATTGCTCTATAGATATTGGCATCTTTATCGGCCATTGAAAATCCCAAATAGGTCGACCTCTAACATCTACTGAAGATTCCTTGACCCATGTTCCAGCTTATTTTCAGGGTGGTTATCCTGGTCAAGACTGGTTTTCCTCCACAGTTTTCCTGTTCATGCACGGCGGCATGGGCCGCTCACTCAGTCTGCTTTTGCGTTTCTCCTGTCTGCTGCCATCTGCCTTCTTGTGGTCCCAGAGACTGCACAGCTCTGTGAGTTACAGCCTTATCCATTAGTAGAAGCTTTGTTTTGCGTTTCTAAGTCCTACTATCTTTCCCTCTTGCTGTAGAATCCTCCTTTTTCATGCCAACCTTCATTACTTGCAGCTGGAGAAGACTGGAGCAACAAACTGCACACACACACACACACACACACACACACACACACACACACACACACACACACACACACACAAAATACAAGTTCTATCATCATTTACTAACCCTCATGTTGTTTCAAACCCATCTGACTCTAGAGATGTTAGGCAGAATGACAGCCTCAGTCACTATTCACATTCATTGGATCATTTTTTCCATAAAATGAAAGTGAATGGTGACTGAGGCCATCATTTTGACCAACATGTCCTTATTTTGTTTCACAGAAGAGTTTCACAAAAAGTCATAGGGTTTTGAAACAAGATAAGGGTGAGCAAATGATAACAGAATTTGTATTTTTAGTGGAACTGTCCCTTTAAGCTTGGCTGCTGCTGGAATTTTGTAAGCTAGTAACAGCTGCATCCCTCCCACGTTGAATAAACTGCTGGATTTATATGTATAAGGTTGTGTAGCTTCCATATCCACATACCATAAACAAAACAGTGCATTTTGACCTGAGTTATCATTCCAATCACCATTTGCATAGGAAGAGCCTTAATACTAGGACGAAATGTTGAATACCATGATATTACTTGGGCAAAGTCATTATAGTGGCACCTATAAAATTTGAATGGAGCAATCTCTCTCTCGGAACAGCAGATGGTAAACAGAGCTCAGTTAATAGAGTTTCAGCTGTAAAAATATGTGGGGGAAATGATAATGCTCCACATACAGGAGTTTGTCTGATAACAGTTCCATATTTATGTGCTGTCGGAGTGCCAGTGCATGTAAATCAATCAGCTGAGGACAGAGAATGAAAATCAAGAGAAGAGAAGACAATACTCACATTTCCCATGGTCCCCACTTAACAGGAAGACACAGACCCAGGTAATGAAATGTTGGCTGTATCATTAGCATGGGTTTACTTTGATACCCTCTTGCATCCAAAGTGAACTATAACAGACGTGATCTATTGTTGTCTGTGCTGTCCAGCATCCTTAAAAAAAAATTCCTGGATCAATTCAAGTTAAGCTCAATCGACAGCATTTGTGGCATAATATTGATTACCACAAAAATTTATTTTGACTTGCCCCTCCTTTAAAAAAAAAAAGAAAAAAAAATCTAGGTTACAGTGAGGCACTTAAAATGGAAGTGAATTGGGGCCAATCCGTAAACATTTAAACACTCATTATTTCAAAAGTATAGCCACAAGACATAAAAAATTTGCATGATAACTTGATTTTAGTGTGATAAAATTGCTTACTAACCTTTTCTTTGTGAAGTTATGGCCAATTTTATAACTTCATTGCCATGACGATGTAATGTCAACAAACCCTAAAATTACTGTAAAAATTATGATTTAAACAATTTTACAGCTCAAATAATACACAAGTTTTAACAGAAGAATTAATGTACGTGCTTTTTTAAAAATTTAAGCATCACAATTTTTTTAAACCCTCAAAAAATTGGCCCTACTTCCATTGTAAGTGCCTCATTGTAACCACGAGTTTTTCTTTTTTTTCTTTTTTTTTTTTAAGAAAACAATTATTTACTTTCTCTCATCCAAACCAAAGGAATAATTTTTGAAGTCGATGGTGATTTTATATTTTTTATAAAAAATGTTCAAAAGGTAAGAATAAAAAAAAACTTCCATTAGAGTAGTCCATATGACTTGTTTTGCGCTGTATTCAAACTAAGTCTTCTAAACCATACAATAGCTTTAAGTGAGGAACATACTATACATATAAGTTTTTATTCACTAAAATACATAATCTTCAGTTAGATTACATTTAGTTTGGAATATTGCACATGAGTCATAACTGCTTTTAAGGTGTTTTTATTCTTTTTGGATCTTGTTAGTAAAAATCACAGTCCACTTTCATGGTATGGAAAACAGCAGCTCTGACATTCTTCAAAATATCTTCTTTTTTGTTTCACTGAAGAAAGAAGAGCACATGTTTCGAGCAACATGAGGGTGAGGAAATGACAAAATGTTCTCATTTGGGTGAATTATCCCTTTATCTGTCAGGCTGTCTATTAACTTTAATAATATTTATGGTTTGTTTTTTTTTGTTTGTTTTTTTTGTATTATAGGTGCACCTCCCTTTAGAGATTGCCCAGTCAGGCATTCATCCGATCTACTCTTGCACCGCTCATTACGTTGAGATGTTGCTCAAAGCTGTGGTTCCTCTGGTGTTCTCTGCCTTCAGAATGTCTGACTTCAATCCCTCTCTGGTGCTGTATTCTAAAATGTACTGAATTATGTTATTTTACATTTTTAATTACTTCTCAATCTGATATGTTAGTGAATGACTGAGTGATACAGTGTGACTGGCCTCTTCTGCCAGAATTTAAATTTATATTCCTCTCACCTGATGCTTTGAAGAACATCACTTTCGGAAATCGTAGAAGCTCTCCTCCACTACTCAAAAAACAATCTGGGGACAAACCTGTAATTTACATATATGACCATTTCATCTTATTTTCCATAGTTTTCATGTGTGAAATCCAATGGGTCAATAAACCAGTCACTGAGGAAAAAGCACTATTCAAGGTTAAATTCACATTTTAAAGTAAATCAGAAGTATTGAGTGAACTATCCCTTTAAATGTTGGCTGTACACGACATTTTACCACTCATCCGATTGACTTAATTCACAATCCTCATTATTGAATGGTGCTGATATCTTGGTGTTTAACCTCATCACTTGCTGCAACGTAAGCCAGAAATCTTTGTGGGAGCCGCATTTCTGACATTGTGAATCATGATTGCTAGGTGAACAGGTGCGTTACTGCCAGAGTAGAAATGTAAAGATTCAAGGACATTCTACAGTGACCTGAATGACTGAGAATCTTCCTAGACTAATGCAGTGATTACTCAGTGCCGCACTCTCTCTTGGGTTTATACGTATGATCTCAAAACTTTGCTTCAAATCTTCTGTCAGATTTAGTCAAATATGACCTTTTCCAGCAAAGGAAAATATTATTGAAGACTAACTGTATTTTCTGCATTCAGTGGATTTTATTTTTGTATTCGTCATCCTTTGACTCTCTTAACAGGCCTGGATATTTTTTAAATTCCACTGACAAAACTAAAAAAATAATTTCTATGTGAATTAGGTACCTGGAAATTGAGTGGGCCTACTGTTGTTTAAATGGAAGATGTTGTTGGTTGGTTTTTGAAAACTTTTAATAAAATAAAAACATTTTTAAAAAAAGTTTTCAATTTAATTAAATGCACATGCACACACTGTCGTCAAAAAAATAAAAGCAATGAGCTTAAAATCTTTCTGAGAAACAAGTTTTTGTTTTCTTCATAAATACACGGGTAAAATGCAAAGCGTTAAAATATACACAGCTTTTTTTGAACTTTTGTGTAATATCAGGGGAAAGCAGAAAGAAGGTTTGAGAGATCTGTAGCATCAGTTTAAACTTTGTTTACCTTGTTGTTCATACATTATAAATTAAACTGTCAGACTAAACAGCAGAAGACTGCTGTAATTGTCTCTGTCTGATACTTTGAGACATTCAGTTAGATATGTTGTGTGTTGTATGATATTCAGTATCTTGTTAAACTCAGTTACCCTAAAGAGAGCTGCCACTTTGTTGTAGTAATTGCGCATTAATAACATTTATCATGGAGAAAATCTATATACACTCTCTGACAAGAAAATTATTATTGCTAAAGTGCAGACTGAACTATTAAACTGCTAAAGGGTTTAATCAATACATTCACAGCTGACTAAAATCAAATTACAGTACCTCAGTCCAACAATAACTACAACATATCCAGGGTTGGGGAGTAACGAAATACATGTAACGGGATTACGTATTTAAAATACAAAATATAAGTAACTGTATTCCACTACAGTTACAGTTTAAATCATTGGTAATTAGAATACAGTTACATTCAAAAAGTATTTTGATTACTGAAGAGATTACTTTCATCCAAAGTGCATTTGAACAGTGGTGAAACACTTTCTTATGATGTGTTACATTCATACGAGCAGACAGAGAAGTAAGTTTGAAGTAAGTTTGGAGCAGAAGAAATAGAAATAAACCTTGTGTAAGTTGTCAGCTTTATGCTAAGCTAAAATGCTATTTCTAGCCATTTTATATGCACGTTACCAGGCACAATCATATTTTTTTTTTATCAAGAAAATTCACGTTGGATCATAATTTCTTTTTTCTAGTAAGACCTTTGATATTAGAGCAAAAATCGTATTATTGATAATAATTTTTTTTTATTGTTTTCCTGTAAAAATATCTAAAAATCCTTAAAACAAGATCAGTTTGATTGATCTTGTTTTAGAAACAACATTGCATAAGATATTTCGGTTTTTCAGAGAATGTATTTTTAACATGTGCATTTTGTCTTACTGTACTGGCAGAGTTTTTATAGTCAAAACAAGTGAAAAAAATCTACCAGTGCTGAAGAAGTAATCCAAAGTATTTAGAATACGTTACTGACCTTGAGTAATCTAACAGAATATGTTACAAATTACATTTTACAGCATGTATTCTGTAATCTGTAGTGGAATACATTTCAAAAGTAACCCTCCCAACCCTGAACATATCTGAATCTCCAAAACTTGTAGAAACTAGTTTCGAAAGCAGAAACTGTAGGAAAGAAGATTTTCTATTTTAAATTGAGTGTCACCTCCATCATAGAGGGCATCCTTGTCTGTGCACTCGGGAGAGTGTTTCACGTTTTAGACAAAACCAGGGAGAGTGTCTAAAAGACATACACAGATGTTGTATAAATTGCCTAGTGGAGTGGCCTGAATGTGCAGCAGGCAGGTATGGCAATATCGGTACCACATATGTGATACTGCAGAATAATTGAATAGCTTCTGAGGAGGATTGTAAGACCTGAAACAAAACAAATGTTCTATCAGAAGCCTATGGATAAAAGTGAATTCTGCATACTATAATTCAAGAGCAAAGATGCATGTGACAGAGATTTCTGTATGTGAGATCCAAGATTCAAAATGTTTTGCTACAATATGTCATTAATAGTGATTTGTGAGCCAATGTTGGTATGTTGTATTGATCAGGATGATCAAACAAACAGAACATTGTTCTGCCACATAGCCAAATATTATTTAGTATTTACACTATTTTAACATCAAACAAATTACAAACATCACCTTTTAAGTATAATTCTAACAGTAAGTTTGCGATTGACTGGATCAGATCAGATCACAGTCAAGAGGGTATCGTGTTAGAATTTGTAGATTATTTATCCAGCATCTTATACTGATTCATTTGAACAATATATGATCTAAACATTATGCATTTTTCTCACGTTCTTTTTTGCTCTCTCTCTCCATTCCCCACTCTGTCTATGTCTGTCTGTCTGTTTCTCTCTCTCTCTCTCTCTCTCTCTCTCTCTCTCTCTCTCTCTCTCTCTCTCTCTCTCTCTCTCTCTCTCTCTCTCCCTCCATTTGTTTTGCTGCTTTGTATTCAGTGGCTTGGCCAGTGTTTCTGGAACTACCTGGACTGGCCTGAGATCTGTCAGTGTGTGGCTACATGCGTCGTCATGGGACCAGATTACCAGGTTTACATGTGCATCGCTGCCCTCCGACACCAGCAGCAGGATATCTGCAACACACACAGATACAGGACCAGCAGGTCTTTCTTAAGGTGCAATAAGCTCGAAATTAACAGACACTATATGGCCAAAAAGTATGTGGACACAAGAGCAGCACACCCATATGTGCTTCTTTAAAGGAATAGTTCACCCAAAAATTTTAAATTCTGTCATCAATTACTCATTTTCATGTCATTTCAAACCCATTTGATTTTCTGTTTTCTGTGGAACAGAAAAGGAGATGTTAGGCAGAATGTTAGCCTCAGTTACCATTCACTTTTATTGTATGGAAAAAAGATGTAATCACACTGAATAGTGATTAAGACTGACATTCTGCCTAACAGCTCATGTTGTGTTCCATTGAAGAAAGCAAGTCATACAGGTTTGGAACAACATGAGCATAAATGATGACATTATTTTTCTTTTTAAGTGAACTATCACTTTGACTATAGACATAATACACAGTAGGGCTGTCAATAGGGCTGAGAATCTAAATTCAAATTTTTCACTGAAATATAACCACAATTCGAATTATATTAGAGTTTTAAGGACATTTTTTTTTCAAGTAGGGGGAAAAACCTAGAAGTCTCCTACTTCCACAAGAGGGTGCAACAAATCAATATAAACCAATCAGCACCGTGCTGTAGTGATTGTTTTTGCAAAGAACATTTTTGGTTGTTAACAAATGTGCGTAAATGATAAAGTCAAAAGATTTAGCCAGTTTATATTCTAAAATAATAAGTAAAAAAGTAAAACGAGAAAAGAAACATTTCAGCAGATGGTTCTATTTTAACTTAGTGTTGCACAGTAGCCAATACCATGCCATAGTACTACCAGAGATCTTCTATACCAAGATAACAACCTCTGCGCTTTTACCATAAGAGAGAGTGTAACAGTCACCTAGAGTGTTACAACACTAATTTTAGCATTCTAATGTGCATTTTTATATTAAATTAGACGAAGATTCAAATTTCACATTTTTATTTGACAGCCTTAATTCACAATGTTTAACAAGAAATTGTCCAAATATCTTTGTCTTCATTTTAAACAGTACATCTATTGTTTGTGCAATGTTTTGCTTGAAAAGCATGGTTGTGCTATCTTTGTGCCAAGTCATTTATCAAGTCATTTTTATTTGTATAGCGCTTTTCACAACACATCATTTCAAAGCAGCTTTACAGAAAATTATGCTATAAGAGAAAATGAAGCTGTAATACTGTATCTGTAACATCTTGGAGTCATCATTGTTCATCATCTTTATTTAAAATATATTGTACTCGGTTAGACATTTTGTTATATAATGTAAAGATATTGTCATACTATATATTTTTAAGTGTGGCCTAAGTGTCCAAATACTTTTTGGGACCACTGCACTTTATATATGCACTGACATGCAGCCTTTTACAGCCACTAGCATACAGTACTTTTTGGGAAAATACAGAGGTGGTATTGTTTTAAGGGAGCACTGTGTACAGTTCTTGCTGGGAGCTTGGCTGCAGTAAATAAGATCAAATGCACTGTTATCCTTGTTTCATCCATAAGTTAAACTTTTTAGTGTGTGTGGGTGGGTGTGTGTGTGCATGCTGTTGTTCACCGTTTTATCTGAACAACAGAGAAACCATTCAAACAATGCCTGAAATGTTTAAGGATTTGTTCATATCCAGTACTATAGACCATATCTATGTACATTTCATCTAAATTAAAGATTGGAATGGAAATTATTTGTAACAATGCCTCTTAATGTCATGCTGAAGTTGAATGCAGGGGAAGATATAACTGAAATAAAAACTCAACCAAAGCAATCCTTTATTTGCAGGATTTCAAAAGCAGTTGTCTGTCAGTACTGAACACTTTCAACACTTTGAAAGCCATGACGCAGTGTGCCTTGTGAGTTCAAAGCTGCAGAACCGTTTTAGAGTTTTATTTTCTCTCTCTCCCTCTTTTTTTTTTTTATCAGCAACAATAGGCAGTGAATGCATTTTAATGTCTTTAGATAATAGGTACTGCTTTTTTTGTGTGTGTGGATTTTTCCCCCTTTTCACCCAATTTGGAATGCCCAATTCCCAGTGCGCTTTTAAGTCCTCGTGGTCGCGTAGTGATTCGCCTCAATCCGGGTGGCGGAGGATGAATCCCAGTTGCCTCCACGTCTGAGACCATCAACCCACGCATCTTATCACGTGGCTTGTTGAGCGTGTTGCCACGGAGACAGCGCATGTGGAGGCTTCACGCCATCCACCGCGGCATCCGCGCTCAACTCACCATGCGCCCCACCGACAACGAACCACATTATAGCGACCACAAGAAGTTTACCCCATGTGACTCTACCCTCCCTAGCAACCGGGCCAATCTGGTTGCTTAGGAGACCTGGCTGGAGTCACTCAGCACGCCCTGGGATTCGAACTAGCGAACTCCATGGATGGTAGGATAATAGGTACTTCTAATTAAACTGTAATATTATTTTTCCATATCAACAATAAAATGTTAATATGGAAAACATCAGGACATTTTACATTTGTCCTAATTGTTCTTCCTAATAGCTCTGATGTTTGATGTTATTTTTTTGTTACTTCACAGCTGTCATCCATGGTGTTGACACATTCAAATACAGCTTATTCTGGATATTGGGTTAATTCAGGTATATTGGGACTCTTTTTTTTTAGATAAAGGGCAAAAACTGGCCAAATATACCTGAATTCAACCTTTTCAAAGGGATAGTTCACCCAAAACTGAAAATTCTTCATTTAATCACACTCATGTTTTTCCAAGCATGTATGACTTTCTTTCTTCTCTGTAACACAAGATAAGATGTTTTGTAGAATCTCAGAGCTGCTATTTTCCATAGAATGATACATTGAACAGGGGCCATCAAGTAAAAAATAAAATAAAAAAAACTACCATAAAAGTAGTTCATAGCTAATAGCACACTATATTCCATGTCTTCTGATATATTCAATAGCTTTGTGTGTAGAAAAGACTGAAATTTAAGACGTTGTTCACTGAAAATGTTGCCCTCTGCTGAAGCTCTCAAATCTAATTCATGCTTATTCAGATTTGAATTCACTGACATGCATCACACCCAATGTTCATCATCAAAGTTACCAAACACAACATGTTTTGTAACCGATCATGATAGGCCAAGTTTGAATACCGCATACAAGCCATATACTTTACTATCCTTTTTGGAGCTCAATAGCCCATGGAGCTTTTGTTGTTTGGGACAGAGCATTATGAGCATCAAAACATCTCCTTGTTTTCCATGAAAGACAGTCATACAGTTTCTAATAGCCATGAGGTTGAATAATTGATGCCAAAATTAAAATTTTTGGGTGAACTTCTGTATTCCTTAAAGTTCACCAAGTTAAATAATATCTCATCTAATTACAGATCACTTATAGCAGTAACAGCTAGCAATAAGCAGGTTTGTGGAGTAACAGAATACTTGCAATGCATTACGTAATCAGGATACCAAAAAATGTGTAACTGTACTCTATTACAGTTACATAAAAAACAGTGTAATCAGATTAGTTACGTTTGGTAAAAATTGGGATTACTATCAGGATTAATTTTTTTTATTTAAAATAAAAGAAACAAAAGATCATCCTAACATAAAATTATATGGACCATTGCTTGCTTTAGAGTGGTACAGATGCTCACATGCATGCTCGACATCTCTTCTGGTAGCTGCATCTAGCTGCCTGTGCTGTAATGCGAATTGTGCATCATTGACGGTACATCGGTACATCACTTATTTATTTATTACAGCACTGTGAAAAAGTATTTGTGTCCTGATTTCTTCTGTTTTTGTGTATATCTCATACTAAATTGTTTCAAAAATTCAAACAAAATCTAGCACAAAACAAAGGCAATCAGAGTAAACACAAAATACAGTTTTTAAATGATAATATTATTTATTGAAGCAAACAAGTTATCCAATACCAACTGGGCCTGTATGAAAAAGTATTTGCCACCTTAGTTACTAAATCCCCAAATCTATGAAACTGCATTCATAGTGGGGTTAAGCTGGACTAGACACACCCAGGCCTGATTACTGCCAGCCCTGTTCAATCAAATCAACACCTAAATATAACTTTTTCAGCAGCATGAAGTTGGCTAAAAGGTCTCACCCAGTAGCACACTATGACAAGATCTAAAGAAATTCCAGACATTATGAGGAAAAATGTGATTGAAATACATCAGTCTGTGAAGGGTTACAAAGCTATTTCAAAGGATCTGGGACTCCAAAGTACCACAGTGAGAGCCATTATCTCCAAATGGGAAAAACTTGGCTTAGTAGTGAACCTTCCCAGAAGTGGCCGACCTTCCAAAATTCCTCCAAGAGAACAGTGATGAGCCAAGGACAGCATCCAAGGAACTACAGGTCTCTCTCACATCAGTAAAGGTCACTGTTCATGACTCCACTATCAGAAAGACATTGGCCAAAAATGGCATCCATGGAAATGTAGGATCTGAGTAGCCAGGCAGAAGGAAATTAAGAAGAATTAAGACAGAATTACACCAAGATGGCCTATAATTCTGGGAAAATCCTCTAAGCATTAAGAAGCTAGAAATTCGGACTGGCGCCAAGGAGTCTGAGCTGACCTGCATCTGGCCAATGTAACTCTCACAAAACAAGGTAGGGTGTCCAAAAAAAAACAACCTTTACCCCAAACCCCCACAACTGGCAAGCACATTCTAGAGAAAGAACTGTGACCATATAAGCCTGGGGTTTTTGTGAAATCAAAAGAAGCTCCTTTGTTCCGTTCATTCAGTCAGGACACACAAACTTTTGTGTAGTGAAGTAACCATAAATAGAGAGAATGTCATATTTCATGTGTAAATGCTTGCCTTTTTATGTAGAGAATGTTGATGTTAACAGATGTCATGTCTCTTACACCAATTTCATTATATAAAAGTCAGGATAAAAGTATGTTCACATTTGAGTGTGAAAACAGACAAACCTTAAGAACAAAGACTCATTAAACACCTTCAGAATTAGGAATAGAGAGATTGTGACGAGGAGGAGGGCATGGCTGGGCCTCTTCCTTGCCCATCCTGAACCCGTTTCAGAGATGATCACATGGTATCTGAAAAGCCGCCTTTGATTGGCTTAGAGCCTCTTCGGGGTGTGACCAGACAGAAAAGTTTAAAAGGACCAGCCTCTTCCCCCTCATTGAGTTCTCTTCTCTGCTTTATAACTCACACACGTGACAGGGTGTCGCTAGACAGGTTAAAAGTGGACATGACGTTTTGTAAGTTATCGCAGTCATTTGCTTTCTATTTGTTTGCTCTTGAAGCATTATGTTTATCTATTTGGTATGGCATTGGCAAACCGACTACTGTAGTCTGCAGTTATATCCCTGAAACTGCCTACACTGCAGGAATATTTTATTTAACATGGCAAACTCATAAAGGTTTATTGTCCTTTCTCTCATTTTCATCCATTCACCATGAACCAGAGTGCTCTTTTGTAACTTGAGGCATAACTTTAGGCCTTTGAATTTATCTGTTGACTCATCTAAAACAAAATTAAATTCTAAATGAAATTCATCATCTAAATTATGCTACTTATGCCTAGCTAAATGTCAGAGTATATCAGGTAGAGTATTGTTGATTCAGGACATTTACGTGTAGCCCATCTCACATAGCATCTGTATCGGACCTCTTGTTTTATTAAAGAAATAATTCACCCAAAATTTAAATTCTGTAATTATTTACTCCCACTATATGTCATTCTAAACCCATATGCTGTAAAACACAAGACGAGAATTTTTGAAGAATGTTCATGCAGCTCTTTTCCATACAATGAGAGTTCAAAGTGACCAAGTCTGTCAAGCTCTAAAAAAAAACACCATTTAAGTAGCCCATATGACTTTTGGTCTAACCAGTACACACGACGTCCTACGCCTACAAATCGCGGGCATACAAATGGAAATCGCTTCATTGCACACAAGGCGCTCTAAATTACGATTGCACACTAGTAGCCACAGGTGTTGTAGGATGAGTTTAGCTGAAACTGAAAGTGAAACCTTTTAGTGCAAGAGATTGAATATCCGTTTGAAGCGTGAGACTGATCTGCTCTGACTGCACGAGAGAAAATAATGATTACAGAGGTTTAATTATAGTGCCATATTAATAAAAATCTACTATATGCAGTATAATGCTGAATATTATGTATAATAATGCTATGGTGGAATATAATCCTTAAGTCAAATGTCATGTCTGATTTGATTTCTTCAGTAAATTATTATAATTTAACTGGATTAGCACACACTTCCAATATATATTTATTTTTTAAAAGAATATTTAGATAAAAGAATATTTATAAAAGAATCAGAGACAATATTATTTTAAATGAATGTAATTTCCATTTGGTTTCACCATTTCCCTGTTCTGGGCTGATTTTTGGTCCCAGTACATCTCTGATGGATATTTAGCACTTTTATGAACTGTACTTTTAGCAAAATTTTAAAGAAAATGAACTGTTTTGCATATGTCTTTAAAGAAATAGTAATAATAAAAATAAACGTTCAGTCTTTACTTTTCTTGATTCAGGCTAAGTTTAAAGAATCGTGAACTGAACCGAACTGAATCGTGAGATGAGTGAACCGTTACACCCTTAGTGTTTTGCATCAATGCGTCAAACCTGGAATAATTTTTTTATCTGACACAGATGCAAATGAGATTACAGGGCTTTGCCACAGTTAAAGATTATTAGTGATTAACTTAAATTTCAGTTTTAATTTGTCACACAAAGTTATCGTATGACTTCAGAAAACTCATAACTCACAAGTTGTATGAACTATTTGCATGGTGCTTTTTCAATGGACTGTCATTCTGAAGTGTTATTGTATGGAAAAGGGTAGTGTATAGATTCTTCAAAATTTCTCCTTTTGAGTTCCATGGGAAAAAAAATAACAGCATATGGGTTTGGAACAACATGAGGATGAGTAAATAATGACAAATAATGTTTGGGTAAACTGTTTCCTTAACAGAGTTTTTCTCACTTTTTCCAATGTTTTTCAGGTGTTAGCTTCATTAACATAATCAGTGACCAGGAAGAGGGATACAGAGCACCCATAAGCACATCACTTGTCTGTCGAGACTCCCTGCTGACGCCCTGCCTCAGAGCAGAAATCAAATATGGCATGTTCTGAAGGCCTGCATTAATATCTGCCTTCTCTTATTCCCTTTCTAAGGAAGCTGTATAGAGAGGCTGCATCAGTTTGACAGGCCATCATTAGCACATAGATGCAATCTCGCACCCTCACCATCTGTAACTCACACAGTGAATAATGAATTAGATCATTAGAGAGGTGTCTTTCTTCTTCTCAACAACTGCTAAATATTACATAGTGTTTACCCAGTAGTAGGAGGAATTTCCAGTTATAATTTTATGTTGAAAAAGTTTCTTCAAAGTGTAGATTTTTCACTCTTTCTCTGTTGCACTTCAAGAAGTTAAGTTAAATAAGTCCACATGCATCCTTTTAATTTGTGAATGTCATGATAAAAATACTGCATTAAACTCAGTTGTGCGTCATCGGTTGATTAAGTCGTTGTGTAATCTTAACGAGCCTTTTCGAATTAATCAGGTTAATTATTTAATGACTCGTTAGCCAACAGTCTTCCGAAAAAAAGCTGAACTGTTGTCTTGTGTTCGCTTGTTGTAAATTGATAGTAGCAACCTTTTTTGTGACATGGATTTTGATGATGTATCTAACAGACCAAAATGGCAGGATAATTAAAAAAAGGCTAATTATGGATAATTAAACTGATTAAGCTATAATTAAGGACCATCTGTCTCTGTATTAGGCTTAAGGATTGCATTAGCCTGATTTTTTTTCTGGTAAATAAATATGCTTTTTATTCTCCTTCATATTAATTTATTCCCAGTTATAACAGCAAATTCGACTTCCTGAAAAATCTGCTGTGAGATTGTATTTAAGGCCAAGTTAAGCAGTTTTTCTTCACATCTTACAACGATTATGCTTTTAAAAAGCCAACAATGTGTGATAATGTAAATGTGACGACGAGGAGGGCGGGGCTGGGCCGTGACTATGCACGCCCGGCTCCCAGCTGGGCTAATCAACTGAGGAGAGGGATAAATGAAGCGGAACGTGGCAGTTCGGCAGAGAGAGAGCCACATGCAGCTGCAGTGTGTGCGCGTTTGTGTTCTGTGTCTTTTTGTTTAAGTTTTCATTAAACCATTATTTTGACGGTTCAGCCGGCTCCTGCCTCCTTCTCTCCCATTTCAACCTTGTTAAATTGGTACTGAAGCCTGGGAAGGAGGAGGATGGATGCGCTGTCATGGAGTCCTCACCACTGCCATCCGCTCAAAGGAGCAGCCGTGGCCATCCGCCGGGGGACGGAGGAACGGCCGCCTCCCCTCGTCCCCCAGCCCTAGAGAGGCAAGGAAAAGGGCGGGGGGGGGGTGTACGTTATGTCGGGGGTTCCCCGGCCTGAGGCAAAGGAGGCAGGAGTGTGACGAGGATGACTACGCATACCCGGCCCCCAACTGGGCTAATCAGCCGAGGAGAGGGATAAATGCAGCGGAACCCGGCAGTTCGGGAGAAAGAGAGCCACATGCAGCTGCAGTATTGTGTTCTTTGTGTTTTTACGTTTTCCCGCCTCCTTTCCCATTTCAACCTTGTAAACTCCTTAAACAGTTTTCCTTTTAGGTCATAAAGGGTTTAAAGGAATATTCCAAGTTAAAGCTTGACAGCATTTGTGTTATTTATTGTTATTTTGACTTATCTTACTCTTAATTCGTAAACGTTAAAATACTCACTGTTTCAAAAGTATAGCCACAAGACATAAACAATATACAGGTGCATCTCAATAAATTAGAATGTCGTGGAAAAGTTCATTTATTTCAGTAATTCAACTCAAATTGTGAAACTCGTGTATTAAATAAATTCAATGCACACAGACTGAAGTAGTTTAAGTCTTTGGTTCTTTTAATTGTGATGATTTTGGCTCACATTTAACAAAAACCCACCAATTCACTATCTCAAAAAATTAGAATATGGTGACATGCCAATCAGCTAATCAACTCAAAACACCTGCAAAGGTTTCCTGAGCCTTCAAAATGGTCTCTCAGTTTGGTTCACTAGGCTACACAATCATGGGGAAGACTGCTGATCTGACAGTTGTCCAGAAGACAATCATTGACACCCTTCACAAGGAGGGTAAGCCACAAACATTCATTGCCAAAGAAGCTGGCTGTTCACAGAGTGCTGTATCCAAGCATGTAAACAGAAAGTTGAGTGGAAGGAAAAAGTGTGGAAGAAAAAGATGCACAACCAACCGAGAGAACCGCAGCCTTATGAGGATTGTCAAGCAAAATCGATTCAAGAATTTGGGTGAACTTCACAAGGAATGGACTGAGGCTGGTGTCAAGGCATCAACCACACACAGACATGTCAAGGAATTTGACTACAGTTGTCGTATTCCTCTTGTTAAGCCACTCCTGAACCACAGACAACATCAGAGGCATCTTACCTGGGCTAAGGAGAAGAAGAACTGGACTGTTGCCCAGTGGTCCAAAGTCCTCTTTTCAGATGAGAGCAAGTTTTGTATTTCATTTGGAAACCAAGGTCCTAGAGTCTGGAGGAAGGGTGGAGAAGCTCATAGCCCAAGTTGCTTGAAGTCCAGTGTTAAGTTTCCACAGTCTGTGATGATTTGGGGTGCAATGTCATCTGCTGGTGTTGGTCCATTGTGTTTTTTGAAAACCAAAGTCACTGCACCCGTTTACCAAGAAATTTTGGAGCACTTCATGCTTCCTTCTGCTTACCAGCTTTTTAAAGATGCTGATTTCATTTTCCAGCAGGATTTGGCACCTGCCCACACTGCCAAAAGCACCAAAAGTTGGTTAAATGACCATGGTGTTGGTGTGCTTGACTGGCCAGCAAACTCACCAGACCTGAACCCCATAGAGAATCTATGGGATATTGTCAAGAGGAAAATGAGAAACATGAGACCAAAAAATTCAGATGAGCTGAAGGCCACTGTCAAAGAAACCTGGGCTTCCATACCACCTCAGCAGTGCCACAAACTGATCACCTCCATGTCATGCCGAATTGAGGCAGTAATTAAAGCAAAAGGAGCCCCTACCAAGTATTGAGTACATATACAGTAAATGAACATACTTTCCAGAAGGCCAACAATTCACTAAAAATGTTTTTTTTATTGGTCTTATGATGTATTCTAATTTTTTGAGATAGTGAATTGGTGGGTTTTTGTTAAATGTGAGCCAAAATCATCACAATTAAAAGAACCAAAGACTTAAACTGCTTCAGTCTGTGTGCATTGAATTTATTTAATACACGAGTTTCACAATTTGAGTTGAATTACTGAAATAAATGAACTTTTCCACGACATTCTAATTTATTGAGATGCACCTGTACATGTTAACATGATTTTAGTGTGATTAAATGGCTTACTAACATATTCTGTGTAAAGTTTATCCAATTTTACAACTTCGTTGCTAAGACGATGTAACACTGTAAACCCTAAAACACTAAAACGGCCACAAAAACAACATCAACTTTACAGCTCAAATAATACACAAGTTTTAACAGAATAATTAATGTCATTGCTTTTGTAAAATAAACTTCACATTTTTGCCTTTAAATCCTCAAAACATTGGCCCTATTCACTTCCATTGTAAGTACCTTGATTTGCACTACTTTTTTTCTTCTTTTTAAAGAAAAGGAGGGATGAGAAGACATATTTTTGGAGGGTAATCAACATTATGCCACAAAAGCTGTCGATTAAGCTGAACTTGTATTGAAACCAGTATATTCCTTTAAACATAAACCGATCAGCACTTATTGATCTCCCTGATTTAAATACATGTAAATACCTTTAATGCATTCTTAGTGGAAAATCCAGTGTGCGTAAGTGTTGTACACATATCTGTTTACGTTTTGACATTAAAAGTAGAGAATTACCTGATGATTTCAAGTTTCATATAAACAAGTTTTTTTTTTATTAGCTGTGTTTTTTTTAGTTTTTTTTAGTTATCAGCGTTTGGTGTTCAAACCCACCAAGCCCCCCCGCCCCAGCTTAAACCAGGTTTGCTGGTCTTAGCAGGTCTCCCAGAGGGGATTTAGAGAGGTTTTGGTCAGTTGTTCAGGCTGGGATACCAGCCGGCTTACCAGCTGAACTTAACTTGGCAAAGCTGAGAGGCAAGCTAGACCAGCTTAAACCAGCTAAGGCTAGTTTAAACCTTTTTTCTTTTCACTAAGGTATTGTGCATTGATGTACATACAATCAATTTGAGGGTCTTGAAGAAGATATCACAAGCATTATCCATCTCTATCAAACTTGACAATCTCAAGGGCTTAGGGAATGAATCCATTTTCTCTCTGTATCCATTCTAATGTGGACTGATTAGCCCGTGATCAGAATGCAAGACTTCAGATCTCATTTTCACTAACTGAAAGCCCAATAGCATCAACGATGGCCTGATGCTTGGTTCCTAATGCAAGTGGTTGAGATGGAAGAAAGTCGATTCTTGGTCCTCCTGGAATAGAGAAGGCTTAAGGTGAAAACGGACTCTAAAGAGAATCAAAGTCTGCAGACTTTGAACATAAAAGAGATGTTCTTCAAGGAAGAAACTGAAGAAAGTAGGCAAAGAGAACAGGCCGAGAGGCAGAAGATTACCACACAGACCCAACACATCCATCTTCTGACACACAAAAAGTAGCCAATAATTTACAACAGACATTATGTATTGTTCATGTTCTTCCTCAGTCAAGTTGGAACCAGACTCTCATCAAATGCACCAAATACACCATCAATAACATCCTGTTGCTGAGCATCTGAATTGTATTGCTGCTCTGCAATTCTACCGCAGCTTGGCTCCTATTGTACTGGGAGATTGTTTCTTTACAGCAATTCTTTTGCCGACGTGATCTAACCCATAATAACATTATCAGCGCAGCTCCCCTCAGGCCCACCTGACGAGACCATCAGGTTAATTGCAAAAGTCTCATTAGCATTATCGTGCAAGCAGTCCGTTTGCAATTACAGAAACACAATACTTACCAGAGCACAGAGGGGGTCTAATGGTTCAAATATGAGTGTGAGATGATGAACTAGTGTAGATAACCTGGGCAAAGTAGCATTGTTCATGAACATGTCTCCTCGCCACAGGAACACAGATCCCAGATAGTGTTCAAGTGAAGTTATTATGCCAGAAGTGTACACCAAAGCCGAGTAGGAGTCAGGGAGGTGAGGCTTTTTTATTCAGACTGCACTGCTGTGTGACATGTTAACCAATGCACTTTGATCCCTACAGAGGTCCTCTGGAGGACAGAGAAGAACAGTGGACTCTCAGCCAGCTTTAGAAAGGTGAGTGGATCAGTAGTACACAAATGTCCTGTCAGTTGTGGTCTCACTGGTGTCATTAAAGCTGTGTTGAACCTTACTGTTGCAGATGCAAAACCTTCCTCCTCATAATAGACCCTTTGAAAATGGACAACACCGTTGTCTTTCCATCAGACCCTTTGAAAATGGACATTGATTCAAGTTAAGCTCAACTGACAGCATTTGTGGCATAATGTTGATTTTTTTTTTCCTTGCCCCTTCTTTTCTTTACAAAAAGCAAAAATCTGTTAATGTCTGCTAAAACAAAGATTTAAAAAAGTGCAAATAATACACAAGTTTTAACAGAGAATTAATGTGCTTTTATACAGTTATAATCTTCACATTTCTGCCTTTAAATCCTCCTAATATTTTCCTAATTCACTTCCAATGTAAGTGCCTCACTGTAACATTTATTTTTACTTTACAGGTTACAGGTTAGATTACAGGGTTTACCTGTGACATGACCTCAAAGTTGTAGTATTGGCTATAACGTTACACAATTAGTATGAGATTTTATCACACTAAAATCATGTTAACATGTATATTGTTTGTCTTGTGGCTATGCTTTTAAGTGTGTATTATGGTCGAAATTATTTTATGTGGTAATCAACGTTATGTCACAAATGCTGTAGATTGAGCTTAAATTGTATTGAACCTGAAACATTCCTTTACATATTACAACCCTATTGTAAAGTGTTACTCCATAGAATTAAATGAAAGAGGGACCCAAACTTTATGTAGTGACCAGAATATCATTAAAACTTGGGGGTGGGCTTTTTTGACTTGGGCCAATAAGCAACCACCCAGATCAACGTAGAAAATGCATAGCAGTGCACTTACAACCACTCAGAATACATAAGCAAAAGCAACAACATAGCAATGCTCTGTCAACCACCCACAACAATTTCACACGAGAAAGCACCACTCAAAATAAAAAAAATAAAAAAATCTGTATTATTGTATTTTGTAGTACAAATATGGTTGTATCTGAATGTCCACCATGTTACTCTAGTCAAAAAGCAGCATGTTTACTTATCCATTTACAGCAAAACACATCCAAAAACAAACACCTAGGGTGTCTTTTGATTGGATTACCATCTGCTAGAACTAAATGAACCTTTGTCAGGAAAGATGCCAACCATCACATCACCATTAAATGGTTTCATAAGTTTGTGCCACTTTTATGTTCACCACACAGATGCTGATGCATTATGTAAAATCATCGCTCATAATAGACACTTTAAAAGAAGGCAGGAGACACAATAAAAAAATCTTTCAGCTGTTCATGCAATGTGATGGCACGTTTATTCACTCAACACCCACTATTCCATTTGGCTAGAGTTATTTTGGTTTCCTTTGCCCTGTTTTCTTTTTCATTAAGTGGTGCATACCATTTTATATCAAATTAACAACAAAAAAAATATGTGTTCATGTCTATGGGAAATGGATGACTGTGATATATATATTAGCGTGCAGTATTGATTAGAAGTGGGAATGCTTTTGTTTTATGATTATGGGTTTAAAACAGCAGGTTTCAGCCTGACACTATTTACAAGTATTGAATAAATATTCTTTTGTGGCCAATTAGACAAGCTTGATCAATTTCAATGGGCACTGTCTGTAATTTATCATTCTCATGCTTGGGAAAGATGGAGGACAAAGTCTTGTGAGGGAAAAGTCAATTTTGAGGACAGTGGTGTCCATTTTGTCCATTTTCAAAGGGTCCATGGTGAGGAAGGCATTGTCCATTTTGTCAATTTTTAAAGTTACATTGTGAGGATGTGGTTGTCCATTTTGTCTATTTTTGGAAAGTTAGTTTCTGAAGTGTTTTTGAGTTTGCTGTTGTCCTTTTCCGAATGTTCCATTATGAGGACCGCATTGTCCGTTTTCAAAGGGTCTACCGCATGCACAGTGTTATCAATTGTGTCCAGTTTCGAAGGGTCCATTGTGACATGGCCATTATCCAATTTTGAAGGGTCCATTTTGAGGTTGCTGTTGTCCATTTTTGAAGGGTCGACTATGCGAACAGCGTTATCCATTTTGTCCAATTTCAAAGGATCCATTATGACCTAGGCGTTATCCGTTTATGAAGGGTCCATTTTGAGGTTGCCTTTGTCAATATTCGAAGGTTCGATTGTGAGGACAGCACTGTTCATTTTCGAAGGGTCCACTGTGTTGACAGCTTCATCTATTTTGTCCATGTTTAAAGCGTCCATTATGAGGATGGTGTTGTCCATTTTGACAGATTTAGAAGGTACCATTGTGACGTTGCCAGTATGTTTTTTCGAAGGGTCCATTTTAAGGTTACCTTTGTCCATTTTTGAAGGTTCCAGTGGAGGAAGGCAATGCCCATTTTCGAAGGGTCCACCGTGCGGACAGCGTTATCCATTTTGTCCATGTTCGAAGGGTCCATTTTGAGGTTGTCGTCATCCATTTTGTCAAAATTCAAAGGATCAATTATGACCTAGCCATTATTGGTTTTCGAAGTGTCCATTTTTTAATGGTCCACTTTGAGGAGAGCTTAAATGAGGGAAGAGTTTAAATTATTATTATTTGTGGTAATCATCATTATGCCACAAATGCTATTGATTGAGCTAAACTTGTGTTGAACATGGAACATTCCTTAAACATTAGTTAATGCATTGGGTATCATGAAATTTTTTTTTTTTTTTCAGCATTTATTTATCTTCTTTAATGTTTATTTGTGCATGGTAAGTTCATGATACTTCATAATGTATAACTAATGTTAACATACAACTTTTAACGTAACAAATGTATATGTAGAAATTATATTCATTGTTAGTCCAAATAAAATATTTAGCTAATTACTGTTAACAAACATAACCTTATTGTAAAGTGTTACTGTCTGATTTTTAACCTGTTTTATCATGTAATTCACCATCATAGCATTAGCAAAGGATCAATGCAGGCCAAATTACACAGCAACATTTAACAATTTTGGGGTTTTGTTCAATCCCTAACACTAAGTATGAGCAATAGTAACAGTGGTTATAGACATAGCTCCACTAAGGCAAGCACCACTAATGACTCCACCTAGGATAAAATTAATGGATTACAAACTCCCCAATAACAAATGTATGTGGCCATGTAACCGAAGACCAATAATATCCTCTTTCCCTGTGCTACTACACCAGTCAAAAATGTCTTGGGAATTTCTTTCACCAATATATATATATATATATATATATATATATATATATATATATATACAGTATATATATTAGTCAAAAATAAACAGCATCCTTGTTTGAGTGCTTCCAGACAGCATGCAAGGAGAGATGAATGATTGGTGTAAATTGGTATGCCAGCAGCTTCTGTGGCTTCCTCCAATGATCAGATCAAACAAGCTTCTGCTTAATGCTCTTCATTCATCAATACAGCCACATCAGCAGACTAGCAGCGGCCTCGAAGGGGCGCTTTCACTGAAACATTAATGACAGTCATCACTGTGCATGTGCTGCAGAAAAGTCTGGTAGATAGAACCAACACAAGAGTTCTTGGCAATAACGTTGTTGATGACAAGCGGTGGCTTGCATGCACACACACATACCTACACGCTTCATTAAATTTAGATGCTAGAGAGGGGCCATTTTCTCAGAAGGATGACTAGGAGGAAAATATACAAGCTGGCAATGAAGACATTTTTCACTGCAGCTCCTAAATTCTTACAAATGGCCTTCGTGGTTATTTGTGACGGGCATTGTTTGTTCATTTCCTGTTGTTGGTGGCAAGGAGCTAAATCATCTCAGGTTATGAAATCCCTGGGATATAATGATTAGACCATTTCTTCTTATTAGACCTATGACTCAAAGAGCAATTTTCTTGGTTTAAAGTAGAGCCTTATACCACAATAGCTAAACAAAAGTGAGTCAATGGGAGAAGGATGTTAACATCAAGTAAAAACCTGAAATACATTGGTTCAAATTATCATAAATGGTTTTAATTGACATTTTCTTTCATTTACAAATCAGTTTTATGTGATACGCTGAAAATGGGATTCATAACTATGATGCTTAGGGAGGAAATTGCAGTTGTTTTGAAACTTTCAGATGATTTGGTTGACAGTTTATATAATCGTTTAAGTTTAATGTGCAGACAATTAGGTAAGCAATTTGTACGTTACCTCCGAAAAGTGTAAACGCTGTGGTTCTGTGGAGCTTTCAAAACAATGTTTGAGCATCCCGACCAGTCCAACACAGTAACTTTGGCTCAACCAGTGGTGTGAGTTTGGGGTGGGATTATCTGTTTGTCTGACCATTGGAAAATTGGGAATATTCAGGAAACCTGTTTGAAAACAATCATTATTTTTACAATTCTGTTAGGAGCGCCAAAATTACACACCTTACCTTTAATGGTTGTTTTGAGGAATATATTGCCATTCTGACCAGTAAGGTGCAGATGAGGCTGCCTGAGATTGCTCATTACATTCTGGGAGACTGCCAATTCCGAGATGTTTTTGCATTAAACATGAGCCCCTTTAAGGAGATCTTTGAGGGGCTTGTCACTTGGCATCAGGTCATTTATGAAATTACTGCACAGACACCAGGCAGCGATGAGATTTGACACTGAAAGGGTTTTTGGTTATTATTTTTTTTTTTTTGTTTTGTTTTTTTGTTTTTTTCCTTTGCACCATTGCCTTAGCCAATCCCCAAAAAGTTGTCCTCATCTGTTATTCCAAGCAAGCTGTATATGCATGGCTTTTGTGTATGAGTATTTTTATTTTTATTTATTTTTTTTATTAAACATCATTTTAGGTTAAAATTATTAGTGTATAAAGGAAAGTGTATGTCTTAGGTCCTGTAATTGGCCACCATTTCTTTTAAAGGAATAGTTCACCCAAACAAAGAAAATGTGTCATCATTTTCTTACCCTAATGTCATTCCAAACTAGTATGACTTTCTTTCATCTGTGGAACACAGAAGTAGTATTTATTTAAATTTTTTTTTTATTTTTTTTTTGTCATTAGCAAATTTTATTGATTCCATACTCAAAATAACACAAACAGCACATGAAAACTTTTATGAATATATGCCCCTCCCGTCACCCAACATACATCCCAGTGGTCAAACACTGAATGATAACAGACACACATATAAACAGACAGTCCAAAGAAAATATTCGATGACATAAAAAGACAAAAATTAACCAACAAAAAGAAAAAGTGTTCCATATATTAATTAACAAAAGTAGGGTTTTTAAAAGATGCCCTGTTTGCTCATTTTAATACAATGACAGTTGATCCAATCACATGTCGTCAGCCCTAATTATAGGTCTAAACAGGGTCTAAAACGTTTTGTGATCAGATCACAAAAACCACATACGAATGTGGTCAAAAACCCATGTGACATCATCACATTTGAGGTGTATATGCATTTTTCCTGCTTTCTTTGTCTTTTCTGACTTTGTTGCGCTTTATTATCAAGCAGTAACACAATGATATAGTGACTGATGTATGTCGTCATGAAACAAAGACCCTCCCCTTCAAATCTGAACACAAGTAGTCACAGGAGGTGCATTAAGTAACCAGGTGTAAACAGAAATGCGTTTCACCACGTTATCGGATCACCCGAGATGCATGGTAATACCAGGTATAAACAGGGTCTAAGTGGTGCAGTCATGAACATTTAGAGTTGTTTCTCGCAAAAACCTACCAAATGCCTTCAGAAAACTTGGAATATGATGCATGAGTCGCATGGACTATTTTTTATGATACCTCGGGTCCTTTTTAAGCCTTAAAGTGAGTCACTGTCAACTGCCATTGTACTGAAATCAGCGAATGGGACATCCTTCAAAATTCCTACTTTTGTGTTCCATGGAAGTAAGTCATAAAAGAATTAGCAAAATGCTGTATAAAATGGTTTTAGATGGAGTATAGCAGGACTTGTCAACTTTCTGAAAGAATTTCAAATCAACTACCCATACAAACTCCATAAAGCAAGCCTTTTTAAGTTAACATCCGGCCTTTTTGTGCTTGAGCTTGGAAATGACATACCCAAAGTAAAACTCTTCCAGTTCTTGAATCCTTTGATCTACAAACACAAACTTGAGCTCGTTTGAAAGTAGACACTCAGAAATTTGTTACTCAAGAGTAAAAATGTATCATTGTAGTATAAAAAATTATATGTGTACTTCCAAAAAAAGGCCACTTGAAGGCGCCAATACACCACTTGTAGTAACTCCGTAAACCAATTATCAAAGTGGTTCAAAACACACAATTTGTTTATATTTCAATGTAAAAAATACCACACAAACCAAAATATACATGAAGATATCATTATTATTATTATTATTATTATTATTATTATTATTATTTGGGAATATATTATAATGCATTCCATATATATTTATGCATTTTATAAATGTATATAAACTTTTACTTACAATAAATATGCATCTGTTCATTTTTTTTCCCATACAAATACAAATCTGACTTTTGCTCTGCCATTTACCCCGGGTCTTTAGCCACTGCCTCAAGCCAGGGAGCCAGTGTATATACAACCCTCATATCGTTGTTTTCATCTTTTCATTAGCTACATGACCCATCAGTCAAAAATGATCTAGCTTTTCATTGGCCGGCTTTATCCAGAGACAAACATGGATGATGCAAATCTTTACGTTGCTCGTGTTGACTGTCCTGTTTGGCTATTTTGAGTGACTACCCAATCACAACTGCACAGACATTTTGAGAGGGCTCATTTTGTTCATAAGACCCCCATGTTTGGGTGTTTTGCTATTGAAACTACACAGAGTGCAAGATTTCGCAGAAAATGGACATGAATGATAACTTGTGTTGAATAAATTAAACCTGAACAAAGACAGATTGATCAATATTTCTTCATATTTGTATATTTTTGTACTAAAATCTCCAATTGATTTTATTTATTGGACTCTTGCAATGAAAAGCATACTGAAGTTTGAAGGATTGTGCTCATCTGTGTTTGACTGGAAGACAATAACAGTCAGAACTTCCTTTTTCATTTTCCGAGTTTTGATTTTCACTCTTGACACGTTTAATAAAATCTTGTTGTTTCTTTGCGATCGTCAAAATCTCTTTAAAATATAAACTCTTGAGACCCAGATCTTTCAAATGATATATTGGATGTCAATATTAATTTACAATTTCACAGTTCAGCAGTTTCACATGCATTAAACATAAATTAAATATAAATAAATATGCAAGTGGGTCATTTATGACCCACCCGTTGTTAAGAGGTTAACTATTGTTCAAGGGCTTACTTAAAGGGATAGTTCACCCCAAAATTAAAATTCTCTCATCATTTACCTCATGCCATCCCAAGTTTTTGATTTTCTTTGTTTTGCAGAGCAAAAAAATAAAAAAAAATGTTTAGAATGTAGTGTTGATGCTTGTCCTTTCACTTGCATTGTATGGACATACAGTACAGAGCTGAGATATTCTTCTAAAAATCTTTGTTTGTGTTCAGCAGAAGAAAGAAAGTCATACACATCTGGGATGGCATGAGGGTGAGTAAATGATGAAAGAATTTTCTTTTTTGGTGAACTATCCCTTTAATGGAAGCAAGTTCTATAATTTTTTGAATTATGAGCCAGTATCAAAAAGTACTTATTAGGATAAATGGCCTTATATTGTGAAATTTAATCATGTCAAAAGGTGCCCATCACTAAAGGAGATTAGCCCCTGGCACGACGCAGGAAGAGCTTCAAGACCAGCTTTTCAAAGCACATCTTCCTTATTTCCTCTTAAACATAATTATCAGTCATTTCACAGAATGCTTATTCTTGGTAAAAATAAAAACTGAGATATCAAATATAATTGACATCAATGTTGGTGCCAGCAACACAAACATTACGGATTATGCCACTGTTAATTATTGACGTGCCCCAATCGAGTAATACACACTTACATACACACACAAACGTCACAGCTAAATTATCACTAGGCCTGCTTTTAGTCTGCACCTGCATAATTTTGGATAAAGCTCAGCAGACTTCCACAGAACTTTTATTTTAGTGTTTTATTTAACTTCCCCTATCCCTTGTGCTTTAATTTAATTTAATATTATTTAAAATAAATGTATTTAAAATAAAATGATATTTTAATTAATATATTTAATATATTTTTAAATATAATTATTTAATAATAATTAATATTTTTTAATGCTTAAATAAAATAGTATTTTAATTTTATCAGCTATAATAGTACTTCTGGCTTTGTGTAACATGTTTAAATCCATTCCACAGAGTTCCCCATAATTTCCAGTCAGCCAATATGGGGAAAAAAGAGTGCTGATTCCCTCTGGGATTATTTAGAACTCTGTGACATGTCAACATGGTATAGTGGCGAATGAGGAACAGCCTTTTGTCACATTTTTTAGATGATGAAATAGTCGTGAAATTGTATTAAACATTCTCATACCGAGTAAATCTAGTCAATCTCATAATTATTCAGATTATTAGACAGTATCCTGTAGCATTAAATAATGATCCTTTATATCATCTACCAAGACAATGTTTGGCTTCATATCATAGCTGCCTCTGCTTTCTCAAAACACAAACCTCTTTTAATTACTGTAGATGCGAACAGTATTGAGGGATGACTATCAGCATGATGTCTGGCCCATTCTGCAGATTATTCTGGCTAAGATCTGCCCACTTAGACAGGAAGAGATGGTTTGATCAACATGTGCTTTGTAGCTTTTAATTATTTTGGAGGGTATATTTATTATTAAGGATAAATTCAATGAAAGACATTTTTTGACATAGGCTACTATACTATGCTTGTTATGATTTCTATTATAATTGTAATAGTTGGTACTAATAACAGGATTGCATCATTAACATCTATAGCCCAATACCCTGTTGGCCATCAACCCATTTTATGCTATATTAAAAGTCATTTATGATCAAAATATTGTTTCATTACAACTCATTACATGGTGCATAATAACAGTTCAATTTAGATAAATAGAAATAGAAAAGAATACTCTTAAATTGTTTTATCTTGTTTATCATATCAAACATTCTTCCCCATCACAAAATTTTAATTCTTACCTGCTCAATTGACAAGCTACTCACCCTCTCTCATTGTGATATAACTGTCCCTCACAGAAAAAACAACAAATTATTTATATTAACAATTTTAACATCTCCATCAATACTATATAGCTAAATCACTGTACATTGGCATACACTCTCTGAGCACTTTATAATGAACACCTGTACACCTACATATTCATGTGATTATCTAATCAGCCAATCATGTGGCAGCAGTGCAATGCATAAAATCATCCAGATACGGGTCAGGAGCTTCAGTTAATGATCACATCAACCATCAGAATGAGGAAAAAAATGTGATCTTAATGATTTAGACCATGGCATGATTTTTAGTGCCAGACGGGCTGGTTTGATTATTTCCGTAACTGCTGATATTTTCAAGCACAACAGTCTCTAGAGTTTATTTAGAATGGTGTCAACATCCAGTGAGCAGCAGTTTTGCAGACAGAAATGCCTTGTTGATGAGAGAGGTCAACAGAGAACAGCCAGACTGGTTTGAGCTGACAGAAAGGCTACTGTAACTCAGATAACCACTCTGGAAAATTGTAGTGAGCAGAATAGCATCTTAGAATGCACAACATGTCGAACCTTGAGGCGGATTAGCTACAACAGCAGAAGACCACATCAGGCATTTTATTAGGACGATAAGTTCTCAGTGAGTGTATGTACATGGAGGCTTAAAGACATTTTAAGACATTGAGGTATAACCTTAAAGTTGCTTTTGAAATGTGTATTGTGAAAGGCACTATAAATAAAAATGACTGATCTCTGCTCTTTTCAAAAGTGTTTGTTTGCCTCAGTGATTTATTTCTTGAATGGCATCTTTACCTGACCAACTGCTCCTCCTCTCCAACTTCTGACTGGTGTACTCTGCAGTCTACCCCCTGTCGACTTAAGGATGTCCACATTGAAAGAATCGGGGTGTCCGTCAACAGAAGGTGTGGTGTGATGCGATGCAAAGGACGCTTCCAGAGTAAACAACCTTGTTAATTATAATGGGAGCTATTTAATTAATAAAAGTGACAAAGTAAGGTTGTGTTTTCACTTATAAAATTGATAGTTGTGCAGCTTAATTGCAATGAAGTAGCTAGCTACTTATAGTACAGTATAGCTGGAGTGTCATTAGCTACAGTGCATTCAAAAAGTATTCAGACCCCTTAATTTTTTTTTTTCACATTTTGTTATGTTGCAGCCTTAAGCTAAAATGCTTTAAATACTATTTTTTTTCACATCAATCTACACTCCATATCCCATAATGACAAGGTAAAAAACATATTTTTGATAATTTTGCAAATGTATTAAAAAGGAAGAAAAAGAAAAAACTGAAATATCACACTGACATAAGTATTCAGACCCTTAATTCAGTACTAAGTTGAAGCATCTTTGGCAGCGATTACAGCCTCAAGTCTATTTGGGTATGATGCTTTGCACACCTGGATTTGGAGATTTTCTACCATTCTTCTCTGCAGGTCCTCTCAAGCTCTGTCAGGTTGGATGGAGACCATCGGAGAACAGCCATTTTCAGGTCACTTCCATTGTAAGTGCCTTATAGTAACCCAGATTTTAGCTTTTTTTTTTAAGAAAAGGAGGGGCAAGTCAAAATCAGTTTTTGTGGTGATCAATATTATGCCACAAATGCTGTCGATTGAGCTTAACTTGTATTGAACCCAAAATATTCCTTTTTAAGCCCCTGAAAATATATGCTACCTATCAGGATGTGCTACCAATGCTATATTCGCATAGTTTTAGGGTTAGGGTTTGGGGTAGGGACAGGGCTTAGTACAGCCTCACACCATATCACACTATCTGATATGCTGGTAAGCACATCCTGATAGGTATTATCTGCCTGACAAGATGTGCTACCTAGGTTTTTAACACATTTCATGATGTTGTAGTACATAATGACAGGTTCTCTAGTGCCTCCCGACATGTGCCATCCATGATTTAACTTTACATATCACTGTTTTTACTGCTGGTAGCACATCCTGAGCAGGTAGCACAGATTGTCAGAACACCGCCATGACCTTTCTCGCTGATGCTCGTGTGCCAGTGATTACCCCTCTATGTGCCAAAGGTTGCCAACACCTGACTGAAGTATGAAAGGAGAATGTATACCTACTTTATGCTGTAAAATAGTGAGGTGACAAAAATACAGTGCAAACGTTAGTTCAGTCAGGCCATGAGAGGCAAACTCAGCATCAGCTGACACCCAGCTGACCTACTTCGTCCAATCACAATAGTCTATCTATCAAGGATGGCCTATATATATATATATATATATATATATATATATATATATATATATATATATTCAACACAGCATTCTTGCTAGCTTAGCTAAGCGCCTGACAACATCCCACCTCCTCCCCAGCCATGGGCACCTGCAGGATTTAATCTATGGGTATCCACAGAAATCTGCCTAGAGGTCTGCACGGCTCTTAAAATGAAACCAGACCCGAACCCGTGTGGCCCGATCCTACTTGGCCCGAACGATACTGTCAGATTTTAAGCACGAACCCGAAATCGCTTACTTTCTAATATCTTTTCCTAGTATCTTCTCCTGGTATAGCTGTATTTTATGTAAGCATATAGACAATTCTTAACAGTACTGACACAGTAAACATACACTGTTTTAACAAGTCACGGCAGCCCCTTAGTACACTAGAATAGAAGGGAAAAAAGCATTACTGTTTATTTGCTGAAACTTCACCTGGTGCAGAACAATCTGGAATAAAATGTTGCATACCTCTAAATCTGCCTAATAAACCTTATATCTAGGGGGGGTTCAGGGGTCGCTTATTTAGCGTTTTCGCGCAAAATAAGCAAAACACAACAAAAAGAGCAGAATGGAGGCGTCTCAAGACTAGTTTTTATCAGTTGAAGTTCTTTTTAACTTGACACAGCATCTAAAAATGCAGCGCTCCAGTGAGAGATGCTAAAAACACAGAAACGTGACACAGTTTCCACACATGGAAAACGACTGAAAAACAGCGCGAGCGGACGCAAAATACGTTCAGTTTGAACAGCCCCTTGTTCACATGGCACTGCTGAAGTTTCTCAAAGTTACCTCTCAAAAAGACAGCCTTTTGTTTCAGTTGACAATAGGTAAATTTACACTGTATCCAGCGCTGTATTCGTAAGTAACCCGATATTGTTTTACTGTGTAAGAAACCGCTCCAAATGATTCAGTGAGAGAGAGGTTCGAACGAATTGTACTGAATCACGAATCGATTCAGACAGTTTTGCACAGCCCGTTTGGCCAATTCATTGAAAAGAACCGACTCAAAAGAATTATTCTTTGGCGAATTGCTAGTTCTTTTAAACAGCCAACAGAAACGGGACACATTTCATGATTGGTGAAATATTCTGAGTAAATGTTTCTCAGAGGTCAGTCTGGTACGCAGAGATACCCCTCTTCAGGAGTCTCCTTTCCTTGGATATTTTACCAAATGTTATGTTTTCATATATATATATATATATATATATATATATATATATATATATATATATATATATATATATATATATATATATATATATATATTCGACTTTCACAACATAGAATGGTTTTCTGCATAATGCTTCCTCATTCAAAAGCTCCGCCTGGAATGTACCTGAAAAAAAAAAAAAAAAAAAAGATTTTAATATAAATGTATAAATAATATATTTTAACATAATTTTAATATATTTATAATAATACTGATTGTGCCGCGCGCTGCTTGCGCCTCGCGCCTCTTTTACATTCAAATAAAAATAAAGATCTAACGAACGTATTCTGCGGTGAGTTGATCAAGCATTCCGTCGCGATGGGTGAAAGCTGGGTGATACACCCATTGAGTACCGTAAGGTAATTACACTCCGTGTAATCGCCATTATATAAACTAATAAGATGTATTTTTTCTGGTAGTGACTAATAACATGGCAGTAATCTTTTAGGAGGTTAGTAAGGGAGAACGTGGCAACAGTCTCTCTTGTCAAAAGAAAACAAGTTTCACTTTGAGAGACTTAATTTTTTTTTTTTTTTTTTTTTCGTTTTTTTTCTTCTACCGTCCAAATTTGTGAGGACTTGTCTTTATATTTAGTTGTAGTGAACTTATGGGAAGTTGTCTCAAGGGCTGTATCTCAGTAACTGTATGATTTTGAGTTAAAAGTATAGTTAATTACACAAATGCTTGTTTTCTCCAGCAGTGGTTTTGCATTTTGGTTTCAAACATCTAGTCCAAAACGGTCTCAAATTAGAAAAGGCCTAATTTTTGGTAAATTGTAGGTAAATAAATGAACACAATTAAACCACACTGGGATCTTATATTAAATTTTTTTCTGATAAAAATGCTGACTTTTGCTTTTGTTTCTCCTACAGGCATTACCATCTTATGTTTATGGTGGCCTTGACATTCGTGAACCTCATAACAATTCCTCTGGAAATGGCATTTTCCGAAGACATGCATGATGTTGCCCACAAATGCTGGCTGTCATTTAATGTGTTTTCAGACATTGTTTTCTGTTTTGATGTTGGCCTCAATTTTCGGATTGGTTTTTTGGATGGTCAGGTATGAATGTGTCTTCATTTTCTTGTAATGTAATATTTAGATATCAAATTTCACTACAAGAAATGTTTAACCCTTAAATGCATGGTAATTTTCCCAAACGCTCTTACAAATTCAGGTTTAGAAACCTGGCACTTATATCTATCAAAAATGGATGTACAAAATGCCCAGATAGTGTAACATTTAACAAATATTTTCAAGACAATTAGAAAACAATCTAATAAAATATATTTTGATGTTTTATTTTTCATAAATTAAAGAGATAATGTAACAAATCAGGACAAATCAAGAACAGGATTCATTATTTTCACACTGATATTGAATCAGTCAAACACATATTGAGCAACACATAACACAGAATCTACACATGTGTAATGTATGTTTAACTTATATGTAGCTTATGTGTATTATTATTTCTGTAGTACACCCAAATGACAATAGTCATAAACTTTTCATGTGTTGTACTTGCTATAGTTTACTTCAATGTTTCTTCATCAAATAGCAATGTCAAATGTAAATCAAGACAAACACTGAAACATCAGCACCACCTTGTGTAAAAAAATAAATAAATAACAAGTATATTATGTATGTGTATATGCATATAAAATAATGATAATTCACCATTGTTGATAGTTCATTGATGTACAGAAAGTCAATGTGATATAGTATTTATTTGTATGAATATAGTACTCATTTCTATTGTAATACACAAATAAATAGATATCCTGTGATAGTAAACTTAAATAGATTTGAAATAATTATAAAAAATATTATAATAATAAAAAACGACACTCTTACATACCTCGGGTGTCCAGAGACCCTATACACTTTTGGTACTTAATAATAAAAACTTTTGTGTGTGTGTGTCACACTATTTATAAGAGATAGATTGAGGAATACTAAAGAGGTTTGGACACAACTCCAAAAAATGGATGAGGTACAGGGGGTGGAATGAGTTCCCGGGTCTTTAAAGACCCGAGGTATGAGTTTAAGGATTAAGATGTTATCGTATTTGTTTTTTATCTTGTCTTTATTTATTTATTCATTTAGATGAGCATTTGATTAATTCTTATAAAAATTTATGGCTTTACCTTTTTGTTTCTTGTATAGGTGCCCATCCTTGATCCAAAACATATCCGAAAGGATTACTTGAGTACTTGGTTCTTTCCAGATGTGATTGCTGCTTTTCCTGTGGACATTATCATTGTTATTTTGGTAGTTTTGTTTAGCCTGTTAATATTACAAGCATCATTCATATAACATTGATATTAAATATACATTAAGTAACCCTTCTCAAAAAAGCATGTTTAATTTTTCTCAGGAGCAACATTATCATGCGGATGCAAGTTCGCTGATAGCTTCGAAGATGTTGCGGGTGCTTATGTTTGTGAGGGTTCTGGGTCTGATTCGTCTTCTCCGTGTACCGAGGCTGCTGAGATTCTGCTCTCAATTGGAAGGTGTAAGTTAAGTTTTAATACAGCTGGTTTCTCACTTTCATATTTATACAGGACAATAGTGATGGGATGTCTGATTCTTTTCCACAAACCAATTAAAAAAAATGATTCACCAGTTCTTTTACGTCATTGTGTAATGACGTCACTGTACATAATGCTAATACCCCGGCATTGTGGAATACATGCTCAAACACATTCAATAAAGCCATATGTAAGCGCATATTGCTCATTATTACATTTTATTCAATTAAGTTTTTATAATACGGGTGTTTATTGTCATCAATGTTTCATTAATGATAAAGAACCCAATACTGACACTTATATACAAATGCAGTTTTTCTATGTGTTTAAAGCATATAAAGTGAATAAACTAGTTTTAATTAACTCACCTCTTTTACAGAAACCATGATCCAGCTCATAACAACATCAAATGTAATCTGCATGCACAATACTCAATAGTATATTTTACATTTAACAGATGCTTTTATCTAAAGCAACTTATAAATGAGGAACAAAACAAGCAATTTGTCGTACAAAAGTCAACAATATCTTCAGTATCGCACTGCCAAGTTCTCACAGTGGCTGCAGTAGTAAAGATGCTAGCTTTTTTTTTTTTGTTAAAAAGTATGTGCATTTAGTGTTGATTGGTTAAGTGCTTGCAGAACAGATGTGTTTTCAGCTGTTTCTTGAATGCTGAGATGGTATCAGCAGATCGTGTGGAGGTTGGAAGCCCATTCCACCACAGAGGACCAGACAGAGTGAATGATCGTGAAATGGACTTTGTGCCTCTTTGTGACGGGACCACCAGGCTCCACTCCTTCATTGGACGCAGAGAGCGATTTGGGACATAGACTTGGAGGTGTGAATTGAAGTAAGAGGGAGCTGTTCCATTAGCTGTCCTGAAGGCCAGAGTCAAAGCCTTCAATTTGATGTGGGCAGCTACTGGCAGCCAATGGCGTGAAATCAAGAGTCGGACCCTCTTTGGGTGATTGAAGACCAGCCACTCTGCAGCGTTCTGGACCATCTGCAGTGGCTTAATCATGCTAGCTGGGAGACCGGCCAACAAGGCATTACAGTCTTGAAATGACCAGAGCTTGGATCAGGAGCTGTGTAGCATATTCAGACAGGAAAGGTCTGATTTTCCTGATGTTGTAAAGCACAAAGTTACAGGACCATGCGGTTGATGAGATGTTGGCAGTGAAGTTAAGCTGGTCATTCTCCACCACTCCCAGGTTACGGGCTGTCCTGGCTGGAATTAGCGTAGTTGAACCAAGATGAATAGAGAGGTTGTGGTCAACAGATGGGTTGGTTGGGATCACGAGGAGTTCTGTCTTGGCAAGGTTGATCTGAAGGTGACATTCCTTCATCCAAGCCGAGATTTCTGAGAGGCAGGCAGAGATACGAGCTGAGATGGTGGGGTTGTCAGGCTGGAATGACAGGTAGAGCTGCATATCATCTGTGTAGCAGTGGCAGGAGAAACTCATTTAGTAGTAAAATTAATTTAAGTAGTAAAACTAATTTACATCTCTTGACTGAAACATTTCACCCCCTCATTCATGTCCGCGGTTCACGCATGCTCAACAGCAGCATACTCATCAATTCTCAGTATGTCGGACACCTCTAAAAGAGGTGATTCTCAGTTCAGTACACCAGTGACTCAAGAATATAAAATAAAAATTATGCAATAAAAGTCATCTTTTCTATGTTACTCAGAGTTTTTTGTCCTAAGCAGCTGCAACGAGCAACAGGACATTCCGTCGATCGCATGGTTGCTTTATTTGGTGTCCGTGATGAATTGACACCGGTCCAAAATGTGATGCGTGGTGCGAGCACGAGGCGATTGTCTTTGATCCGCGACTGCTTTTGGGTCCTTGAATAAGGTATAACGTGCGAGTAAGGGCAGCTGGTGGAGTTTCTGGTACCACCCTCGGGTAAGATGGTGCCCCCCTAGGGAGTTGGTGCCCTACGCAGATGGTGTAATATGCTTATAGGGAGCGGTGGTACTGGTAGCTACCTTCAGCCTCCATCACACTTTTTGAGTGGAGGAGGACCTCTGCTGCCTTGTGCTTCACAGAAACCTGGCTGAGTGAAGCCATTCCGGACAGCGTGTTACATCTGCGGGGCTTCCAGCTGTTCAGAGCGTTAGTTAACGGGGAAAACGAGAGGCGGTGGAACATGCTTTTACATCAATGAAAGTTGGTATACAGATGTAACAATGGTAAAGAGGTGCTGTCCTAATTTGGAAGCGCTCTTTATTAACTGTAAGCCTTTCTACTCACTGCAGGAGTTTTCCTCGTTTATTCTGGTGAGTGTGTATACCACGCCAAACTCGTGTTTGAATGCGGCACTGCAACAGCTGGCTGATCAAATCACAGACATGGAACAACAATACCTGGACTCAGTTATTATTATTCTTGGGGATTTTAACAAAGCAAATCTCACACATGAACTGCTCAAATACAAATAGCACATTACATACCCCACCAGAGACAGGAACATACTGGATCATTGCTACACAACAATAATGGATGCATATCGCTCTGTCCCTAAAGCAGCTTTGGGACTCTCTGATCACTGTCTGGTTCATCTTCTTCCAACATACAGGCAGAAATTAAAATCAACCAAGCCAGTAGTAAGGACTGTAAAGAGATGGACCAATAAAGCAGAGCTTATTTAAAGTTCAACAATGACAAACCGTGGTTTACAGCAGAGCTCAGGCAGCTTAGTCAGGCCAAAGAGGATGCTTACAGGGGTGGGTATAAAATCTTGTACAATCAGGCCAGGAACAAACTGAACAAGGAAATCAGAGTGGCTAAAAGAAGATACTCTGAGAAGCTGAAAAACAAGTTTTTAGCTAATGAACCTGTGTCAGTGTGGAGTGGCATGAAACAACTCACAAATTGCAGGACTCCTACCCCCAACCCTGTGGTGGACCAACAACTGGCTGACGAGCTGAATGTGTTCTACTGCAGATTTGAAAGGCCCAATCTCACACCCCACACCCACTCTGACCTTCACTTCACGCAAACACCAACACCTCCTGCAACCCCCCTCCTGCTACTCAACCTGCATTTAAGATCTGTGAAGATGATGTAAGCTGCGGCTTTCGGAAACAAAAGACAAGGAGAGCTTCAGGCCCAGATGGCGTCTCACCAGCGTGTCTCTGATTCTGTGCTAACCAGCTGGCCTGCATCTTCACAAAGATCTTCAATAGATCACTAGAGCAGTGTGAAGTCCCATGCTGCTACAAATTTTCAATCATTATTCCTGTCCCAAAGAAACCAAAAATCACAGGACTTAATGACTACAGACCTGTCGTCCTGACGTCTGTGGTCATGAAATCATTTGAGAGACTGGTGTTGGCCCACCTGAAGAACATAACTGGACCTTTCAAGATCCCCTTCAATTTGCTTATCGAGCAAACAGGTCTGTGGATAATGTAGTCAACATGGGATTGCTTCATATCCTGCAACATCTGAACAGACCAGGTACATATGCAAGGATCCTTTTTGTGGACTTCAGTTTGGCTTTCAACACCATCATCCCAGCTATACTCCAGAATACATTACACCAACTCTCTGTCCCATGTCTATCTGTCAGTGGATTACCAGCTTTCTGTTGGACAGGCAGCAGCTTGTGAGACAGGGGAAACTCACTTCCAGCACCTGTACAATCAGCACTGGTGCCCCCCAGGGACATGTGCTCTCCCCACTTCTCTTCTCCCTCTACCCCAATGACTGCATCGCCAAGGACCCCTCTGTCAAGCTCCTGAAGTTTGCAGACGACACCACTGTCATCGGCCTCATCCGAGATGACGATGAGTCTGCATACAGAAGGGAGGTTGAACAGCTGGCTGTCTGGTGCAGTAAAAACAACCTTGAGCTGAACATGCACAAAACGGTGGAGATGATTGTGGACTTTAGGAGGAACACCCCAACACTGACCCCCTCACCATTCTAAACAGCACTGTGGCAGCAGTGGAGTCATTCAGGTTCCTGGGCACTACCATCTCACAGGACCTTAAGTGGGAGACACACATTTACTCCATTGTGAAAAAGGCCCAGCAGAGGTTGTACTTCCTTTGCCAGCTGAGGAAGTTCAACCTGCCACAGGCGCTGCTGATACAGTTCTACTCAGCGGTCACTGAGTCTATCCTCTGCATTTCAATAACTGTCTGGTTTGGTTCGGCTATGAAATCAGTCATCAGAAGACTACAAAGGACAATTCGGACTGCTGAGAGGATTATTGGTTGCCCCCTGCCCTCCCTTCAAGAACTATACACTTCCAGAGTGAAGAAAAAGGATGGAAAAATCACTCTGGACCCCACTTACCATGCCCACTTCCTTTTTGAACTGTTGCCTTCTGGCTGATGCTTCAGATCTCATGAACAGTTAAACTGCCCCATTGAGCAATAGCTATGTGTAATACAGAGTTTAATCTTTTTTTTATATTTATCCAACACATCCAACCTCTTCTGCCATTTCATTCCTCTGAAAAAAAAACAAAACAAACATTTGCACCATAAATAACAGATTGGTATTTGCACTGTACATAACAGATAAAAGATTTGTATTGGATTGCACTACGAATGTGTATGTGTGTATGTATGTATGTGTGTGTCTGTGTGTGTATGTACGTATGTGTATAACAATTTTTCATTTTTTATTATTATCTATGTCTTGCTGCTGTTTTTGTATTATTTTTGTATTGTTGTACACTGGAAGCTCCTGTCACCAAGACAAATTACTTGTATGTGTAAGCATACTTGCCAATAAAGCTGATTCTGTTTTTGAAACATTGAAAATGGGCATTGAAATGCCTCTATTCTTCCACTACAAACTCTTCAGTTTTTTTCTCTGGTTTGTGTGCAGCTATGTTGTGTTTTCTGTTGTTGATATCGCTGGTGGTCCTGTTGAAGTGAAACAAAATGAGTTTTCGCTTGAATGCCCTGCCTCGCAAAATAGATTTCAGTTTGTTTTGCATCAAACCTTATCGTATGCTTTCATAAGAATCATGAGTCTCATGGAATAATTTCTTAGACTTCTGACCAGGGCCATGTCTAGGCACAGGCGAACTAGGCGGTCGCCTAGGGCGCCATCTGCTGGGAGGGCGCCAAAGATGAAGCATCTGCCATACCCCCCACATGGGGACACCAATAGGGATCTCGCCTGGGGTGCCAGAATGGTCTGAATTGGCCCTGCGTCTGAATTATACTTTTGTGTCCTTTTGAAAGTTGAAGAGGTGGTCACTGTAAACTGCCATTGTATGACATCACTGAGAATTTTTTTTTTTCTTTCACAATTTCTCCCTTTGTGTTAAGAAATTGAAAGTCATATAGGGTTATAACAACACAGTGGTGAGTAAACAATGACTGAATTTTCATTTTTGGGTGAACTATCCCTTTAAGATAGAGTAAATTGTAATCAGTGTTGACTTGAGACTTGAACTGTTTCAAATGATTCAGTCTGATTTGGTGAACTGGTTCAACTTGTTCACTAAAAGAACCAGTTCAAAAGAATGATTTGTTCATGAACTGGACATCAATACAGGTCAACACTTTGAAAAATGCAGATTCCAGAAAGACCCAAAAGTACCTACATTATAGACACAAAATGGCCAGTTATTTTGTCTGTTTTTGCTTTGCCATCGAAAATGGTTCCATTCAACCAGAGCAATGCATAGACAGACAGACAGCCTGTCTGGAAAACCACGACAGACAAGCAGTGGGATAGAAAACAGTGAAGCATCCCAGAGCTCTTGGAATGCCACTTATCCAATCAGATTAGAGTGGAAGCAGAACAAACTGTTGTATAATTTCTGACATTGAATATCTTATTCATCATTGTAGGTCTCGGATATTCAACTTAGGAGATCATTCAGATATGTATTTGTTATCCTGATGATATTTCTTATTTGGCACTGGAATGGATGTATCCAATACTTCCTTTCTGCAGTGGCAGAGTTTCCCCCAGACTGCTGGGTCATGAGAGAGAATCTCATGGTATGTCTCAACTCAATTTGCTATTGATTTTGAAGATATTGTTTATTCAAATAATAAAAATAAAAGAAATAAATAAACTTGCATGCCCTGCTTTACTTGTCTTTTTCTGTCACAGAATACCTCAGTTGGGGTAAAATACTCATTTGGTTTGTGCAGAGCTCTCTCTCAAATGACCTTGATGTCAGCTGACCCACCAACACGTATCTGTACATCACACCACTTTCTTTCATTTTGAGAAATTGTAATCAGTTTGTTTTGGTACATAAATATAACACCTGAAAAAAAGGCGCATTTACATTGATGTGAAATGATTTTCTGATTTTTTTGTAGGTATGGAGGAATGGTGGAATGCTATGATTAGTAGGGTGATTGGATTTTTAATTTTGATTGCTCTACTTGCCTTCATAATCATAACATTTGGTAACGCTCATAAGAAAAAGGTGCTCTTAAGTGGCTTTTCGAATTTTTGCTGATGTTTGTTGAATAAATACATTAATTCAAAGGGATGTAAAATAATATTATACCATGACCAATATATTACAGAAAAAAATGCTGAAATCTTCTGAAATCTTCAGACTGCTGCCTAGGGCCTTGCGCCAACGCATTACTCAGCATTACCAGTGGCAATTCGAAAACAACATCCTTGACACAGTGTCAAAACCACTGAAAAAGGTTTGCAACTAGTTAAACTGAATAAAAGAAATAGATGCATTTTCTTTTCTTTTTTGTGAACTAATAAATGAATATGCCTTTGAAGGTATAGAGCACAACATTGTCCATCCACTTTTCTAGCCATCTGGGTTCTGGAAGTATTTTTCCCATTTATTTTTTTCCATAGGTTTTTATAAAATCCTTCATAAAGGAACCTTTGATGATTCACAACATTATGAACTTTGATTTGAAGCTAAAAATTATTTGAAAATTGGACAAAAATACAAAGGTACAAGACCATGTACTTACCATCTTTTACAAAGGCACAAACTACAATCCCAAAAAGCATTGCGAATTAGGAATTGAATAAAAACGATGGAAATATCTAATGCTTTTGATTTAAGGTTGTTTATTATAAGTATAGAAACAATATATTTTAAGTTTACTGGAAAATATTCCGATATATACAAATACAGTATATTATTTTGAGGGTGTTGGGAAACCGACACGATTGCGTCATACACAGTGCTTCATGGAAGTGGGAGGTCACTGCCGGACTTATTTGGCGGGCTTTGTTAACTGCAGTTTTCTGATTGGTGGATCTTTCTTTGCTGGACAATGGGTTCCGCTATTAAACAAGTTTTTAATTTTTTTTTTCAACAATGAAGTTGAAATTTTGCAGACTGAAGGCTTCAACAAAGGCATGTACCATCGATGAACAACCTCGGAGCTCACGGTAGGTCTGTCTTTAAAGTTTATAAGTTATCGTTGAAAATCAATTATTCTATGGAAAAAATAAATGGGATTTTTACTTCTGAAACCAGACTATTGCACTTTATTGGTTGTTTTCTCGGGTGTGTGATGTTATAAATGATGGTGTGCGGTGTGCATATTTTCCCTTGATTTCAAGTCGAATACATATTTACAATGCCATCATGATTGTGTTAATCAACAATTCCCTCAAAGCTCAAGTGTGTCATTTTTTTTATGTGTAAATACTGTTTCTTGTCTATAAGTATTGTATAATTTCTGTAATTCCAAAATTACAAACTTCAGCATCAAAAGACTTTCATTTAAACTTAAAGGGATACTTCACCCAAAAATGTTAATTCTCGCATCATTTACTCACCCTCACGCCATCCCAGATGTGTATGACTTTCTTCTGCAGAATACAAATGAAAATGTTAAGAAGAATATGTCAGCTCTGTAGGTCCATACAATGCAAGTGAATGGTGGCCATAAATCTGAAGGTCCAAAAAGCAGATAAAAGCAGCATAAAATTTATGCATATGACTTCAGTGGTTAAATCAAAATCTCCACTTTCAGATGTGAAAGTGAAACTAAATAGGCACCACATGTGACTTTCAGATGTGAAAGTGGAGATTTATAGTAAAAAAAGGACTTAAATATTGATATGTTTCTCAACCACACTTATATCGCTTTTGAAGAGTTGGATTTATCCTCTGGTGTCTTATGGATTACTTTTATGCTGTTATTATCTGCTTTTTGGACCTTCAGATTTCTGGCCACCATTCACTTGCATTGAAAGGACCAGCAGAACTGAGATATTCTTATAAAAATCTTAATTTGTGTTCAGCAGAAGAAAGAAAGTCATACATATTTGGGATGGCATGAGGGTGAGTAAATAGTGAGAGAATTTTCATTTTTGGGTGAACTACATTTTAACAATGATATGTTTCCTGTTTCAAAGGATATTATGGCAGCCGTCTGTTCTAACTTGCTGACAAAAGGATCCCTGCTCAAAAACTGTGATACAAATTTCATCGAAGCCATCTTGATGAAGTTAGAGTGTGAATTCTTCCAGCCAGGTGACATCATCATTCGTCAGAATGCTCAGGCTGACCGCATGTATTTTATTGAGTTTGGACGGGTGCTGCTGAAGACTGACTTCAAGACTGAGGTGCTGTGTGATGGAGACTACTTTGGAGGTGACGTATGACAAATGTTTTGTAGTATGACAGTTGGGATTCAGGTGATCCAATCACAAGGGTTCAGTGGTCAATACAGGTGAAAAATATGTGATCCGATCACTTAAACCACTACTCACTTGTCAATTGACCATTTGCATGAACAGCGTGATTTTTGGCAAAATATTCTCATAAATGAAATTGATAATATTTTTAAGTGGACTGGAATGAAGTGATATTGTCAAGCATATTTATCTGACTTTTTTTTTTGTTTTTTGTTTTTTGGTAAAAGAAATTGTTAAATTACACAGTAATTTGACTGAAAACTGTTGAGACTGTGAGTCAGAATCAAGGCAAACGATTACCAGTCACTTGAAAAGAGAAAAGCATTTTGATAGCGATTACACTCCTGATAACATTAGTGTAAGTGAACAACTGCTCACAACATCTCATAACACTCTATGCTGCTGTGAACTCTTTATTTACTATCGCCTTTATTAAAGGGGACCTATTATGCAAAATTCAGTTTGAACATAAACCACCCTACAATGTTAAAAGTCCACCCACTCCTCTTTCTTATATTTCTATTAATCAAAAACTGTGTCTCAAAATGACTTGTTTTCATATCCACTCTGAAGTGACGTCACTTTAGAGCAGGCCATGCCCACGACTGGTGATGGACTCCACCCTATTATCATAGATCCTCCCCTGAGTGATCGACGCACAGTCCGCCATTTTTTTCCGCACTGGAGCAGCTACATTGAAAAGAATAATGTCTCAGCTTCATAAGCGTCATACGTGTTCTGTTGTAGGCTGTAAAAGTGAACATAAGAGTCTTCATGTACTCCCGGCATCAGAGCCACTGAAGACGCAGTGGATAAGTTTTGTTTTTAAAGAAAATGTTCCCCAAAACATACCAAAATTCGTGTATGTTTGAGCAAATCATTTTACACCAGACTGCTTTGTGAATGAGGGTCAATATAAAGCAGGCTTTTCTAAATATTTGAATCTCAAGCATGGATCAGTACCAACTGTTCATGTTCCAGCTTTATATCCTGAAGATGTAAGTATCGCACTTTATATTTTGTGAATGTTTGTAAATCGCCTGATGCAAGACAACCCCCTAAAATGTCATGTCTCGTTATAGCGCATAGCTAACGTCATTACAGTATATTTTTGTGTTGCTCATCCATCGTTGCTAAATGGCTGAAAAACACTCCGGTATTTACGGTGTCAGTCATATTGGTTCTGATTTGCTGTTGCTATAGTATCCGAAGCAGGAGCTGTAAAGGCACAGCCCTGTTCCGAAAAGGGGGCGGGGAGCAGCAGCTCATTTGCATTTAAAGAGACACACACGAAAACGGCGTGTTTTTGATTCCACCCAAAAAGAGGCATTTACAACATGGTATAATAAATGATCCGTGGGGTATTTTGAGCTAAAACTTCACAGACACATTCTGGGGACACCTGAGACTTATATTACATCTTGTTAAAAAGGGGCATAATGGGTCTCCTTTAAGACCTGAATCAATATGTGAATTAATTAAGTTTTTCACTTTCATTTTCCTTGGAGCAAATGTAGGTGTCCTCACTGATGTTATGAGTGATAACACTGGAATAACACAGTTAACACAGAATCAGGAATAACACAGTTTAATCCATATCACGTTCTTCTCGAGATTTATTTAAAGATTTTTATTTTTATTTTTTATTTTTTAAAGAAAAAACAAGTACCTCATGTCACTATTACAAATGGCCCAGTAAGTTTTTACATTTTATGGATAATTTCTATAAAATTCAGCTTAAAGCTGCTCAAACAAACATTACTCCCATAGACTCTAATTGGAAAAAAGCAAGCGCTTGTCAGAGAAATGGCGTACGCCAACAGTTGCTCAGATAGGATTGGTCAGAAATGCTTTTAGGGTGGGGCTTAGCGAAGGGTCAATTGTCTGTTGTGCTTAAACAAGGATTTTAAGCTTTAAAATAGATTATAACACAGTAACAGTTATTCCAGGTGTATGAGACACCTATGGGTGAATTCCTATTCCTATTCCTATTAAAAGTGAAAAGGAAAAACAATTATAATGGTTTGCTACTCTTTGCAAACATTTGTACAGAAAACACTATTGTACAGCATTTTTGGCACCATTCTGAGTAGGAGGAGATCAGCAGTTACAGAAATACTCAAACCAGCCTGTCTGGCACCAACAATCATGCCACGTCGAAATCACTGAGATCAAATTTGTTCCCCATTCTGATGGTTGATGTGAACATTAACTGAAGCTCCTGACCCATATCTGCATGATTTTATACATTGCAGTGCTGCCACCCGATTGGCTGATTACATAATCGCATTAATAAGTAGGTGTACAGGTGTTCCTAATAAGGGGCTCAGTGAGTGTATGATATTATTTATTCCAGGTGTATGAGACACCTTTGGGCGAATTCCTATTGAAAGTGATCATTCCTATACCCTACTTACTCCGAAGGACAGAGCTCTTGATGTGGGCACTCTGAAGGGTGCATGGCATTACTGTATGAATGTACTGTTTGCTAACAGTTTTGCAGAAGGGCACTTCATGAAAAAAGCTTTCATTTGGAACGACCCTTCGGGAGAGATCCCTATATCTTACGTGAGTAAACAAATGAGTCAGTAGCCTCTTATCCACCATTTGAAGAAGTTTTTGTTCATGTTTCTGCAGATATTGGTGTACTTCTCAGAGGAGAGCAGATAGCAACCGTTCATGCTGTGACCGGCTGCAGGCTTTTCTCCTTGTCTGTTGACAAACTTCAGGAGATTGAAGAGGAGTTCCCAGAAGAAATCAATATTCTGAGAGTAGCAGCTCAACAGCGTAAAAATGATCTAGAGCATAAGGGGCTGTTCACACAGAACACGTTCTTGCTTCGGGACTGCTAGACCGAACGCAGTGGAAGGGAAAAGAACACAGGGACCTTGAGACAAGTTTTTAACTTGATGCAGCATCTTAAAAATGTGCCGCTCACAGTGCAAGACACATTGCAATGGTCAAAGACGTCTTTCTAATGGATGTTTACATGGACCAACAATTAAAATATAGCACAGTAGAATCCAAGAACTCATTCTATGTGGATGGCCCCTAAGTTTTTCATTATAATATATTTGATGTGCTAGAATCTTTATTTGACTCTCTGGTTAAGAGTTGTGTTTGTGTGCTTTACTAAAGGAGCTGACCTGGAACACCAAGCTCCATCCACATCCAGCAGTGTGTGAGACAACAGTCCAGGACCTTAATCTTAATATCAATTCAATTTGATAATATTTTTGTTTTATTATTTTTTATTTTTTATTATTAGTTCTTGTTCATTGTAATTTTAATTATGTAATTTTCTTAATGTAATTTATATATTTTTTTTTATTTTAGTTTTAATGTAATATACAATTTAATTCATAACATAAAATAATCTATTACATATACAGTACATATAATCATACAATCAGGGGCTGCCTTAGGGCGGTGCGACCGCAGCATTTAACCTCGCCATGGGCCCCGCCTTTGCTTGGAACAGCCCTGCATACAATGTTAAAATAATTTTAATTAAAATAGTTATAGAATAGATATGAATAGAATACATAATAATATAATATAGAAGAGAATGTATTTCACAAATTAAACTACTTTCTTTTGTTTCATAATTGTAAAAGTACATTTTAATAAATAAATCGTTGACAAAACTAATCAAGTAGTAGTTTTAAGTGACTCTCCTGATGAATACAATGTGATACGAATAGTATAATGAATGCAATCATAGTTTTTGTTTTGGTGTGTGTTGCCTTCTGACAGTCTAAGATCTGTTATGTGTTCAGATCTTGAATCTTACCTTAAGTTCAACACTGTTTTCAGTTTGCTAGAAATATAGTGAGCTGCATGTATATGTACATTCATTATGAATTAATAAGAGAGGCCCAGTGAAATAAGGAATATTTTACCCCAAAACAAAAATTCTGTCCTCATCTACTCATGTTCATGTTGTTCCTAACCTGTATGATATTCATTTAAGGAAAACAAAAGGAGATGTTCACAAAGAAATACACTCAGACCTCTTGTTTCATACAACTTTATACATACTGTAGAATCGATTATTCTTTTAAGATAAAGAGGAAAGATTGCCCACATGACTTGTTTAATATCAGTTTGAGTCAAGATGTGCAGTCATTATACACAAATATTCGAATTCTGTGATTGACAAATCAGAATCAAGTATTCCAGAGAGCAATGTAATAACTTACTTCAATTCACAGAGTCTCTCAACTGAAGTATATGCATGCTGATGTCATCAAAGGGAAAGGTGGTCGCTGCCATTTTCCCAATACGACCAAGGTTTGCTGCCTCACCTTTTCCCGAGAGAACAAACAAAACATGTTAATCCTGAAAGAGTATAAAACTGTCCATTTCACCTTATATCCTTAGTTTTATCAGCTTGTATCAGCACACTTAAAGGGATAGTTCCCCCCAAAATGAGAAGTCTCTCCTCATTTACACATCTGAAGAAATATAGAAGAATATCTCAGCTCAGTAGGTCCTTAAAATGCAAGTGGATGATGATCAGACCTTTGAAGCTCCAAAAAGAACAGACAGTCAGCATAAACATCATCCATACGACTCCAGAAGTTAAATGAATGTCTTCTAAAGCGAAACAATTGCTTTTGCTGTGAAAAAGATAAATATTTAAGTTTTGAACTATAAATCATTGCTTCAGGGTAGCGGCCGTATGCGTATTCACGAAAGGGCGGAGTTCACGCGGTCTCGTGTGATGTATTTGCGTTGGCATGTTATGGATGTACTGGAATCTCACAATTTTCACTCAGTTGAGACATCCAGGATGAGCACACAAATGCACCATTGTGAGTAAACAAACAAATACAAATCTAAACCAAAACCAACTGAGCTTCTGTACAGCATTCCTCCAACTCCTTTTTTAAGCAGCGCTGCTCTTCCAGGTGTGTCACACGTGCGTCTGTTCCCTTGTGAACATGCCAATGTGATTACGTCACATGCACGTACTGCTGCTGACCGGAAGTGATGATTTATAGTTAAAAAGTACTTAAATATTGGTCTTTTTCACAGTAAAAGTGATCGTTTCACTTTAGAAGACATTAATTTAACCAGTGGAGTAGTAAAGATGACGTTTATGCTGACTGTCTGTTCTTTTTGGAGCTTTAAAGTTTGGATCACCATCCACCTGCATTTTAAGGACCTACAGAGCTAAGAGCTTTTTTTATTTTTCTTCAAATGTGTTCTGCTAAAGAAAGTCATAAACACTTTGGCCTGGCATGAAGGTGAGTATATGCTGAGAGAATTTTCCTTTTTGGGTGAACTAACCCTTTAAGCGTGCTCCATATTTTGGTGATATGATGACGCATAGACTGTTGGGTAGTTGGCTGTAATTTGCATTGCAAAGGGCGTGTCGCGCATAGTATGCATTTCCACCATAAAATGGCAAATGGGACACCCTGCTGTCTCACTGTCTTAACAGAAGCCAAAGCAAAGGCCACGAGATCACAAGTCCACATCTTGGAATTAAGTCTTTCATCATAGCTAGTAAGTATCGGGCTGGATATGACTAAAATAACTCTACACTGAGCTGTAATGTACTACACATTCTGTGGCTCTGGAACACAAAGATGCCATGGTTGCTGACAGCCATGGGTGTATGCCCCACAAAATCTACTCCCCTGGCATAAAGTAGGCAGATTCTGGGGGGCATGCCTATGGCCGATGACAACTGGGTTTATCTGAACTAATTGATACCACCATAAGAGTGCAACAGTCAGGATCCAGAAGTAAAAATCCCATTTATTTTATACTTAAACAAATTTATTTTTAATGATAAATTAGAAAACTTTAAATACAGACCTACCGTGAGCTACGTGATTGTTAATTGATGGTATATGCTTCTGTTGAAGCCATCAGTCTGTGTTCTTTCAACTTCATTATTTTTTTTTAATTTATATTGTGTTTAAGAGCACCATTTCTGGTGAGGAACTATACTACCCAAGACCCAGAAGGGAAATGATCCACCAATCAGAGAACGCTTGCTAACAAATTGCACCAAACAAGTCAGTCCTCCTACACTCTCAAACTACTGATATACTGTATTTGCATATATCTGAATATTTTGCAATAAACTTACCAGTATACTTACAATAAACAACTTTAAATCAATAGTTTTACATTTTGCCATCCAAAAAACTGCCCGTCAATTATACAAGTTCTTCTCCAATTTACCCTAAAAAGGAATGGCACAAATGGAGATATTGGTGAATATCATTATGCATGAGGGAACCAAAATATATGCTTTGAAATTCAACTCATTTAAATAACACATTCAATGCACAAATTTGCATTTGCACAATATGAGTAATTACTGAGGAATCCAGGAGAGCAGATCACAATTTCAGCCTTTCTTGCTGAATACCTAGAGGTGAAACACTCATTTACACATGCCCATGTAAGCACTCATTTCATACAGAGTTTTTCTTTATCTTGTTAGATCAATAATTATCCCAGGACCGACATGATTCATTGCAGAGTCTCAAGGTCTCAGGGTCTCGGTTGCACAGTGAAAGTCAATTTGCTTGGAAAGCATCAAATGAGGGTCTTTCAGTCCTATTCTTCAATGTTCCATGCGATACGATGGATGACTGCAATCTGAAAAGCAAGAAGAGCAAATATATGTATTTGTTCAGAGAAGGCTTGCTGAACCAAATGTCAAAAATCACAGTTTAATACATTTAAAGATGCTTCAATAAATCTTTGATTCAATGAACCAGAGTTTGATTAAAATTGTTTCTTTGCTCAATGCTTCGTGATCTGAGAATTAGACAGTGTTTTGCAGGCTACGAAAGAAAACGTTGAATGAATGTTGCTATTTTCAATATGTCCATTTTCAGTTTTCAAACAAGTTTTATTTGTAATTTTTTTTTTTTAGCTTTGTTACAAAACCTAACATTTTCAAGTGTCCTAGGTGCACTCTGGACACCTTCCAAAATGTAAGCAAATAAATTATGCTGCCTTGTAAGATTGTTTTGGCCAAATTCTAAAGCAGTATCACATACTTCATACTATACTTATAATTCATGCAATACTGAAAAAGCTTCACTAAAATAGTTCAGTGTAATTAAAATGTTATTTTATCCCATAATTCTGTCTGCTATGTATGCTTATTAAAGTATTGTGCTGTTAGTTTAGCAACACGCTAAAGTCATAACGTTGAATCTCCTAATTGATATGCTGCTCTCCAAGTAATTTATGAAGTTACATGACGGTTAATGCTTACTAGGAAGGCAGCTCACTAGGTTAAATGTGAACATGTGTCTGTGTGCAGTTATGCCTGTCAGTCGGTTGGTGAAGGCTGTACTTACCATGATAGATGTGTTTCTATCACACCAAGAGTCTTATTTTCTCATCAGTCTTTACATAGCGTGAAACTGTAGGTCTTTATTTTGTGGTGGGAGAGCGGGTTAGAGCTGTCTGCTCATGGTGTGGTGCTACATTACAGCACAGTGTTGAGCTCTGCTAAGTTCTAACCGAGCAAGAAAGCTGTTCTAAACCACTGTTTAATATCAGACGGTTGATATTCTTGTTTTTTGTTCAGTAGACCGAATGACATCTTCACAACATCTCAACACTGCAGGCAAGTGACACAGCCAAACTGGAACACTCACTTTATAATGAACAAAGCTGTTATTTTGCAAGCTCACAAAACAAAAAAAAAAAACAAAAAACAAAAGAAAAAGATAACCAGGGCTGGATAGTAGAAAAAGTGAGTGCCGAGTTATTGTTTTTTTTTTTAAAGTATAGCCATAAAGATGTAAAAATTAAGTGTTAACATGATATCAGTGTGATAAAATCACTAACTAACATTTTCTGTGTAAAGTTATAGCCAATTTTACAACTTCGTTGCCATGACGATGTAGCCAACAAACCCTAAAATTAGTGAAAAAATTATGATTCACCTTACAGCCCAAATAATACATGAGTTTTAAAAGTAGAATAAAAACTGCTTACAGAATTGACTGGTGTTGCGTCGTCATGGCAACGAAATTTTAATGTTGGATATAACTTTACACAGATAAGGTTAGTAAGCAGTTTTATTAAACTAAACTAATGTTAACATGTTTAATGTTTATGTCTTGTGGCTATACTTTTATATGTATTGTGTGTATTTTGTTGTTTATGAAATGGCCTCCAGTGTTATTTTTGGCAGTGTTAACTATTTATTTTAATTTTATTTTGTATATATATGGATCAGTTCAAATGTATTGGAGTTATAGTAATTTTTTCTCCAAAATGTCACCATTAACATTTATACTTCCCAAAAATCTACTTAAATACATTAACAAAGTATTTGTACTATGTTAGAACCTCACCTCTGGTGAACAACTGTATTAGGTGGCAAATAATTTTAGACTACAATTAGCATTGCATCACTGATCATTTGCATAAGTTGAGCTCTGCAAACTTTGTCACATTGCCTTTGTCACAGTCGCAGTCGCTCTATTATCAAAATGAATGACATCCAGACGATTTGTCGCTGAAAATCGCTGTCATTATCACCTCTTTTGTGCAGGCATTTTCCATACATGACACCCAAAAATGCCCACAACTGCTTCAGCTCAATAGAGAGTGAAAACATGTAGCCTATATCTCTAAATGAGGCAATTACTATAAACATTGTATTCCATGTTCAGTGTAAGTGAAAGCTAACAAAACTAAGAAAATCAACTATATAAAATGGTTTGTATTTCTCTATGAGTGTGCTATTTCTCCATAAAATAGTTTAACCACAAATAGAACTCAGCCTAAATATAAAATCACTCACTTGAAACTATTCCCTGAAAATAAATGGAAAAAAGAGAGTGAACAAAGTAGAGAGTTAAAACTTGCTGCAAAACTTGTTAAATGCATTTCAGCTCTAAAAGGAAATAAACAGCAACCGATCAAACAAAAACATAGATATAGTCTATACTAGACAATAAAACAAAATGATTGACTGTTCCACAGAGATCAGACATAGTTGGCAAACATTATCTGAACTGAAATTGATGCAATTATTAGTTTTTATTACCATAGCACCCCACTTTCCCTTGGCGCTCGACCTTTCACCATGAGCACATTCTCCGAAGCAGCTGCGGGATGCCGCACATACTGTAGCAGAACATGTGACTCTAGATGACTGACAAAATGTAGACATTTGAATAACATTTTTCTTTATACATGCAATAATTATTTAATTTAATTAGTCTGAATGGGCATGACACCTCTGCAAGACAGTCCCTAGTCTTAGCATATTTTGAGTGAGGCAAATCTAGAAAACAGGGCAGCTTTCTTCTGTCTGTGATTGGCTGGCTTGGCGAGAGGTCTCAATTACTGCCATTAATCTGGCTGACACTGATATAACAATAAAAAGGTGAGAAGAACCTCTGAGATGTGACCATTAATTAATCCAAGTGTGGACTGCAGTCTGTAATCATGCCATTGTCCTCTGCTCTGTAAAGATGTGCATATCTTCAGTTTCATATTTAATTTTAAATTAAACATACATCACAGAGTTGTAGCTTAGAGAATTATTTTTGGATGTTCAGACAAAACTTGTGCTGTTCCTAAGAGCCCGAGGCCAAGTTGTTTCTGAAAGTTTTTTAGCACCGGCAAATGAAGAATGAGTCGTGATTCTGCACAGATCAGAAACTTTTCCACTCTGTGGTCTGAACACAGATTACTTTCTCGAAAATTTGCTCAAAGTTTGTTAGTTAATATTTCACTGGAACTTTTTATCCAGAGTGACACTAATTACAGGGTCTGAAATAACCTTGGTCCCCATAGAGCAACGCCTTGGGTAAAAAGCATTGCTTATACGTCAAAGACAATAGAGCAGCTAGCTTTAAGATTACAGTAACTTGAGTCCTCAGACTTGTTAGAATACACATGAGGAAAAATCTGAGAAGCAGCAAAAGTCTCCATTTGTTCTCAGTTTAATCTAATTGTTGCATCCGCAGAGGAGAAGATGATCCAACATGATCCCACTGGAAATCGACATCATACTGACAATTGCCATCCCTTAGCATACATTTTTGCATCATTTTTAAGCATGAACACATTTCCCTCTAGTGCTACTGACAGTGTGTTGCACAAGCAGCCTCCGAGAATCGGGTTCTAGTAATGGTGGCGTAAACGTGTTCTCAAACAATGGTGAACATGATTTGGAGGTTGCATTTTAGCTCTAAAATTACATTTTAACTCCACTGATGGTTCAGTTTAGGGTTGGGGTTTGGGCTAGGGGGTACAGTTAATAAAATATCTATTCTTTTTGATTGTACAGTATTTCTTCATTTTCAATTTTTGCTTCTGCTCCTCACACAAAACTATCAAATGGCTTCAGAAGAATTGGAATATAGTTCATCAGTCATGTGGATTACTTTTATGGTGCTTTTTGTCCATTTTGGAGCACGACAGCCTTTGGTCCCCATCCACTTGCATTGTACTGAAGAGAGCAGTTTGAACATTCTTCAAAACTTGTATTGTGTCCATAGAAGAGAGAACATCATACAGGTTTGAAACGACATTAGTGTTGGTAAATGATGATAGAATTTTCATTTTGGGTGAACGATCCCTTTCAAGTCCTCACTACAAAAATATAAATGTATTCATTTTCTACCATAATCCAGACATAAATTTGCAGTGGATAAAAAAGACTTTGCCCTCTGAGTTTTGTCTGTTTTTCATTAAGTTTCACAGGATATTTTCCTTCCAGAAGTTTGTGTCTCGAGAGAGCTCTAGGTCAAAGTAGATCACCTTGTGTGCAAAAACAAGATGGATTACTTTGAAAAACATCCCAAACGGCCAACCTAATCAGTTTTTCCCCTTTGAAGCATATGTTGCACAAATGAAATATTAATCCAAGATGGCTTTAGCTATCTTTTTAGGTCATTCGCAGCACATTTGAGCTGATATGTTGGCAACAACCTGCTTGAATCCATATCAGCTTGTGTACGTACATGAGCTAAAACATGCAGCTATATGCATTTATTAATTAATCACCGTTGAGAAAGGGGTACTTTCCACCACATGAAACTGATCTCTTACTTTTAAATGTTGACACAGAGTAGCTGAGATTTGTTAGCACTGGTTCAACGTGATCTCATTTGTTTTGTAGGTATTTGAACATTAAGTGAGGTTCTAGCACACTTACATTTTTACATTCTTAGACAAACACCAAAATGCACAATATCAATGTAAAAACATACACCCTTTTGCAAAAAACTTTAGAGATGTTCAAGTTTTTACAAATCCATTGAGGTTTACTGAATATTGAATTCAGTTTGATAATTGATTTTGGCTTGACAAAGCCAACATACAGTACTGTTATTCTACAGATATGGTTTAGCATTTACATGTTTACATTGATCATGGTATAAATGGGGGGGGGGGGGGGGGTTTGTACTTGCTTGTTTTGATTATTGGGGGGGTTACTCCCCGCATCCCCCCTGGAATCTACACCCCTGATCATATATCTCATTAAAAGTAACATATTCAGAATACAAGAATACTTTTAGATTACATATTTATAAAGGTAAGGAACAATTGGAAGAATTATGTGTGATATTTCATTATTATCTTGTCTGAACCGCTACATGTCCACTATTAACATCTAAGTGAGTCTAAACAGCCAGCTAGCTATATGTCAGCAAATTTAACGAACTTAACACTACCTTGATTTCTTTAAAATCGATGTGAAATTGGAGCTGATGTTTTTCTTTATGGAAGGCAGAAGGCAAACAGAAGGCAGTTTATGGTCAACTACAATAACTCGTCCACTTTCGAGCAAGAAAATGCTGCCTGTACCTCCAAGACCCAAAAGCCCCAGCTGTGACATTGTAGCTACCAAACAGGGTTATTTGTGAATGTTCAGAATTACATTTTTAATGTTTTTAACTATTTTTGTATTTTAAACTTCTTTCTAACCCATTATTTGATTGGAATGACAAAGATTAATACACTTTGACACAAAATTGGATACAAAATGCAAATTAATCATATTTTCAAGATGATAACTGGATACCACTTACAGAAATTAAACATGCAACATAGTGAAGTCATGTAACAGTAATGTAGTATATGAATGTTTTTAACTAGGCTTGCTTCCATATTAAGGCCTATTTATGCTTTATTTATTTGTATTTTCTACTTTTTTTTTTAGAGACACTTTTTTTTTTGTTTTTTTTTTTTGTTTGTTTTTTGGGTGCTTTTATTTCTTATACTCCTTTGATTTTAATTGTCAATTTTAGATTTTTCTTTTTTCTGAATCACCTTCGTATGGGATGTTAAATAAATGTATTTACACAGCAATTACAATCACGGAAAACAATGTATCGTGTGCTCGAATGTAATATTGTTTTTTCATTAGTGTCTACCATAAAACTTTTTGGTGACCATGGGCCATTTTTAAAGTATCCCAAAAACCACAACCCACTATGCTTTATTGTTTCACCTGGGATTGTGTTTTCTCATATTAGTCCAATATGGCAAGAAATCCTGTTAATACTGCTCAAACGAGAGGGACAAGTGTTCAGAGCACATCTGCGCTATTCAGAAAAACAATAAAGTTTCTCACTTGATTACCCAGAATGTTTTTCTTTCTGCCTTATTTTTAAGGTCATTATGTGAGAAATATTCGAAAAGAATTCTAACAAAAGTTTATAAAGAAACTGTATTCTGAATACAGGTGCTTAAAAACATAACAGGGCTGAATACTTCATTTTTGTATTCTAAATACGTAACGCCATCACATGTATTCCATTACAGCCTAACCCTGGTTCTGACTTAGCGAGTTATGTCTTTTCTAAATGATTGGAATTATGGTTTTCACACAGAGGACAATAAAAAATCTGTAAAGTCCCATAGACAGTACTTTGATGAAATATTTAAACAGGCCAAGATTATTCACACTCCAACTGTCAAAACAACCTATCTATATATCTATCCATCTATCCATCCATCCATCCATCTATCTATCTATCTATCTATCTATCTGTCTGTCTGTCTGTCTGTCTGTCTGTCTGTCTGTCTGTCTTTCTAGCTACCTATCTATACATCTATTCTGTATATCTATCTATGGGAGAGTATTCAGGAAAGTTGTTTGAAAACAATCATCATTTTTTTGCCAATTCAGTTTGGTAACATTATATTGGCACAGAGACTACACAGCTAGAAAGTTATTTCATCCTTCGGTTAGAGACTTTGGTGACTTTCTGTGTCTCACAGCAAATTATCTGCTTTTATCCAGAGTCAAAGCTCCTTTTTTCTCAGTTTAACACTGCTACGTTCAAAGCCAGTAGGCAATAAGCAGAACAGAGGACAGGTGCTGCAAATTAGCTATTAGCAAGAAGCTTGTATATAGAGCATCTGCTGCTCAAAACTTGTGTAGCAATGTTATTCTGTATTGTCCCTGTCAAATAAACCAATAAATTAAAAAATAATCTTAACACCATAAAAGCAAGAATGAATTTTATATGTAAGTGCTTTTATAAAATTATAAGCTTCACATTTCTGTCTTTAAACCCTCTTCTACCTCAATCTTTGCTTTAAAAAAAAAAAATAATAATAATAATTATATATACACTATATGGCTAAAAGTTTGTGGACACCCCCTTCTAATTAACCAATTTGGTTACTCCATTAAATCCATTAAAGAAAAATCTTAATGTTTCTTTATGTAATGGCTTGGGCTTTGTGTGCTTCCAAATTTGTGGCAACTGTTTGGGGATATCCCTTTTCTGTTCCAGCATGACAATGCCCCTGTGAACAAAGTGAGGTCCATAAAGAAATGGTTTACTGTGTCTGGCGTGGAAGAAATTGACTGGCCTACACAAAGCCCAGACCTGAACCCCACTGATCACTTTTGGGGTGAACTGGAACAGCAACTCTAAGTCAGGCCCCATCGACCAACATCAGTTCTTGACCTCATTGATAGCCTTGTGTCTGAATGAGAGCAGCCATGTCACTACATACAGTATAGTGGAAAGCCTTCCCAAAAGAGTGGAAGCTGTTATTACAGCAAAGGGGGAAATTGATGCCTAAGGTTTTGAAATCAAATGTTCATCAAGCACATATGGTGTCCACAAACTTTTGGCTATATAGTGTATATCTATCTATCTATCTATCTATCTATCTATCTATCTATATATATATATATATATATAAAATTCTTTTTTTCTTCTTCTTCTTTTCTGTGGTAACCAACATTATGCCCAAAAATGCTGTCAATTAAGCTTAGCTTGTATTAAACCAGGAATATTCTTTTAAGGGGGCAACTGAGTCACAGCCAGATGCACTTGACTTGTGTGGCTCTTCATGTTTGGTTCTTTCCATCAAGCACACAGGCTGAAAGAGTGTCAAAGCTACTGAGAGTTGCCACCACAGTTAGGAAGAAATATAGCAATAGCTGCTTGCCCTTGGTAAGTGTTCTTATGTGAACATTATTTCCCTTCAGGGCCATACTGCTGGGGGTACAGAGAGGAAGGCATTCACATAAAAATGAGCTACCTCCATTTCCTGTGAGCCCCCATCCAGTTATACTCACACAGGGGTTCTATATCACGACCTCGTGCACAAAGTCCCATTCCCACAAGAGCATGCTGTAGTTTGATGATGCTGGATGCAACATATTTACTGAAATGAGAGACTCCCAAAGAACGCAACAGCTCTGATGTGCACAGATATTACCAGGTATAAGAAACAGTAAAGATTGTTTTATAGCGCTTTGTATTCCCAATGAGCACCTGAAATGATAATCTTTACCTTTTTTACTTTTCTGAAACATCGTCTTCTTTAGCTTACTAGGTCCCATCTATCAGATCCTGACTTTGTCCACTACCCTGTTTTTTTTTTTTTTTTTTTTTTTTTTTTTACTTAAGAAATCTAACACACAGCAAACAATCATAAAATATGAAATACAATAATATAATATATAGTAGACAATATAAACACATAGCAAAATAACCAGTTGTATAAACACTAAATAAAACCATCAATGTTCACAATATTGGCTCTTTTTAAGCCAGTTTATATATATATATAGTTTTAATAAATCTTTTCAATTCTGTTTGTCTTTTAATTTCTATTGGTAAATTATTCCATAACTGTACACATTTTACTGAGAATGATGACTGTCCAAAGGCTATTTTTCGTCATGGTACACTACAGTTATGACTTGTTGCACCCCTTGTGGTAATTCCCCTTTCCTCTTGTTTTTTTATTAATTGAGAAATTATTTCGGGAGCCAAATTATTTATGAATTTAAAAATTAATTTCAAAAGTGAAAAACTTATACATTTCTCAAAACTAAGTAGACTATGTTTTTTTATAATTATACAATGATGCCATTTCATTGACATCTGATCTATTATTTTTTATTTACTTGTTTATATAAAAACACTATTGATTTGATAACTGATTGAGGAGCCTTACTCCAAACGGTCACACAATATGATAAATGTGAAAATAATCATCGCATGCACATATAACTTGGCTGCTTTAATATATAAGGTCTTATCATGTGAAACCAGTTCAGGCTTGTTCTAATGGTTTTACATCATTTTTTTATATGTTGATCAAACTTTAATTAGGAGTCCAAAATAACACCTAAAAATTTTAAATCATTAACTTTCTCTATTTCCTTTTGATCAATTGTAATTATAAAATCATCTATTGTTTTATTGTAATTGAGAAACACATTGAAACAATTTTCATGTAATTCAGTGTCAAACAATTATTTTGCATCCACTGAGACACTTCAGTCATTTCATTTGTTAATAATTTGGTTGCCTTAATTGGAGTCTTTGCTGATACATAGATAATGGTATCATCTGCATACATTTGATATTCAGTGTTCGTACAACATTCTGGTAAATCGTTAATATATAATGTGATGTAATGTAAGTTGTCCCAATACTGATCCTTGAGGAATACCCATTTTGATACTTTGACAAGTAGACCTTACATCATCTATTTGAACACACTGCTCTCTGAACTCTAAATATTAACTAAACCAGTTTACTGCCTGCTCAGAGAAATTAAACCATTTTAATTTATGTATTAATATGTCATGATTTACAGTATCAAATGACTTTTAAATCCAAAAACACTGAGCCTAATATATTACCTTTATCCAAGGCCTCTTTTATAAATTCTGTAAGATAGCAATTTCCCATTTCTTTTGAGTACTTAGATCTAAAACCAAACTGTTTGAGGTGAAGAAGCTACTGGAAGTATTGAAATTGGTCTATAATTCTCAGCTTTAATAGCTGCCCCCATTTAAACAAATTGGGGTTATAACAGCTGGAATTTTCCCTCTCTAATAGATACATTTATCAAATGTTCTATTGGCTTTATCAGATTGGTACTATTTTGTTAAAAAAAAAAAAAAAAACAGCATCCATACCAAATATGTCTTTAGCCTTTTAATTTTTCAATTGATTAATAATTTGAAGTATTTTAAGTTGATCAACCTCAGAAATAGGAAAGGAGGAATTTATATATTTTTTAATACTTTTTGTAATTGTACTAATTTAAAATTTAAAGCCAGTTCTTCTACTGATTAAATAAAATAATTATTAAATTAATTTACAATTTTACTACTCTCCGTACATATCCTTCCATTTATGTTCAACTGCTGTATAGGTTTTCTCTGTTTACACTCACATTTGGTTAAATTATTAAGGTGTTTCCAGAGAGATGAACTTCTTCCTTCTGCTTCCGCTATCAAATGTATAAAGTTAGGTAGTCTTTGCCTTTCAAAATTGACTAACTACCTTATTTCTCAACCATTTAAAACTAAAAATATCCACTTGATTTATTTATTTATTTATTTATTTATTTTTTTTTTATGCAATATCCCTTTTTTTTTTCATTAACTGTAAAATATCAGCATTTAACCATGGTAAGGATGTTTGAAGCCAAGTATACTTCAATGATTGTGTATAATTTTTAATAACGAAGTGTTGTCATCATATTCTCACAACATCTATCTACATCCATGATTTCTAATGCATTACTCCAATTAGTATTTTTTATATCATTTTCAACCTTAGTTACTTTACTCTTCGGAATGCCTGTCATTGCTAATTAACAATTTTCTGGTGAAAAGGACACTGTAGATGCTTTTTTGTTAATTTCCGGACAACCAAGATCATATTATGATTAGACAGACCTGTTAATAAATTATATACTTTCATGACTCGCTCAGGTTTATTAGTAAAATAGATCAAAATTAGATCAATAAGAGTTTCAGTGGTTCAGTGGTTAGTAATTCTTGTAGGGCCTTTTATTAGCTGACTAAATTTATATTTTGTTGTTATTAATTTACATTTTTGCTTACTACCCTTTTCTGCCCAATTTACATTAAAATCACTGAGTAAAATATCACTACGTTGATTCAAAGTTTTAAACAATTAATCTAAAACATGATAAAATGTGGAATCATGTGAAGGTGGGTTATACATACACACAATATTAAAATTCATTTTAGGGGATAATACGACATCTAAGGCTAGACATTCAAAACCAATATCATCCTGTTTAATTTCAGGGCATTTTAAGTTATCTCTTATACAGATCAAAACTCCCCTACCTCTCCTTGATACCCTGTCCTTTCTATAGCACACATAACCTGGAACATTAAGCACATTTGTATTTAACCAAGTTTCACTCAGTGCTAAAAAAGATTTGAGTTTGTAAGCAGATGTTGAACTTGATCTTCCTTTGAAAAGATACTCTGAATATTAAAATGTCCCCCCAAAATTCCTTTTGGTTTGACTCTTGAATCCCAAATGACCATAGCATGGTTTACAGTTTGAAGTATCTTTAACTCACTCTGTTTCTGTCGAACGTGACTAATGGGTCTGCCACTCTCCGGATGAGAAATAGGATCACCGCGAAGCCCCGATGTCTCAAACAAGGACATAATCTGCGAGACCTCCAAGTGAAATCCAGCCATTGATCCTTCCTCCTCGGTAGAACCAGACCCAAACCCTGAAGCACCCTTAGTGTCGGTATCCAACTGCATATTCCAACATGGAGATTGGCCAACCGAAACCCTTGTCATCTCACCAGGTTGATTATCCATCAATGGACCCGGATTCAACTGAATATCTCCACTTAGTAGAGGAAAAATTAGTAAAATACCAGGAGCATGACACTTGCTCCCATAGGCAACTTGTTTCTTAGCTTTTCTTACACCATGATGTTTGTTTTGGCAGAAAGTAGAGTGAATAATAGAAAATTCTGGACTGAAAATGTTCAGTTTTGGTTTATCAATCAGAGGGGTGAAATAATCCAGAAGGTTCCATGTTTTATCTCCAGCAACACTAACTCCATGAGCACATGGTCTCACCAAGAACCACAGGCAGATAAGCCACATGCAATAAGATCCTTTAGATCTTTCCTTGTAATTTAAATGTCTGTCCTGATAGAAGTTTTCCTTTCCAATAAAATATAACTCTTTAAAAAAAAAAATGCTGGGTTATATATATATATATATATATATATATATATATATATATATATATATATATATATATAAATTAAAGTAAAGTATAACAGGAAAGCAGGAGTGGAGCCTAACAAACCACACCTGCCTCTGTCAGCCATCTTGAATATATGTACATGATGGCAAAGAAGTTGTAAAATTGGATATTCTGTAACTTCACACAGACAATGTTAGTAAGCGATTTTAGCCCACTAAAATCCTGTTTACACACATATTGTTCACATCCTGTGGCTATACTTTTGAAATAGTGAGTATTTTAATGTTTACAGACAGGTCTCATTCATTTTCATTGTAAGTGCCTCACTGTAACCGTTTTTTTTTTTTTTTTTAAGAAAAAGATTTTTGTGGTAATCAACATTATGCCACAAATGCTGTCGACTGAGCTTGTCATGTATTAAAACATCTTGCTTTAACATCCATTGGAACACAATGGCTTTGTCGAGACAGGCAGCAAAATCAGATTTTTTGATGTATCTAAATCCATTTAGTTTTTTGTAGTCTGAAAAGATACATCTAAATAAATCTTCTAAAAATAATGTGAAAAAAAAAAAAAAGCATGTGTGAGCTCCATTTTCCTGGTGAAATATCCACGGAAGGGCGCCAAGAGAGTTGTGAAGCGAATTGTTTTCAGCTGTACAGGCTGTAATACAGTGAAAAGGAATGCATATTTTATAAACTCAGCCCTCCAACCCAAACCCCAAACCTAAACCTAATCATCAGTGGAGTAAAAATATAATGTTAGATGGAAAATGCAACCTCCAAATCACGCTCATCAGTGAATATGTGAATGTGATAACTTCCTGGATTCAACTCAGAATAAGAACCCAAGTCTCCCCCACTGCTGGCGCAACACGCTTCCCTTCATGCCACAGGGAAAGGTAAACATACTAGAGCCGATGCAAAAATGTCTGATAGGAGAAGGTGCTTGTCAGTGAGTCGACATAATGTGTTCAATCCTAGGCAGGGTGGGGAGGGTTACTTTTGAAATGTATTCCACTACAGATTACAGAATACATGCTGTAAAATGTAATTTGTAACATATTCCGTTAGATTACTCAAGGTCAGTAACGTATTCTAAATACTTTGGATTACTTCTTCAGCACTGGTAGATTTTTTCACTTGTTTTGACTATAAAAACTCTGCCAGTACAGTAAGACAAAATACACATTAAAAATACATTCTCTGAAAAACCTAAATATCTTATGCAGTGTTGTTTCTAAAACAAGATCAATCAAATTGATCTTGTTTTAAGGATTTTTAGATATTTTTACAGGAAAACAATACAAAAATTATTATTAAGAATATGATTTTTCCCTAATATCAAAGGTCTTACTAGAAAAAAAGAAATTATGATCCAACGTTAATTTTCTTGATAAAAAAATATGATCGTGCCTGGTAACGTGCATGTAAAATGGCTAGAAATAGCATTTTAGCTTAGCGTAAAGCTGACAGTTTACACAAGGTTTATTTCTATTTCTTCTGCTCCAAACTTACTTCAGACTTACTTCTCTGTCTGCTTGTATGAATGTAACACATCATAAGAAAGTGTTTCACCACTGTTCAAATGCACTTTGGATCGCATCATTTATATGTATAAATGTTTTCTATCTGAAAGCACTAAATATTAAATGAAACAAATGACAATAAAATGCAAAGTAATCTCTTCAGTAATCAAAATACTTTTTGAATGTAACTGTATTCTAATTACCAATGATTTAAATTGTAACTGTAGTGGAATACAGTTACTTATATTTTGTATTTTAAATACGTAATCCCGTTACATGTAATCCGTTACTCCCCAACTCTGATACTAGGGTACTGGAACTCTTGGAAGCAACATGCCGATTTCCCATGTAATCATGCTGTTTACAAACCTGATCCAAACTAGATCCATTTGTGGTTTGAAATCTGAGTACATTATGATTTGTCTCAGTCTGAATGGCACTGTTGGGGATATGTTAACTAACAGTAGAGACGCTACTAACTTACCTACACTTTTCTGTACAATGACAGAAGTTCAGCTATTTTGACAATAGAGTAATTTTTCCAGTAACAAGCTACATTTTCCAATGAGTTGCACTGTAGAATTACAAAATGCTACACTGTCACTTTGTATTGTGAACATAGCAATGGAGCCGAGAGAGTAAACAAATACACCTACCTTAACTGTCCTCTCTCTCTCTCTCTCTCTCTCTCTCTCTCTCTCTCTCTCTCTCTCTCTCTCTCTCTCTTTTGGCCTAAACCAAACTTTCTTTGGCCTAAACCAATCTATGGACGATACTGGCATTATAGTGGCCTTTATTATTATAGTATGACTTCAACTAACGTGTTAAGGTGCAAAATAAAGTGGGTATGAAGACTGCTGAGCTGTGGCGTACATTTCATCTGTGCCTCTGTAGACTGTTCAAAAAAGGTCTTTCAAGCTGAGCTGACAGCACACATTCCAATCACACGCTCATCCAGGTCTGAAATTGCAGATAGTTCACCAGCTGTGAGGTGCTGGGTGAGTCTTAATGCGATGTGTCTGTAGCTCAAAGTGAGAAATTAGTTAAATGACATATGATATATGATATGGATCTGTAATAATTTACAGCATTGAAATGACTTGGCCCAGGGGATTTTGAAATGTAATCGACAAGTAGTCTTTTGAGAATATACAGTGAATTCAGAAAGTATTCATACCCCTTAATTTTTTTTCACATTTTGTTATGTTGCAGCCTTATGCAAAAATGCTTTAAATTGTTATTTTTTCACATCAATCTACACTCCATACCCCATAATGACAAAGTAAAAACCAGATTTTGATAACTTTACAAATGTATTAAAAAGAAAAAAATGAAATATCACATTGACATAAGTAGGGTTGGGAGGGTTACCTTTGAAATGTATTCTACTACAGATTACAGAATACATGCTGTAAAATGTAATTTGTAACATATTCTGTTAGATTACTCAAGGTCAGTAACGTATTCTAAATACTTTGGATTACTTCTTCAGCACTGGTAGATTTTTTCACTTGTTTTGACTATAAAAACTCTGCCAGTAAGACAAAATACACATGTTAAAAATACATTCTCTGATAAACCTAAATATCTTATGTAGTGTTGTTTCTAAAACAAGATAAATCAAACTGATCTTGTTTTAAGGATTTTTAGATATTTATACAGGAAAACAATAAAAAAAAAATTATTATCAAGAATATGATTTTTGCCCTAATATCAAAGGTCTTACTAGAAAAAAAGAAATTATGATCCAACGTGAATTTTCTTGATAAAAAAAAAATATGATCTTGCCTGGTAACGTGCATGTAAAATGGCTAGAAATAGCATTTTAGCTTAGCGTAAAGCTGACAATTTACACAAGGTTTATTTCTATTTCTTCTGCTCCAAACTTACTTCAAACTTACTTCTCTGTCTGCTCGTATGAATGTAACACTTCATAAGAAAGTGTTTCACCGCTGTTCAAATGCACTTTGGATCACATCAATTATATGTATAAATGTTTTCCATCTGAAAGGACTAAATATTAAATGAAACAAATGACAATAAAATACAAAGTAATCTCTTCAGTAATTAAAATACTTTTTGAATGTAACTTTATTCTAAATACCAATGATTGGGACCACATCATGATGTGGGAGTTTTTTTCAGTGGCAGGGACTGGGGGACTGGTCAAGGATGAAGAAAAGCTAAACGCAGCAAAATACAGAGATATTCTTAATAAAACCTGGCCAGAGCGCTAAGGACCTCAGACTGGGTCAAAGGTTCACCTTCCAACAGGACAATGACCCTAAGCACACAGTCAAGGCAATGCAAGAGTGGCTTAGGGACAACTCTGTGATTGTCCTTGAGTAGCCCGTCCAGAGTCTGGACTGAACCCAATCGAACATCTCTGGAGAGACCTGAAAATGGCTGTCCACCTACGGTCCCCATCCAACCTGACAGAGCTTGAGAGGATCTGCAGAGAAGAATTGCAGAAAAATCCCCAAATCCAGGTGTGCAAAGCTTGTCGCATCGTACCAAAAAAGATTTGAGGCTGTAATCGTCGCCAAAGGTGCTTCAACTATGTACTGAGATAAGGGTCTGAATACTAATGTCAATGTGATATTTCAGTTTTCTTTTTAATAAATTTGCAAAGTTATCAAAAACTTTTTTGATACTTGTCAAAAACTTTTTGCTTTGTCATTATGGGGAATGGAGTGTAGATTGATGTGAAAAAATTAAATAATGTAAAGCATTTTAGCATAAGGCTGCAACATAACAAAATGTGACTAGAGGTTACAGGGTGGGACTATCTGTTTGACCAACCAATAGAAGATGGCAGGAGTGTTTGGAGAAACCTGTTTGAAAACATACATTTTTATTTGCAAATCCTGAGGACGCTAGTGGCATAAAAATTACACACTTTAAAGCAATAAGCCACGAGAGGGTGTGTGTTGCAGTGATTTTACCAAGGCAAGTTCATTTATATAGCACATTTCATACACAATGGCAATTCAAAGTTCTTTACATAAAAATTATACATATATATATATATATATATATATATATATATATATATATATATATATATATATATATATATATATATATAAAGACAAACAAATAAGATGCATAAAAAATAAATTTAAAATCAATTAAGAACAAGAAATAAGAATTAAAGGATTATTGTTTTGTAATATGTAAAGTGGACCCATATTATAAAATGGCATGACAGTAATCTGATAAAAGACACTAATATTCAATCATTAAATTTGTAACTAATAATATTCAAAATAATCAATTATTTTGCCAAGTAATACAATACATTAGCCTGTCTGCAGGCTGTTTACAATTTCCAAACAATGTAATGATCAAAGACAAATCTCTGAGCAAATGATTGACACATTTATATAGAATTCAGTTGTGCAGTCTCAGATGAACAAATATCAGCTATTCTGCAATCGCTTCAAACACAGCTCATCCAATCAGAATTTATAATTATCTTTTATATAAATACTGATGAATTGGGTTAGAAATTTTAAAAGAAAAATGATCTGCACCACCTTTTTTTATTTATTTAGGATATTTATTTGTTTATTTACTATCGTTTTATAAGGCAAGAGGACACCATTTAAACTGTCTGCCTCAAAGAAATATATGAAATCTTTATCAACTTTTCTTTTGATTTTTTTTTTTTTTTTTTTGCATTAATGCCCTGCAGAATACAAACACTACATAACAGTGTCTTACGGAAGTGGTTTTCCACCTGTGTGGAAACACAACCGCCTGTCAAAGGGGATGCAAGATAACAGTGTTTTTGATTCATCCCAGACTCAAGTCTTGAATCTGTTCCTCAGAAGAGATTAATTCAGTCACCATTTCTACATATTAGATTCTGACAGTTTTAAAACATACATTAAAACACAGCTGGTATTAATCAAAAACATTGCTGTATTAAAGACGCTATTGTGCATTTTCGTACGTGTAGATATTAAAATGAACGAAATGAAGAAATAAATATTCAAAGGAGTGTATTTTTTAAACTTTGTCTAACATCTCTAATATTTAAAGGATTGTTCCACTTTCATGAACATTATGAATGAAAGATAATTCTTTTTAAAAGAGAAAATAAGGCTTTGAAATCATATATTTACACTGGTGCATTGTGCTTATCCTCTAACTATTTGAGAGACTTCAGAAGACATGACAACATTTCCGGTATACAGTTGTCACAGATCCACCTGACCTTCCCACCACAAACACTCAACCTTCCCGCTCCCCCGAATACTGATCACCTGCACCTGCCTCAAATCACCATGTCAGTCAGCTCCTCTATATAACACTCCACTCTCCCTTCAGTCTTCGTCTGGTATCAAAGCAGTATACAGACTCACTTACCTTCAACTTACCTGGCTCGGCAGACGCCATTCCAGTGTGCTCCCTCAACGATTCCCCTCCAGCGCTATTCTGAAGTTTGTTCCAAGTCTCCTCTCCTGCGTCTCATTCCCTTGGTGTTATCCTCCAACCCAAGTAATACTTCTACCTGCAAATACAATAACCTCCAAGTACTGTTGTCTTTTCTAGAACCAATCTGCTCATTCACCACTCACCTGCCATTTGCTGTCTGTGTTTGTTCAATAAATACCTGCTTTTGGGTTCACCATCTTCGAGTCTGGGTTACTGTAACAACAGTAGGGTGTTTCTCAATGCTAAGAAGAACAGTCAGGCCAAGCTAACCTTGGAAGAACTAACTCAGAATGACAGGAGGACGGTAGAATGCAAGTTTTGCGAGCTTTGAGATGTGGTGCGATCTTCCTGTTGCACAATAGCCCGTCCCAGCACATTTGTAGCCAGTGAGAGAACTTCTGGCTTCATCACACTTCTTACGAGCCGTCAGACTTTCATGAGCTTACAGCTGGAAACTCTTGAGGGAAAACACAAATGTCCTTCGTCTGCTTCGTAGTGCCGCTGTGACTTATGGGACTTCACCATCAAATGCATCCTCTGGATTTTACAGTGCATTCTAGGAGTTTTTAGGGAGGGAACGTTGCAGTGCACTGGAACGATTTTGTGATTGGGACAGCCCTAGAAATGGCCGACTCCCTGACCAGTGCCCTGACTACTGAACTCTGGAACTGATCGAGACGCTCCCTTTGATTCAGTTGAATCATTAACACACAAAATCGTTCATTACCAAAAAATGTAAGTGAAGTTAGTGAACGAGATGTGTTCATGTAAAAGATTTGTTCAAAACCACCAATTTGTTTAAACGGTAGTAATGTCCGGTTTGTTAATGAATCATTCTTTTGAACCAGTTCTTTTTAGTGAGCCGGTTCGAACTGAATCAGTCTAGTAAGCACTGATCCACAAGGCACTCTATAGGAGTGAACTGTTCACTGAAACGCAGAAATAAATTGTACTTATTCCCATCACTATTCAACGGCATGTGAAGTGACAAAGATTGGGCAAAACAATGGAAGTATGAGGAACATTTAGTAAGATACGGATTCACGAGTAACATCAGAGAATAGACCGTGTCCACAGTGTTGTATGTTCTAAGGTGCTTGCAAGTAAGCTAATAAGACAACCAGTCTTAGTAGGTCCTTGTGGTGGCGTGGTTACTCACCTCAATCCGGGTGGCGGAGGACTAGTCTCAGTTGCCTGCGCTTCTGAGACAGTCAGTCAGCACATCTTATCTCGTGGCTTGCTGTGCATGACATTGTGGAGACTCACAGCATGGGAGGCTCATGCTACTCTCTGCGATCCACGTACAACTTTCCACGTGCCTCATTCAAAATGAGAACCCATATTCACAACCATGAGGAGGTTACCCCATGTGACTCTACCCTCCCTAGCAACCGGGCCAATTTGGTTGCTTAGGAGACCTGGCTGGAGTCACTCAGCACGCCCTGGATTCGAACTCGTGACTCCAGGGGTGGTAGTCAGTGGCAATACTCGCTGAGCTACCCAGGCCCCCCACCTTAGTTATATTTTTTAAATAGTATGTGAAGAAGTTAGTCGAGGGTGTTATAACACATTTATTTCTAAATGGATTTTGGTTGAGGTGATGAGGGGTGTACTGTACTGTATGTCCCATAGGCGACTATACAACTTAAGTGAAACCATTAAACTCAGTGTAAAATGAATTAAATATACTCATTAAGTAAAGCCCTTGGGATTTCCTTATCATGCTTGTGCAATGATCCTAGTAATAGGTTCTTCATGCAGTGTAATTTCAATCTCAGAAAGTTACCGGATTTATTTTGGATCCCCCATCTTGATAAATCTCTGGGAATTCTTCTATCTGTTTGTTTGTGTGTTCACTCAGTTGAATAAAGCCATTTGCATTATAAATGAATAAGCTAGTGATGGTTCTGGGGACCAGTGATTTTCCTCTATGCTTGGATTGCTCGCAGTAATCACTCTTGCACTGGGAATGCTTAGTTTTCGTACATGTATTTAATTATTGAGTAGATTCCAATAGAGTTTAATATTTCTGTACAGTAGTTGATGCTTTCATAACTCACAGATGCTCTTTCTCCCCTGACTGATGTAGGCTCTGAAACATCTTCGTACATGGTATAAAAGCCAGACTTGTGAAACTTAAGATCCATTCATACAATTATTCCTGCTGGTCTTTGTTCCAAGTCTGTTTTGTCTTTATTGCGTAAGACAAAAGTCTATTAAATTCAGGCTGCACAATATTTCCGATATTTGCCAATCAAAAATTGTGATCAATGTCCTCAATTAATTTACACAGTGGCTTTTGCAGGCTTTCTGAAAAATTCATGTGAAATGTTAACATTTACCAAGATCTGTCCTGTGTTCTGTTGCTGAAATTAATATTTGAATGGGTGACATTTGCTGGAGAGAGATGCTTTATGGAGATATTAGCGGTGTCAAAACGTAGATCAGGCCAACAATAGACCTTTAACCAGCCTGATTCAGCTTCAAGATCTGTCTGATCTATATCACCCCAGTCTCCTGTTGATTATGAGTTCTCATCTGTGGCAGTATCCCATGGGAATTCCCTTTCAAAGGGATGGATCAAGAGTCACACCCCACCAGTTCCATTTGCAACACTATTCTGATCTTAGATTTTTAATCTTGTACTTATCATTAGTACATGATGAACGAGGAGACGAACAACATAATGGGAGCGTATTGTAATTCTAGTTGTGTCCTTTCACATGCGGTTGGCTGTGTGTTTTTTTCATTGTTTTTTGGGAGCAAAAACATCTCATCGGGTTCTGATTAGGCTGCAAAGGCCCAAAGGACTGCATTTTGGTAAAGCAAGATGAATAGACCGTAACAGTTGTCATTTGCAACAGTTGTCTTTTTGTTGATCAAAAATGGCTATATAAATCCAAATCATCTCCTGCAAAGAATGGATTGTTGTTTGTTTGGTAAAATTTTTCATTTCTTGATTATAGTCTTTCTTGTTACTTGAACAATAACCTTTAATTTGCCAGACAAATACAATAACCTTTAAAGCACCAAGACTGGTAAATCAAATCTACCCCTAGGAAATGTGTTCTCGTGGAAAGAAACAAGGTTAAACTGAGAGCAAATGGAGACTTTAACTTAAGTCTCCTCCTTCTCAGATTCTTCTTATGAGAAATAGACCCCAAAAAGGCTTGTGTCTCCCTTAGAGTTTTAGAAGAGATCTCAACAATGTCTCAAACTGTGCTCAGATTTGTCAAGCCACCAATGTCTGTGATCAAAAGTCAAAGATCTAATACGAACTCAAATATTTCTCATCCAGTTATTCCAAGACCAAATTATCTGAACTATCCACATTAATTTTATAGCTCTGTACTCTTACTGTATGTCAACAATTGTCTCATTTCTGTCCATTTTTATTTCTCTATTTTAGGAGAAACGTCTGTGACAAAATGTTTCATGCTCCATTAACTCCAAAGGGTTTCCTTCTGAGTGTCTAAATCTGCCCTATGTCTTAAATTACACTTGATTAAATTACACAATTAAAATCCCTTTTATTCTCAACAAAGATAATCACATTCAAAATTAAATGAATTTTCCAGGTTTAATACAAGTTAAGTTCAATAGACAGCATTTGTGGCCAGTGTGTTGCCAACTTCTTAAAAGCACCTAGTGACAAATCTAGTGAATTTTTGGACAAATCTTAGCTACTTTCCGTAGAAGAGTTATCAGTACTGCCGTGCGAGCATGAAGTATTGCTTTCCCGCCGCAGGCATACCTCTATCTGTGTCTACTCTGTTCAGTGAGTGGCAGACAGAGGAGCAGCACATTCAGTTCACCGCATAGCAGCTGACACAGACGTAAATGAGCTGGACATGTGCAAACAGAGTTGCCAAGGACCAATCAATAACCTGTATGGTTTGCTCCTCCTTTGTTTCGATTTAAACAATTTAATTTGACCATTATTTTTCTTGCTTATCACTCACTGTTACACAGATGGTAACAACACTGTTTGTGGCATAATGTTGCTTACCACAAAAATGTATTTCAGCTTGTCCATCCTTTTCTTTAAAAAAAGCAAAAATCATGGTTACAATGAGGCACTTAAAATGGAAGTGAATGAGGCCAATCCTTAAACATAAAATTACTCACTGTTTCAAAAGTATAGCCACAAGACAAACAATATGCGTGTTACATGATTTACAGTAAGTGTGATAAAATCGTGAACTAACCTTTTCTGTGTAAAGTTATATACAATTGTACAGCTTCGATGCCATGATGACCCTAAAATAACCGTAAAAGCGAAGATTTAGACAACATTACTGCTCAAATAATACACAAGTTTTAAGAGAAGAATTAATGTACAGCAGTACAGCTTTTATAAAATTATAAGCTTCACATTTCTGCCTTTAAACCCTCTAAAAATTGGCTCCATTCACTTACTCATTGTAAGTGCCTCACTGTAACCTGGATTTTTACTTTTTAAAGAAAAGGAGGGACGAGTTGAAATAATATTTTGTGGTAAACAACATTATGCCACAAATGCTGTCAATTAAGCTTAACTTGAACCTGGAATATTCTTTTAAAGACTAAAATATTATTTCACCCTTATTTTTTTATTTTTTTAACAGCACTGTATGCTCTGTCTGTAAATATCAGTGTGACATTGCACAGATGTGATATGTCCACTGTGATAGGACATCTAAAATTATATATTAGTGGTCGAACCTCATTTTTGACAAACTGTAGTCTCATGTGGACATAAGCCCCACTTCCAAAACATGAGCACATGAGACATCTCTCCAAAGCAGCTAGCTAGAAAACAGCGACTTCCATCAGCATTGCCTCAATTAGTATTTATGCCATCCACTGACAACACTTCAAGTGGTCTTGAGTGTTTGTGTTTATCTTCATAAATCCCACTTGCTGTCGTTTTCATATGCTGCATGCGTTTTCAAATTTAAATTACATTGATAATCGTAGGAGGCTGAATCTCAGGGAACTCTCAGACACCAGAGAAACGTGTCTTTCAATTTGTCATGCAAAATCTTCACTTGATCATTATGTTCATCTGACAATATCTTGAGAGCACGAAGAGGAATACATTTTGCATTTTATCTGGTTTATGTTTGAATTTACCTGAAAAGAAATGTTATTAAAGTGGTTTCAAGGCAGCTTAATTTTACCAAGTGAGATGCCTTCATGGGTCAACATGGGAGGTGCTTAAGGTCATATTTATCAACCAGTCAGAGCTGACTGTGTGACATCATCCTGATTCTCCTGAATGTGCGCCCTTTTTGAGTTCCAACAGACTGCAGTCAACATGTGACATAGTTCAACTGGTGAAGGTAAGGACAATTATTTTAAATATTTACTTACATGTCACTTTGGAACATAAACTACTTTAATTTTACCATAACATAATGATTAAATAGATTATTAGCATACATGCTCACATGTACACATTTTGCCAACTTGCTATCACCCAACGCTGGCATGCTTGATGTCATTTGATAGGTATGCTACATTGTTCTTATGTCTAATAACATAACTATTTTCATGAAGGGATATCCTTTTGTTTGCTTGTTAGCCTATATGCCTGCAACAGCTAAACCTAGGATATGTTGACCTTGGGACATCATTATAATTTTTTTCATCTCAGGACAAAGTACATTTGATTTAGAATGTCTAACTGTGTTATGTATCATATTTAATATTTGTAATATTAAGTCCTTTATGTGGTTAAATGTGAAGCACTCAGCAGTTTAGTCTCACACCATGTCTACGGGTGCGTCCGATGACGCGACGTGCCGCAATGCGTAAGGCTGTCTTCCATGTGAATATTCAATCGTATGTTAACTGCCTACAGTATGCTGATTCTCCTGCGCAACCAAGACGACACAAACTGTGTGTTGTGACAAGCTAACTGACGATTTAGTTGCATTTAATTTTACGCTGAACCAAAACCTAAAACCTAAGCTTGCTTAACACTTAAACACTATTCTTTTATTCTGCTGCCTTGCAAGCACTTGCATTTCCTTCAGGAAATGCAAATCTAATTTATTTACGCTGTCTGTTATTTGGAAATGTCTGCTTGGTGATGCCGTGGTTCATAGAGTTCATCTATGATTAAGGTCTGCTTTTAAAAACTAACATGATATAAACTTACTTAGCATAAAGATTCTGCTTAATTGTATAGATCATTTTCAAAAGTTTCACGCTAACTAGAAACTTCAGGCACTGAGATGAATAGGAACAGCATACATTAACCCAGCTAACCCAAAGACTTTACAGTGATATATGAGCCCGTAGAATCACTTTCATGTGTAATATTTATTACACACCTAGTGGACCTTAATTTTCATGCAGAATGGTGAGACGGCTGGATAAATCAAGCCAGACTGATTAGCATACTCACTTATCTGTGAGATTTATTTGCTCTCTTTGCTGTGAAAAAGGGAGATACACTCAAAAAAGGATAGAGAAAATTTACATCCATGCATTTGCCAGACTTTTATCCAAAGCTACTTATCCAAGGCCTACATGTTATTCTTGTGACCCCTGGGAATTAAACTCATGCTCCTGGTGTTGCTAGCACCAATATCAACCAATTTACATACAGGAGCACTGAAAAAAAAAATAAAAATAGGAAAGCAGATCTATTGAAAATACTGAACCTGTACACTTGAAATAAAAATAATACATGTTTGAGATGAGAACATAATTATATTGCATAAAGTCCAAGTGATGTTCAACACAGTCATCATAAAGTGATACGATCACATTGCAATGACATTTTTAAACAGATTCATTCATGTAGTGTGTTACTCAAATTTGTATTGTTTGCTCAGTAACTTATTTCAAATTAACTAATGCAACACAATCCTTTAGCATTTGGTCTCAACTTGATTACTTGTGTAGAATCCATCTATGTCCACTTAATCCAATTGTATTGGGACCATGTGAATAATATTTGATACATCAATGTATTGCTGAAACCGGGCAGGTGATTTCCAGTTCCATGTATGCTTTGCATGGGACTGGATTGGGAGAGTACATTTTAAAACTCAGTTATTTTAATATATTTCTACGCCAAATTAAACAATTAGGAGACTTGTTACTGTTTAATGTTCTGTTGTGTTGGGATTTAGAGAAGTTTCTATCTCATTAGATTTTTTGGGATGTTACCAATGTTGAGAAGAGTTGAGCTAATGGTTAGATCAAGGTTGTGTACATTGTCATTAACAAATCAGTATGTATTGCTTTTTACATGAAGCAAATACTGAGGAATCATCAGTTTAATGACTGCCCCAATCTGTAAACTCTCAGCAGCACCATACTTGTCAGAGTACAAACATATATATAAAATATGCTTATGTGATTGCTGCTTGCTAGCAGGAAGCTGCAAGTTTCAACAGTTATTTGAACAGTTCAAATTTAAGTGAGGTTAACTCAATTAATTTAGGGTTTTGCTACACAAAGTTTTCACCCCAAAAAAAAAAAAAAAAAAAAAAAAAAAAAACATTTTCTTGATTAGTATTTTTTTTTTTCATGTTTTATCCCCTTTTCTCCCAATTTGGAATGCCCATTTCCCACTACTTAGTAGGTCCTCGTGGTGGTGCGGTTACTCACCTCAATCCGGGTGGCGGAGGACAAGTCTCAGTTGCCTCCGCTTCTGAGACAGTCAGTCTGTGCATCTTATCATGTGGCTCGTTGTTATGACACAGTGGAGAATGAATGATCTAAAAAAATAATAATTTCTGGTGGTGGGACATAAACCATAGTAAAAGTATTTGAAATAAAAGGTGCAATGTATTCCAAGTTATCTGTAGTGATATGATCACTTTGATGAACAGAACATAATTTAAGTTGTTATTTACTATCAAATTAAAGCAATAAAGCACTGAATACCTCAGTGGTTCTCATTGCATTCTGTGAACAAACTTGGAATATAGTTTAAGTAGCATTGATTACTTTTACTGTGGTTTTATGGTATTTTTCCCACCAGCCACTTACATTATGGTCAATAAACACTATGAAGATTTCAGACATTCACAGAAGAGAAAAATATACAGGTTTGGAGTGACATAAGGGTGAGTTAGGACTTAATTTTCATTTTTTGGTGAACAATTTTGTGACCACTTTAATATCAAGTTAATGTGAAAGATTAACTTTTCATTACTATAATTTTTTTTCAGTTATGTGATGAAATTGACTGAATCCATTCATCAACTGTCCAGTGCTTCAAGAGGGCTTCACTAGTACACTTGTGCATGAGCTTAAACTAAGAAAAATAATTTTGGCCAAAATATAGATTGAAGCAAGAGAGGAGATGCTTGCAGAAGATCTTCCAGGTATTTATTGTGGCATTACTGCAGATTATATGAGTAGTATATATTGTCAAACAAATGTTTTTGTTTCGTCAAAATGATGTAATACTGTATGTTTTGCCATAGCAAATTAAGTAAAGCATGAAAAGTTGTTTATGCAGATGTTGCATGGTTTTAATACTGTGCTAACATTATGTTTTCCTCTTACAGTGTGATGCTGATACACCATATGAAAATGGCTTTCACCAGGATGGTTCAAGTCCTGATCAAATGGATGGTGTGAAGGGGAATACGAATCAAAGAGGGGGTAATTGCAGCCTTCAGGTCATACTTTCTTTTTTAACGTGACTTTTTTCACCCTACATGAAAAATATGCTCACTCCCTGCAATGTGCTGTTGCAAAGATATGAGTCAAGAATCATTCAAAGATGTCCTGTGTTCCAGAAGAGACTATTAACACTGAAAAAAAAGAAATGGAGAAATTTTTAATGAATATCACAGCCCACCCTTTTAATGCAATGGCAGTGGATAGAGCCTCAATTTAAAGCTTTAAAATGAGGTACTGTCAACTGCCATTGTGTTGAAAAGATAGCCTGTGATGTTCATTAAAACCTCTCCTTTTATGTGCTCCTTTTTTTGGGTGAGTATTAAAGAGTTCTTAAGTTCAAATGAAATGTGTAGTAATATCTGTGAATCTGAGATGTTTAAAGTGTTCATTCTGTGACACTGTGAACAAAAATGGT